>NC_141685.1:576987422-577477422 GCF_964263255.1 Lissotriton vulgaris
GTTTCGACTCTATGGACTCCCTTTTTTTGTGGGTCTGATGCGGGTCTTCTTTAGGACATGGGACAGGATGGGGGAAGTGATGTGGCACCTGTTGGTTAAATAGGTAAGTCATCAGGAATGGATTTGCGTAAAGTTAATGAACAGTTTAAAAAACAAGTTAAAATCCCAGCGTGCGACAAGGGATATTCGGGCACTCAACTTGGGGCCCCTTGTTGATTGGACCCAGGAAGGGTATTGTGAAACAATCACCGGTTGCTTTATCAGGCTCTTTAGGGAGTAGAATCTGTTAATTGAAATGGAAGCGCATGGTAATGAATTCCCATTCCGCTTAAGGAATATTGTAGCATCGCTAATCATTATGTTTGTGCAGCTGGATATATTCCAAACTAGCCAGATCCAACTACACTGCAAAAGGAGTTCACTCACCCAGATAATAGAACTCGTATATTGTATGTTCTCTCTTTGTAGGAATGGGAACTCATGGGTCCCTCTGTTTTCTTAAAAGCTCCTCATTGGCAAGTATCAGCCGCAAATTGTAAGTGATCTGGAAGAATGAAAGAGGAGGGTGGCGGTCAGTCGAGCATATTTAATGTAATATATGGCTCAAGTAGGCAGCGATCAGGTACCGTCAACTGCCCTGAATACAAGCGGCATGGGGCATCGTCAACCGCCTTGAGTTCCGGTAGATCAGTGAAAGGGAATACGGCCAGTCTCACCTGGCGTCAAGAACAAAGTATCTGTCAGGAGGGCTCACTCGGGATCAAGTTCCGTCTGTTCAGCCTCCGAAAGAATCAATCAGTAATCTGTGTACGGCAGCGCCGGTAAAGCCTCGCTTTCATTCCTCGAGGACGTGGCGCTGCGGCTGCGTTGCCTCGTTGCTAAGCAACTAAATGCTAACACTCGCACCAACGATCGTCCTCATGACCTCAAGACGCTGGGCATTCCTCGTTGCTAGGTAATGCCATGACGCCTCAGGCAACGAGAAGTTATTGGGTGGAGCTGGTTCCAAATGCATTTTGCCTGCTCTCGAAGCCAGGTTGAAATTCATTGTAGTTTACAACGAAATAATCATAATATTGAATGGACATTTATATAATATTGTCGGGTATAGTTACAGGAATATGTATCAATGCCATATAACACATTGCAGTAATTTTGGGGTCCAACAAGTAAAAGTTACTAAGTGGATAGTGCCCGCATACGAAGACTACTCGTATAATCATAAGGTATTTATATAGGGTTCGTGAAGGCAAGTAACATTTCTTTTATTACAGCTGACAGTGAAAATTCGTAATAAATAGACATTTTGTACAATTTAGCCCGGTTGTTCTTCCTCACATCTTGCAACGAACAAACATGTAAACATTTACTACGCTGCAGTAATCACACAATCAATCAATTAAAGTGCATCAGATGTACCTCGTGGTGCAATGATATATACGTTGTAAAGGCATTAATTACATCAATCACACATAACGAATACAACTCAAGGCTGAGTTAGATTCAGTTCAGGCAGCGCATTCTTACAAGAATTGTTACAGGGTTCATGGTGGCATGTGACATTTCTCTCTAACAGTTTGCAGCACTACTGCCTTAGTACATGAGACTAGTCTACTCATGCAGATTGAAAATTTGTGTACTTATGAAGTCCTATAACCTGGGTGAGTTGGGTTTCTAGTATGCTCTAAAATACGTACTTGTTTTTCAATAGGACCCCTAAGGTGTTTTACAGGGTATGGTGCAACAAGCTTATGATAGATCAAGGTAGCAGGACTGACGTGCTAGACTTTGTTGCGTAGTTACCACCAGGGCAGTATTAGAGGTTACAGTTGCCCCATTTGTTTAGCCGTCTCTTCCCTTCTATTGAGTCCTTCCTGTACTGCGTTTAGAGAACGTATCCACCTGCACTCTTTGTAATTCAGTGACTTGAAGATGGACCCACCTCTAGCCCTAGGGATTATTTTCTCCACAACTCTCCACTTGATGTCCTCAGGTTTGTGCCTGTGTGTGTTACAATGTTCCACTAGCGGTGCCCCCAACAGTGTTGCACCTAATTCTGCTCATATGTTGTAGGATACTTGTTTTTACCTTTTGCATTGTCTGTTCAATGTAAATCAATGTTGCAATTAGTCAAATGTGTCAGCTCTTATGTTCTGGTGTTATGGGTAAAGCTTAAACCCTCTTGGCATTAGTCACAGACCTTGCAGTTGCCACATTTGTGGTGCCCTGCCACTGGTGGAAGGTTCAGCATGCTTCTCAAGTCTGGCTGTCTGGGGGGTTCTAAGAAGGCTTTGACCACTCTATCTTTTATTTTCCTTGCTCGTTTAAAAGCAAACAAAGGCTGTTGTGCCATATGGAGTTCGCCTGCCACCAGGTTCCAATACTTTCGTATGATCTTTTTAATGTCATTGCTCCGTGTGTTGTATGTGGTCACACACACGATGCCACTGGTCTAATTGGATTGCTCTTTGGACCCCAGAAACTGGTCTCGCGGTTGGTACCAGGCACGCTTCTGAGATTACGTGGTTTTTGACTTCGCTTCGTATCTAGCCGCCATTTTGTATGTAACCACCATTTTGTGTTGCCTCACTCAGGCAGCACGGCGGACATGGTGAACGCGATGTTTTTGCCTTTTTCAGCTGCTACGTGTCTCTCCCGTTAAAGAGTAACTCCTGCCCATGTTTATGAAACGATGTCAGGGTCTCCCGAGTTTTGTAAATCCATGTCTAGACTGATTAATCCATGTCTTACTCCACTGTTTGGGTCCCACCATTCTTCTTGACTTTATCTTGTTTAACTGACCTTCGCTATTCTCTTCGTGTGTTCTCCTGTTACATAGGCTGTCCTTTGAAGCATTCACACATGTTCTACCATCTGCAAATTGAATTACAGGCACTAGTATTGATTAACTTGAGGGGAGGAGAGCACACAGGGTCTGAAAGGAGGGTGTGTTTTAGACATTCGATAGCTTGTTTTCAAACTATTCCTATTTGTAAGTTTTGTATGTTCTGGGAGTTGGCATTATAAACTTGTATAGTACAATAGACTGTGCGCCACAGAATGAAGTATTTACAACAAGGGGTGGTGAGGGACAGAGTCTCTGAATTAAGCAGAAAGCTCTCACCCAGTCAAGAGATCAGAGCTAGATCCAACACCGTTTTTTAGCTCACTGCACCATCCCAGTTTCAGAACCTGGCTGTATGCAAATTAGTCTGTTCCTGTCCCAGTGCATGATGGGAACAGGGCAAACCAGACTACAAAAGCCAATTCTTACACTGGGAAGGAAACAAGCTCCCGGGGACCGGTTTCTGGCATTACAGCCGTCTTCGGCCCGGTTTGCTTGAATCCTGATGGTGCAATGAGCAAGGGTCTCACATCTGAGAATACCCTTCCACGCTTAGGGTGGACAAAAATATTTACAACAAGGGGTGGTGAGGGACAGAGTCTCTGAATTAAGCAGAAAGCTCTCACCCAGTCAAGAGATCAGGGCTAGATCCAACACCGTTTTTTAGCTCACTGCACCATCCCAGTTTCAGAACCTGGCTGTATGCAAATTAGTCTGTTCCTGTCCCAGTGCATGATGGGAACAGGGCAAACCAAACTACAAAAGCCAATTCTTACACTGGGAAGGAAACAAGCTCCCGGGGACCGGTTTCTGGCATTACAGCCGTCTTCGGCCCGGTTTGCTTGAATCCTGATGGTGCAATGAGCAAGGGTCTCACATCTGAGAATACCCTTCCACGCTTAGGGTGGACAAAAATATTTACAACAAGGGGTGGTGAGGGACAGAGTCTCTGAATTAAGCAGAAAGCTCTCACCCAGTCAAGAGATCAGGGCTAGATCCAACACCGTTTTTTAGCTCACTGCACCATCCCAGTTTCAGAACCTGGCTGTATGCAAATTAGTCTGTTCCTGTCCCAGTGCATGATGGGAACAGGGCAAACCAAACTACAAAAGCCAATTCTTACACTGGGAAGGAAACAAGCTCCCGGGGACCGGTTTCTGGCATTACAGCCGGCTTCGGCCCGGTTTGCTTGAATCCTGATGGTGCAATGAGCAAGGGTCTCACATCTGAGAATACCCTTCCACGCTTAGGGTGGACAAAAATATTTACAACAAGGGGTGGTGAGGGACAGAGTCTCTGAATTAAGCAGAAAGCTCTCACCCAGTCAAGAGATCAGGGCTAGATCCAACACCGTTTTTTAGCTCACTGCACCATCCCAGTTTCAGAACCTGGATGTATGCAAATTAGTCTGTTCCTGTCCCAGTGCATGATGGGAACAGGGCAAACCAAACTACAAAAGCCAATTCTTACACTGGGAAGGAAACAAGCTCCCGGGGACCGGTTACTGGCATTACAACCGTCTTCGGCCCGGTTTGCTTGAATCCTGATGGTGCAATGAGCAAGGGTCTCACATCTGAGAATACCCTTCCACGCTTAGGGTGGACAAAAATATTTACAACAAGGGGTGGTGAGGGACAGAGTCTCTGAATTAAGCAGAAAGCTCTCACCCAGTCAAGAGATCAGGGCTAGATCCAACACCGTTTTTTAGCTCACTGCACCATCCCAGTTTCAGAACCTGGCTGTATGCAAATTAGTCTGTTCCTGTCCCAGTGCATGATGGGAACAGGGCAAACCAAACTACAAATGCCAATTCTTACACTGGGAAGGAAACAAGCTCCCGGGGACCGGTTTCTGGCATTACAGCCGTCTGCCAGAAACCGGTCCCCGGTAGCTTGTCTCCTTTCTGGTGAAGAATTGGCTTGGTAGTTTAGTCTGCCCTGTTCCCATGATGCACTGGGCCAGGGGCAGACTGATTTGCATAAAGCCAGGTTCTGAGCTGGGATGGGGCAGTGAGATAAATAACGGTGATGGATCAAGCCCTGATCTTTGGACTGGGTAAGAGTGGTCTGCTTAACTCAGACACTCTGTTCATCACCACCCCCTTTTCTAAATCGTTTTTGGCCACTATAGGTGTGGCAGGGTATACTCAGACATGAGTCCCTTTCTCACTGCTCCATCAGGATTCAAGCAAGCCGGGCCAAAGAAGGCTGAAATGCCAGAAACCGGTCCCCGGTAGCTTGTCTCCTTTCTGGTGAAGAATTGGCTTGGTAGTTTAGTCTGCCCTGTTCCCATGATGCACTGGGCCAGGGGCAGACTGATTTGCATATAGCCAGGTTCTGAGCTGGGATGGGGCAGTGAGATAAATAACGGTGATGGATCAAGCCCTGATCTTTGGACTGGGGAAGAGTGGTCTGCTTAACTCAAACACTCTGTTCATCACCACCCCCTTTTGTAAACCACAGAATGAAGTGGCAGTCTCCTGATAACCTACCAGTTGGTGTACTTACAGGACCACTGTGCTTAGCTGCAGCTAATAAATCTGCTTTTCTACGCCTAACAGAGTGTCACGTGTCTCTGTCTGCCAAAGCAGGTGAACCTGGAGATCTTAGGCATGCCCTCCGCCGCCTGGCCCATAAGGTCAGGTTCTCCAATTGGCAGCCCAACGTGTGGTCGACTTCAGTAGTAGTAGTTTGCCTGAGGGTCGTGAGGAGCTTCGCAAGAAAATTCCGGAGGTTTTCGTGTGCCACGTGAGCGACCCCTGTATGTCGAAGTGGACCGAAGGTCTTTTGAGGTGCGGCTACTCCTTCCCACCGCCTCTGATGACTGCTGCCCTGACTGTCGCCCTGCTTTGGCCCCTGGTGATGATTAGTATCGCGAGACGTTAGACGGACATCTGTTGGCGTGAGAAAACATTTAGTTAAGTATTCGTGGGTAGCGCCCACTTTTTGTTTTTGTTTTTTGTTATTCGATTAGTGCACTAACCGAAGCCAAGGGGTAAGTACGTTTGTGCTGTGACTATATTGTCTAATATTCCTTGACGTTTGTAAGTAGTCCAGTTCGTTACGAAAAGCCTGGATTTAGTAAGTTTAAGAAATGTTGTTGTTTTGGTTGTATTAGGGATTCCCGGCTAGATGATTCTTGTCCGATTCCTTCGTTTGGAACTCCCAATTATGAGCTCTACTCAAAACATGGTTTAGGTCCTATTATTTTTAATGAAACGTGGATTCGCTATACTAAAAAAGATGGTGTTTTGCGGTAGCCACAAAATGGCACCTTTGAGCCTGCTATATTAGATAATTTGGAAACGATTCTATTTAAGAGAAAAGCCCGGCCGGCAATGTTTAGCTCTTTCCGCCTCTGGCGTAAAGAAGCCAAACAGAAAGAAATTAAGCAAATGAAGAAAGATAAGAAAGAGCAGAATATGACGATCTTGCAGGCTGCCCAACAGTTTAAAAATGACGAAGCTGATCAGATGGTTGAGGTTTCGGAAAGACAGCATCGTATGGCAATAGATAGATGTTATCCTGTGTTACCTACTGCCTCAAAGAGTAAGGGTTCTGACGAAGATCCTTTCGTGTCCCATCTCTTGACGTTACCTCCACCTTATGTGTTAGGCGCTAATGCACCTCCATTACACCCTGTTGTTAATCCTGCTGTTCTGGTTCCAGCACAGTTGCCTCTTCCTGTGATTCCACCTCCACCCCCTTTGCCACCGACTTCTGTACCCCAAACGTCTGTGCCTCAGTCTCCTTTACCTTCTTTTGCTACTGGTTCTTCTCCTGTTTTACAGAACACGTTGTCTCCTGTTCTAGTGTCAGATTCCCCTACAGCTCGACACCGTTTAGTTGAAACTGTTTCTGGTCTTTTGTCACCTTTTCTTGGATCTCTCTTCTTTTTTCCTGCTTCGTCTCGAAGACAATCTCGTAGCCAGATACCAGATTTGAAAGAAAGGACTAAATTAGATTCTCTTGCTCGTAATTGGATCACAGGTAATTTACAGTATGGTGTGCGTGATATTTTAGACACCTTTCTGTAATGGAACGTGCCAACGCAGAGGTATGTCTTTAATACAATGTGCAACACTCTTATCAAAGGGTGGGATGATATGGATTTGGATTCACCTCCTCAGGGTTTATTTGAAATACGGGATCAATTTGATAAGGGACATATTATGGGTCCTGATCTAGAGTCTGCTGTTCAGAAGCTTGTTACTTTCTGATCTTCCTTCTTCTCTCAAACTTCTCTTGAGCCTGATCCTGCGGTTCATCGTAAAATGGCACAATATCCCAGGCAGGTAATGTTGCAGCTATCCCCGCTCATTTTCAGTGCATATGGGTACATGATCCATGGAAAAGATCAGAAGTGTTGGCACTTAAGCAGTCCTTACCGGACCCATGTAAGAATCCTGCTGGGTATTATAAAGAATTGTCTCAGACTGTCAATACATGTATTATGAATGTGGCAGACATTGATTTACTTATGGGAAATGTAGTTCCACAAGCTTTATGGGATAAAATTTGTAGACAAGACCATGATCAAGCTTTAGGTGGTACTTGGGCTGTTATTACGGCCGCAGATGCAGGACAAGTAGGTGGTGCCAAACCTGATGATCTGATTACGGAGTTGCCCTGTAGAATAATAGATCTTATGAAAACGATGATGCCTGCTGTACGCGTTAACTGGGATAAGTTAGCAGTGTGCAAACAAAAGTTTGATAAAAGTGTCTCCGATTTCTTTACTCGTTTTGAAGAGACTTTCATCGACCATAGTGGTCAAGATATGAGTACTGAAGGTGGACAGCAATTATTTGTAGATAAATCCGTTTTTAATTTACTTCCAGAATTATCGCATACATTTGAACAATCTGAGAGTGCATGGGCTGTTTCTTCAACTGCCCAGATATTAGCTACTGCTCAATATTATGAGAATAGGGATAAGGAAGATAAGGAAAAAGCGGAGAAGAAAACTAAAGAATTAAAAACGATGGTTCTTCTGCAACAGGCTTATCCTCCTCGTTCTACTCAGCCGCAATTTCAACAGCCTCCACAGTTTCAGAAGCTGTTGCAAAAACCTGAATCTCCAGCTCCGCGATTTCCATTGGGTCCTAATCAATGTGCCTATTGTAAAGAGGAAGGTCATTTTAAGATTAGCTGTCTGATTCTGTTGCAGCGTTATGGAGGATCACAGCCACGGGGTCGTGGAGATTCTCGGTCAGTGTCCAGAGGTAGAGGGCGTGGTACGTCATCTCAGGAACGACGTCCCTCTCCCCCTCAGGACTCTGCAAATTATTTTGACCAGCGGAATTCTCAGTCTGCACAATATTACAATGACAATTATGACACAGATGGTGAGAATGCTGATTTCCTCACTTGCTAGGACAGCCATAGACAGAGTAAGGGAGTCGTATCAGTTCCAGTGGATCAGGATGGACCTTATGGTAATGTTGTAGCATTGGGTGTTACAGAACCATTTCTTTTGGATACTGGTGCAATGAGAAGTTCTATTATGCATTCTAAACTCCCTGGGACACCTGGCTTAACAAATGTTTCTATGGGATTCTCTGGCGCCCCAGTTTGCAACCCTGTTTCTTGTCCTTTGCCTATTTCCATTGGTCCGTACGAATTAGAAGCTCCACTTCTTTTGACGACGGGTTGCGGAGAGAATTTATTGGGTTTGGATTTACTGAAACGCCTGCATGCCACGTTGTATTGCTCACCCTCTGGTGTACATCTTACTTCAGGTGCTAAGTTGACTTCTCCGATGTATGTATCTAAAGACCAACTGCCACTCGAACTGCATTCGCTTCCTGCTACGCTTTGGGCTACGGGTCCGAATGATGTTGGTTTGCTTCAAATTCCACCTTATGTGATTACTGTGAAGCCTGATGTTAAGTCACCACGCATTCCACAATACAAAATCTCTAACGATGGTGAGAGAGCTCTGTTGGCTATTGCTCATGACTTGGTTCAGAAGGGTGTGGTTGAGGAGACCAGAGGAAATGTTTGTAACAGTCCTGTTCTAAAGCGTACTGATCCTCCTCAGCCACCTGTGTATCATTTTGTGATAGATCTCTGAGAGGTCAATAAAATTGTTGTCCCTCAGTTTCCTGTTGTTCCAGATATTACTGCTTTACTTACTATGATTCCTGCTTCGGCAGCTTGGTTTTCAGTTATTGATCTCAAAAATGCTTTTTTTGGCATTCCCATTGCTGAGGAAAGTAGGGATCTCTTTGGTTTCTCTCTCAGAGGCCGAAGTTTTCGATTTAAGCGAGGCTATTGTGAGAGTCCCTCCATTTATAGTCAAGCTTTGAAGTCTCAGCTTGATACTTTTTCTTTGCCAACAGGTTCTACTCTTATCCAATATGTGGATGATTTGTTAGTGGCTGCCGATTCGGAAGATGTCTGTAAGAATGCGACTGTGTCCCTTTTGTGACATTTGTCTGATCTACACCACAAAGTATCGCTTTCTAAGTTACAATATTGCCGCCAAGAGGTTACCTATTTAGGTCATCTCTTGTCGAAGGAGGGAAGGCGATTGACCCCAGAACGTATCCAAGCAATTGCGCAAATGTCTGGATCATCCACACAAAGAGAGGTGCGTGCTTTCTTAGGCATTACCTCCTATTGTCGACAGTGGATTCCGAACTTTTCCTTACTAGCTAAACCCTTGTTGGCACTCACTCTGAAAGATACGCCCCAACCTTTTCCTTGGACTGATGAATGTCAAAAGAGTTTTTCTGACTTACGTACTGCTTTGTGTTCGGCTCCTGTGTTGGGTACTCCAGATTACAGTAAACCTTTTACACTTTATGTTCATGAAAGAGAAGGTTGTGCATTATCAGTCTTGACACAACAATTTGGGGGTAAACAAAGGCCATGTGCCTATATCTCGGCTACATTAGATCCAGTTGCTAAAGCATTACCCAGTTGTCTTAGAGCAACAGCGGTAGCAGCGATTTCTATTCATCAATCTGCTGGATTGGTGTTGGATCATACTCTTAATGTTATGGTGCCACACGCAGTAGATACTTTCTTGAACAGGACAACAACTCAGCACTTAACGAGTGCCCGTTTGTCTGGATATGAGTTGACGCTTTTAGCTAGTCACATACATATCTGGAGATGTAATGTTCTGAATCCAGCAACATTGTTGCCTATTTTGGATAAGAAAAATGTACAAGATCAGCATGATTGTTTTCTTCGTACGGAAGAAGAAACTAAAGGTCGAGTTGATTTGAAAGATACACCACTTACGGATCCGGATGGGATCCTGTGGGTAGATGGGTCTTGTTTCAAGCTTCCTAATGGCAAGACGACAGCAGCCTATGCTGTTACAACTCTACATACAATAGTGGAAACTGCACGCATTTCACAGAATTCAGCCCAAGCTGCAGAGTTGATTGCGTTGACGAGAGCATGTGTGTTGGCGGAAGGAAAGAGAGTGACTGTTTACACAGATAGTCAATACGTGTTTGGTGTTGCCCACAGATTCGGCCGTTTGTGGAGAAAAAGAGGATTCTTTACCTCCCACGCACTAAAATACAGCATGTTCAGTTGGTGACTGATCTTCTTGAATCACTTGCTTTGCCTACTCAAATAGCGATTGTGAAGTGTAGTGTGCATAAAAAGATTACTGATGACGTGGGTCGAGGAAATGCATTTGCGGATGAAATAGCGAGGGAAACGGCACAAAATGTTGAAAGTCGCATGCATGTTGCAGGACCTGCAAGTTGGGTCCCAGATGCTGGTATGTGTGAAGACACAGTAGAAAGCATGAAAATGATTCAGAAGGAGGCAACTGAGAAAGAATTGAGTAAGTGGAGAGAAAGTACAGGAATGTTGGATACGTTGGGATGTTGGACGGAATTGTCAGAGCATCAGCGATGGTTGTTACCAGATGCGTAAGTATTACCTGTGGTCACTATGGCTCATGGAAAAGCCCATATTAATGCAAGGGGTATATGTAAACTCCTAGCTCCAGTATGGCAGAACGAAAATATTCCTAAATGTGCAGAAAAAGTAGTGAAGCATTGTATTATTTGCTTGATGCATAATCCAGGAAAGGGAACTCCAACTCCAGCAGGCCACTTTGCTCCCCCTACGTATCCTTTTGAGGTACTGCAAATAGATTACATCCATATGGAACGTTTTAACAATCTTAAGTATGTCCTGGTGGTGGTTTGCGCCTTTTCCAGGTGGATAGAGGCTTACCCCCTAAAGGACTATACTACTTTGTCTACTGGCAAAGTCCTTCTGAAGGAATTCTTCCGAAGGTTTGGTTTGCCGCGAATTGTCTGGAGTGACAATGGGAGTGAATTCGTAGGTCAGATTATGCAGAAAGTGTGTGTGGGTCTTGGAATTAGACAGAAATTTCATGCGGCAAACCACCCTCAGTCAGCGGTTTTGGTAGAGTGCTACAATGGCACTCTCAAACTTAAGTTAGCAAAGATCCAGACCAGTACAGGCCTTTCCTGGCCTGATGCCTTGCCTTTGGCACTTCTCTCAACAAGAACGACTGTCCATTCTCGTTTGGGGCTTAGCCCATACGAGATTGTTTTCGGACGCCCAGCCAATGTCGGGGGAGTCCCTCGCCCCAAAAAGTATTCAGACATTCTGTATCCATTGTTGGTTGATTATTTGCACGACCTCACCCCTAAATTGCTTGTTATTCGTCAACAGGTCCAAAACGCTTTGCCGGAGGCCTCCTCAGATCCAGGACACTCCATCCAACCTGGAGACTGGGTGTGTCTGAAGAATTTCCAGAGGAAAAAGAATCTGGAACCGCGTTGGGGGCAGCCGAGACAAGTTCTACTGACGACCCGTACAGCAGTGAAAGTCATCGGTAAAAGAAACTGGATTCACGGGGTGCACTGCAAAAGGGTACCATTGCCTTTACCTTATGACCAGTGGGTCCGAGAAGGCGTTGGTGATAATGAATGTGAAAAGGTACCCAGATTTATACCGTTCAGCAGTGCACGCCTGGATTGGACTAGTTCTGAGAAAGAGGACGACAACGTTTTGCAGGAAGCTGTACCTTCACACCTACGACTAAACACATCGGATCCAGAGACTTTGTTCAAGGACCAGACGATACCTGGCAAGACACGATACAACCTGAGAGAAAGGTTGCCTAAAAACAATTAAATTCTGTGTTTTATAATTTTGCCTTTGTTAAAAAAAAAAAAAAAAGAAACATTCCTTTTCCATTATCCATCAAGTTGCAGGGTCACGGTAGGAGTCTTAGGTTGTGACCTGAATAGTGACTAGGTCAACAGGACTTGCAGTGTCAAAGGACGGCTAACAATCACAGCCAAGTGATTAAGGAAGATTATCGTGAGCAACGCCTTTAGAGTAATGGATAGTGCAGGAAAAGAGAATGATGTTAAGATAATGAAAAGAAATCATTATAAGAAATTATTATTAAGTCGTTGTGGTGTAGTATTATGTATTTCAGTATGTTTATGCAGTTTATTAGCATGTGTAGGATGGATCGTACACAGTATGCAGCTGACACCTGTCCCTACTTCTACTTCTTTGATTTCCTCTACTACTATTTCTCCGCATAAATTTTACGCACTCCCAGACCATGAGCAGATGAGAAGAATGGATTATTTCAATAATTCATTTATCCAATTTTTAAATCAGCAACAATTGCTAGTAAATACTACTGATTGTTGGGTTTGTGGGCTCATACCACATAACACGGAGAGAGGGATGCCGTATTTAGTTCTTCCATTTACGTATGAAGGTTCTGCTTGGGCTTATCTGGCTATGTTTTCTAATGCATACCAGAACCTACTCCGATATCCTCCTGGTGGGTACTATAATGGTGGAGTGGATTTCAGTCACAGCTCTTTGATAAAGGGAATAGTGACCATGGCAAAAATTGCTGATATTATTAAAATTCCCAAGGATGAGAAGAGAGCATATGATGAATGGAACGTGACTCGGTATGTCACTAGTCTCACTGACAAGGTTAAACAGAAGAGATTTGCACCAGTTTGGGTTTTATCCCAGAGAGGTAAGTTGTGTTTACAAATAAATGGCCAGAATACCAAAATTAAGCAAGAAAGGAGTAATTGTTCTCACATATAGTTCTATACACCCTTGACTCCTTCACCGTTAGTGCCATTTCAAGGTACATACTTTATCTGTCACGATAAAGCTTATACATGGCTCCCCACACATTTCTCGGGAACATGTTATATAGCTTTTCTTCTTCCTCCGACATATACTGCTCCTGCAGATCACCATAGAAAGAGATTTGGTAGAGGGGTTATTGATGCGGAAGACACAGCCGGACAAGAGGGAGGAGATTTTCTGGAAGGGCTTCTTCCTTTTTGGGGTCCAATGGTAAATAGTAGAAACATCAGACGCCTAGTTCGTGTGGTCGATGCTACCATGAATGTAACTTCTGGAGCATTGAATAATTTGACAGCTGAACTTCAGGCGGATCGCCTTATGACTTTGCAGAACCGAATGGTTCTAGACATTATCCTTGCAGATAGAGGAGGAGTCTATAAACTGATTGGGTCTATTTGCTGCGTTTACGTTCTGGATAATGCCCCTACAGTATACCAAGCCATTTCTAAGCTACATGTCATCTCCGAGTCCATTCATCAGGACACTGGAGACTGGTCTGTGCTGGGATGGTTTTGGGGACTACTGTCCACATGGGGATGGAAAGTGTTAACTTTCCTTGGAGCGATTCTAGCAATCATCTTTTCTTGTTGTCTTTGTTTACAGTGTGGTACGGCTATTTGCAGACTTTGTGCCACTGTGTGTGTTTCTAAGCCAGTAGCACAGGAAACAGAGAACATTAGAATGATGTGGCAGCAACACCTCAATTACCTCATGACCATCGATATCGACTCAGACTAACATGAATCTTTTGTGCTTTGCCTGAGTATGGCAAAAGGAGGTTCTGAGATTACGTGGTTTTCGACTTCGCTTCGTATCTAGCCGCCATTTTGTATTTAACCGCCATTTTGTGTTGCCTCACTCAGGCATTTGTGGTGCCCTGCCACTGGTGGAAGGTTCAGCATGCTTCTCAAGTCTGGCTGTCTGGGGGGTTTTAGGAAGGCTTTGACCACTGTATCCTTTATTTTCCTTGCTCGTTTAAAAGCAAACAAAGGCTGTTGTGCCATATGGAGTTCGCCTGCCACCAGGTTCCAATACTTTCGTATGATATTTTTAATGTCATTGCTCCGTGTGTTGTATGTGGTCACACACACGATGCCACTGGTCTAATTGGATTTCTCTTTGGACCCCAGAAACTGGTCTTGCGGTTGGTTTCAGGCACGCTTCTGAGGTTACGTGGTTTTAGACTTCGCTTCGTATCTAGCCGCCATTTTGTATGTAACCGCCATATTGTGTTGCTTCACTCAGGCAGCACGGCGGACGTGGTGAACGCAATGTTTTTGCTTTTTTTAGCTGCTACGTGTCTCTCCCGTTAAAGAGTAACTCCTGCCCATGTTTATGAAATCGATGACAGGGTCTCCCGAGTTTTGTAAATCCATGTCTAGACTGATTAATCCATGTCTTACTCCACTGTTTAGGTCCCACCATTCTTCTTGACTTTACCTTGTTTAACTGACCTTCGCTATTCTCTTCGTGTGTTCTCCTGTTACATAGACTGTCCTTTGAAGCATTCACACATGTTCTACCAGCTGCAAATTGAATTACGGGCACTAGTGTTGATTAACTTGAGGGGAGGAGAGCACACAGGGTCTGAAAGGAGAGTGTGTTTTAGACATTCGATAGCTTGTTTTCAAACTATTCCTATTTGTCAGTTTTGTATGTTCTGGGAGTTGGCATTATAAACTTGTATGGTATAATAGACTGTGCGCCACGGAATGAAGTGGCAGTCTCCTGATAACCTACCAGTTGGTGTACTTACAGGACCACTGTGCTTAGCTGCAGCTAATATATCTGCTTTTCTACGCCTAACAGAGTGTCACGTGTCTCTGTCTGCCAAAGCAGGTGAACCCGGAGATCTTAGGTGTGCCCTGCACCGCCTGGCCCATAAGGTCAGGTTCTCCACTTCTTGGCACGTGTAAAAAAAAACAAAAGGGTACCCACCGTTCTTCAGTCTTGTGGTAAGGTCATCTGCTTCATTGAAAAAATCCCTTCTCTGGGAGCAGTTCCTTCGCATTCTTAAATACTGCCCATAGGGCAAGTTGTCCTTCAAATTTCTTGGTGGTGAGAGCCGTACATCAGTTTGTGTTCCTCTCCATGGGTTTGCGATATAAATCACTGTACAGTAATCCATTCTCGGCTTTGAATGTCAGGTCCAGAAAGTCAATGGATTCCCTACTCTGGGCCATCATGAACTGAATGTCACCACTCCTATTGTTTAGCCATGTGCGGAACTCATTCAGATCAGTTTCATCCCCTGATCATATCATCAGAACATCATCGATGTATCTTCTCCATACATCGATCTTATCAAGATAGGGGTTAGCAAGGTCATACAGGTATTCCTCCTCGTATCTGTCCATAAATATATTCGCCAAGTTCGGGGCATATGTTGCGCCCATGGCGACTCCTTTGCACTGGGAATAGAATTGCCTTTTGAAAATGAAATAATTCCTCCTCATTGCTATTTCCAAGAGCTCAATCAGGAATTCAGTTGGGATCCAGTGCAGTCTACTTCTTCTGTCGAGAGTAGTTCTGATGATTTCGATTGCGGTGTCTTGAGGGATGGATGTGTATAAGGATGACACATCGAGTGTCACCAATATCTGTTTGCTGCCATCAAACGATTGGCCCTCCAGTAATTGAATAATGCGCATGCTGGCTCACACATAGGATTTGGTAATTGGCACCCAAGGCTGCAAAAAATGGTTGATAAATGTATTCAAAGGCTCCAGAATTGATCCACAGCCTGAAACTATGAGCCTGCCAGGCGGATTCTCCAGTCTTTTATGCTCTTTGGGCAGGGTATATATTGTGGGGATCCTCGGTTCCTGTTGGTTGAGAAAGTCACGTTCGTTGACTCAGGAAACCTCCATCCACTCCAGCCTGAATTGTTACTTCTATCAGTGCTTTAATCTCCAAGGTAGGGTCTTTGGTAACCTTGTGATAACTGTCCTGTACTTGTAGCTGCTGTTCAATCTCGCTGATGTAGTCCTGGGTATTTTGCACTACTATCGTGCCCTCCTTGTCCGCCGCCTTTATTACTATGGCTTTATTTTTTGCAAGTTCATGTAGTGCAATTTTTTCCTCTTTACTTGTGTTATATCTGATGTATTTCCTTTCCTCCATCAGGTGCATTGTGTCTTCCAAGACAATCTTTTCAAATGCCAGTATCCTGTCACTCATCATAAAAGATGCTGGCGTAAAAGTAGATAGTGGTCTAAAGGTAGTTGCAGCCCGTGTCAGTGTAAAGATGTTTTCTGTAAATAAATATTTTAGTCTAATCTTACGAAAGAACCTTTGCAACTCAAGTCTTACTTGAAAGGAATCGGGTATAGCTATGGGTACATACGACAATCCTTTGACTAGGATATCCTTCTCAGCACTGGTCAAGGTGTAGTTGGATAAATTAATCACCGGATCCAAGTGTAACCCAGCCGCCCTTGCTTGTGTCATGGCTGGAAAGCCCCCTTCGACTAAGGCAAGTGTTTGTTCATTGATGATGCCATTATCCTGTGCCTGTCTGGTGGTAACATTCGTGGCAGGTATTTGAGCATCTGTGTTGATGCAGTTATCCTGTGTCTGTCTGTCGTAGCAATAATGGAAGGTATTTGGACATCTGTGTTGGAGGGAAAAATAATCTGTGGTGTGGTGGCAACATCCATGGTAGGTATTTTCCAATCCGTGTTGGAGGGGATGAGAATGATCTGTGGTGTGGTAGTAAGCATGTTAGCAATGTGTTCTGCAGGGATGACTACCATCTGTAGGTCTGACTCCTCGTTGAGATCTCTCCATGCGTCTCGGGCTGGTAGAACCTGACTCAGGAGGTTCCCTGTGTAGACCTTCCCCTCCCCCATCGCCTGGGTTGATCCCAATTTTGTTGCCTCCCCCGCCTCTGTTCCCCCTGGGGTGGCTGTCCCCTAAAAAATGATGACGGGGACCCTGGTAATCTGAGCTACTCGTAGATGGTCTGTCAGTCTCTGAGTCTGAGCTGCTTCCTACGGATGAGTCCGAGAAGGTGTTGAACCTTCGTGGACCCTGCCTCCCTCTGTTCGTATAGAATCCCTGGTTGTCTTGCTGGTAGTAGTCGTCGGCAAGGTAGGGGTATGTCAGTTTCTTATCGTAGTTTTTTATGTCCTTACCCAATTTGTCTAGCTTCCTTCCGAGTGTGATGGTATTAAACTAAGCTAGGGTCTTTTCTGCACGTTCTAATGCCTCCTTGGCATTCGTGAGTGCTGAATCCCCCAATATCTCGTTTTTAAGTTCTGCAATCTCTTGTGTCAGTTTCCTCACGTATTCGTTCGATGGCTGTCTTCACTCCAAGCACCATCCAGTGCCTGGAGCAGTTGTTTGCCACGTAGCTAAAGCCCTCCTGAAACTTCGGCACGTCTATAAAGATAGCTGGTTCATTACGAACCTGGAGGCCTTTTGGTACTATGTTAGCTTCTAGGTACTTTGTCAATACATGCCCATGGAGGCCTCATCTAATCAGCTTTTTCTCTAATCTCTCTAGCTTGGTTAGTTTGGCACTCAGACCAGCATCTGATGTTAATCTATTGTTCCCTTAGAGAAAACTGGACTCGCCTTGATCTTGAATTAATCTGACTATATATTCATCACTGTAGGACAAGGTTTCCTTGTCGGACATATTCATATATACATCAATTTTCTTGTAAATTAAACAATATATTTGCTCATTCAGACAAACAACAACAAATAAGAGTAAAAAATCCCTCGCAGGTATTCACCTGCACTTTGTAAAGTAAACTATTATGGGGTAACCCAGTATCCCTCAAAACCTGGGCAATACAGTTTAGTGTATACAATGGTTCTGTCGGGTATGAAACCTGATTGCTTCAAAGTGTAAATGAATTATTCAAAATTTAAATTAGCCATAGGTTACTTCAATCAATACTCCATTTGAAAAAATGATTAAATGCAAATCCAAACCTAAAACGGATGGGGTAATTGTAGATTTTAATCTTTGAATTATTTTTCATTCATAAACACCCAGCAATCATGCATAAAGAGAAAATCAGCAATCAAATATAATTGATACTGAACGGCGCATCAAAACCAATGAGTGCGATGTGACATATTGTGCGCAAGTGACATAAAAGTGGTGATTTATATACAAGTGAGTGGGGGCAGGGTTGGGGTTAGGGGGAACAAGGGAAAGGATTTTATAGGCCAGTTTTGGTATTCGATTTTGATTAGTCCAATATGCCACTTCAGTTGGCTTTTGTTAATTGAATTTTCTCAACTGGTCCAATGGTTTTATATCATCGACGTTTCGCCATATGGACGCCTTATTCGTGGGTCTGATGCAGGTCTTTTTCAGGACATGGGACAGGATGGGGGAAGTGATGTGGCGCCTGTTGGTTAAATAGGTAAGCTATCAGTAATGGATTTGCGTAAAGTTAATAAACAGTTTAAAAAACAAGTTAAAAACCCAGCGAGCGACAAGGGTTATTTGGGCACTTACCTACGGTCCCCTTGTTGATTGGACCCAGGAAGGGTAATGTGAAACAATCACTGGTTGCTTTATCAGGCTCTTTAGGGAGTAGAATCTGTTAAATTAAATGGAAGCGCATGGTAATGAATTCCCATTCCGCTCAAGGAATATTGTAGCATCGCTAATCATTATGTTCGTGCAGCTGGATATATTCCAAACTAGCCAGATCCAACTAAATGGCAAAGGGAGTTCACTCACCCAGATAATAGATAATATATTGTATATTCTCTCTTCTTAGGAATGGGAACTCATGGGTCCCTCTGTTTTCTTAAATGCTCCTCATTGACAAGTACCAGCCGCAAATTGTAAGCGATCTGGAAGAATGAAAGAGGAGGGTGGCGGTCAGTCGAGCATATTTAATGTAATATATGGCTCAAGTAGGCAGCGGTATCAGGTACCGTCAACTGCCCTGAATTCAAGCGGCATGGGGCATTGTCAACCGCCTTGAATTCCGGTAGATCAGTGAAAGGGAATACGGCTAGTCTCACCTGGCGTCAAGAACAAAGTATCTGTCAGGAGGGCTCACTTGCGATCAAGTTCCGTCTGTTCAGCCTCCGAAAGAATCAATCAGTAATCCGTGTATGGCAGCGCCGGTAAAGCCTTGTTTTCATTCCTCGAGGACGTGGCGCCGCAGCTACGTTGCCTCGTTGCTAAGCAACTAAGTGCTAACGCTCGCACCGAGGATCGTCCTCATGTCGTCAAGATGCTGGGCATTCCTCGTTGCTAGGTAATGCCATGACGCCTCAGGCAACGGGAAGTTATTGGGTGGAGCTGGTTCCAAATGCATTTTGCCTGCACTCGAAGCCAGGTTGATCTTTATTGTAGTTTACAACGAAATAATCATCATATTGAATGGACATTTATATAATATTGTCAGGTATATTAACGGGAATTTGTATCAATGCCATATAACACCTTGCTGTAATTGTGGGGTCCAACAAGTAAAAGTTACTAAGTGGATAGTGCCCGCATACGAAGACTACTCGTATAATCATAAGGTATTTATATAGGGTTCATGAAGGCAAGTGACATTTCTTTCATTACAGCTGGCGGTAAAAATTCGTTATAGATAGACATTTGTACAATTTAGCCCGTTGTTCTTCCTTACATCTTACGACGAAAAATTCATCATGCTGGATCGACAATTTATAAAGTTGTGCAATTTAACCACGTTGTTCTTCCTTACAGTTTACAATGAAAAATTCATCATGTTGAATCGACATTTATACAAATTCGTCAGGTATACTTTCAGCTAATTTTTACAATGCCATGTGGCATATTGCCGTAATTGTGGGGTCCAACGTTTAAACATTTACTACGCTGCAGTAATCACACAATCAATAAATTAAAGTGCATCAGAGGTACCTCGTGGTGCAATGATCTATACGTTGTAAAGGCATGAATTACATCAGTCACACATAACGAATGCAACTCAAGGCCGAGTTAGATTCGGTTCAGGCAGCACATTCTTACAAGAATTGTTACAGGGTTCATGGTGGCATGTGACATTTCTCTTTCACAGTTTGCAGCAGTACCACCTTACAACATGAGACTAGTATACTCATGTGGGTGGCACAGCCAGTGCTGCATGCCCACCAGCAGCATTTGGATTTACATGCCCTGGGCACACTCAGTGCACTAGACTAGGGTCTGACAAGCAAACCAAATAGCCAAACATGGAACCACTGATTAATACATCAATTTACAATAGGGCGCACTTGCACTGTGGCACTGAATAGCAGTGGCACAATGCCCAAAGCATATAAAACCATCAAAAATAAATGAGGCAACAGTAAAAATGGAAGGGAGACCCACGCCAATGGTGCCAGGTCTAACAGGGACCCACCCCCATTGTACATGTGTCAGTAAGTCCCTCCCTGTATATGGACAATGCTCATTGAGGCACACAAATTGTCATTCTAATCAACACTCATTACAATTGTACATTAGTGAAGTTGTGTTGACTTTATTAGCATGTGCGTGTCAGTACAGGCAAGGCAAGGGTCACAACATGCAGGGCAATGCTTAAGACACTTACACGCAGCATGGGAAAATGTCGAAGTGCAAGAAATGGGGAGGCAAAAATGTACACAAATCATTACGGATGGCAACACACTCAGCCCACCTTACCTTGCTGGATGAGTCATGTGATGTTTGGCGTCTGCTCATTGCCCCGTGTCAGGGGAACCGAATCCCAGCCCATGGGATCGGCATAGTGCTTTACCAACGGACTTCGCCAACTGTCTGCTCTGCTGACAGTGAGCAGGTGAAAGGGTCCTACAAGGTCTCATGTTGTACTACATTTCCATATGTGTACTCTCCCCCCAGCAGTATGTTCGAATTGGAAACGTTGCCAAACGATGCTGTGCTGCACCACCCACGGGACTGCACCACCTTGCACAGGTGTATGTACACATGCATAGTTCCACGCACATGCATTCTGAGTCCAGGCGAAGTCAGAAATGTCCACTGTTGTGGTGGGATATGTGAGCATTCCCCAACATGCACAAGGTGTGGGGACCTGTGCTGTGGGTGACAATCAGATGTGGCTGCAGAAATGTAGCTACTCATCCATTAATGTGAGCGCAGCTTCATTTGCAATCTGTTACAAGAGTACATCGTTGTCGAGTTCAAGGAAAGAACACCGGGGAGAGCCATTCCATTAGCTGGTCTGGGAAGATGTGCTCAGTCCATGCCGTTTCACCAATCTGCAAAACAGACCAATAGGGGAGCGCCTCGATGTGGTCATTGCACACAAGGAGTTGTGCAATCTCCCATGCACAACTGTCAGCACATACTCCAAAGATCAAGGCATCCCAAGAACGGGTATCCCAGTGACACTCCTGTACGTGGGCCAATAGGGGGCGCACTGTCAAGTCTTAATCCAATTCTGCTACCATTGCCTTGTATAGGCAGAACTCCATGGGCCACTCGAATGTGCACAATCGAAAGTGGAACCAGGGCTGGACGCAGGTGACGTCGGCAAGACGAAAACTCAGATGGAAACTGATTCGCAACACAACCATTGGCAGTGATCCCAACAGATGCAGCATTCGTGCACGGTACAGTTCCACGTGACAGGGGTTGTTCATGTGCCCGGGAATGCCTACCATTGCGTTGTTGGTCTTGGGGCACAGGCAATCCTCGGAACGGCAACAGTTCGGTGGACGATATGCCACAGCACTGGACAATGAGTCGTACGTGTGTGCAACATTTGGACGTATGGGTTGTTTTTAACCAATGTGTCAAGGGTATCCCTTGCAGGTGTAGCTAGAGCAGTTACACAAAGGAGCTACAGGGGTAGAAAACAGGTCATCCTCCACTCATAAACTCTTACACAATATAGGACCTGTTCACATGATGAATCTCATCCTCAGATCCTCACCAATTTAATTTAATCTCCATTGGGAAATCAGTTACTCTTAAACCATCTGTACTTTATGGATCTGGGTCACCACTTCAAAGCAAGGAAAAAGTTAAAAAAAATGTTGCTGTTGCGTTGATTCCACCTGGTGTCGCCCCCACTCAATTCCCCCCACTCATGTGAAGGGTGTACTTCAGGTGAGCAAGAAGAGATAAAAAGTGAGAAAAATGTGTGAAAGGGTTGGTGGTGCCTCACGGAAGTAACACCATGGGAGTGAGCAGGAAGGTACTCACCTGCTCCCTCAGGCTCTCATCATCAGCAACCACCAATCCCAAACAGAAATGTGTATGAAGTGAATAAAAAGAAAAAGTGAACACTGGTGCTAGGATGTCAAACACTGCCTTGCATCATTTAGATATCCCTGTTGAACCGCTGGCTCAACCCAAAAATGAGGACTACGGGTCCTGGACCATGGCACCGCCTATCCCAATTAAAACCGAGCTAGATCACACTGGCTATTAGACATTTATTCAGTGGTGTGTGCCTACTCATTTAAAAGCAAACATGTTTCATTGCCAGGGGAAAACTCACAGCAATTTCCTCAGGGTGTGGGTCAGTCACTCCACCCTGCACCAATTGTTATCTTTTTTTATGTTCCTACGGGAGACACAAGTAAAACAACACAACATCATAATCTCATCACTTGGCACTTGGTCACGGGAACTGATATTATCAATATTAAAACCACGAGTTGTCATAAACATTTACCGGGATATAGCCCATCATGGGCATACCTGTACCCAGATGCGCATGAGAGTATGTGCATAGTCACTAACTCACTAGTTACCACGTTCCCTGCCACAATCAGTCTGTAGTTAGGTGAATAACAACATTTCAACAGACACATTAACTGTATAGCATGTCACAATTCAATGTGTCAAATTATGCTCTATCCCAAGTTGTTTCACCTTTTGCTTTGAGGAACTATCTTGAGGATATAGTCATCCCACACTCAACCCCCGTGCTTGTGCTGATATCCTGAAAATATGATACATTTTAACCCTTCATGGTGCAGTAGTATACAATATTTAAAATAAAATGCAGGCGGGGCTCTGTCTTTTGTGTCGCGTTGAGCCTCATCACAGATCATGATGCACTAGCTACTGCTGGTGAAATGTGTCACCGACATGCATATTCAGTTCTCCCTTTAAAAACCAGGTCCCCAAAGTGCAATGCAGGTCGGTCCTATCCTCATAGCCAACATACTCATATTTTGTCAATGTGCAGACAGAGTGCGAATTGAATTCATTCTGCCTATTCGCAGCTGCTACCTCAGGTATGGAGAACCCTCCATGGACGCCACTCTCTTTCTCATCGTCCCCCAGTGTGAGTCTCCCGCTTATCGTTATCGCGTTGGGTTATAGCGTTAGCTCAGCACCACGCTGGTCCGGTCCACGGTGGCAGTTTGTATTGCCGCGGGCGTGCCGCGTCATCACGCGTATCACATGCTTCCTGTTGTCATTAGTACAACTCAAAGTCAAAGTGCTGGTGTGAGCACGGACGCCATCTTTAAATGGATAAAAAACCCCGGATTTAGTGAACCGCTGTTCATAACAGCGCAGTCACAGGCGTAATCACCGAAGTGTAAATCAAAACTTTGTTTTTGTAATAATCCCGATTCCTCATAGATCGTGATTCAAAATGTTATTCTGCCACATAAATCAGAACATTTTGTGACTGGAAGATATATACAGCTCTTTATTTCTTTTTTCTATTCAATAATATTCATAATGTGGTGTCAATATCCAGCTGCTAACCCTCAAAACTGGGGTGTTTTTGGGGCGTGGCCAAGATGGCGGGCTGAGAGGTCGCACTTGCCAAGAGCTCCCGTGCCCCTGAAACCCTGCACCGCTTGCAACCGCTAATTCCCCCCCGGATCAAGCGGTGACTGTGCCTGGTGACCCCGGTGGTGGTGTGGAGTGGCCGTTGAGCTTTGATTGCCTCGCCGGAGGTGCCAATCTGACCGAGATAGCCCGGGGCGGAGCCCGCTGGGCGGCCGGTGAGCGATCCCGAGGCCGCGAGGCTTCCAGGCTTGGGGTCCCGACGGCGTGCTCAGCTACCTGTGGTGTCCCGTTGGAGTGTCTGAGCCGAAGTGGCCGAGTAGGTGCCGGCGGAGGCTTCGCCGGCGGAGCGGAGCCGAACGGAGGAAATCGGAGAGAGCGGAGCCGAGCGGAGGAGATCGGGGGAGGCGGAGTCGGCCTCCGGCCGCTACGCAAGACCGGGGCCTGGAGAGTCCTAGCCTCGTACGGCCATTCCGGCCGAGCCCTGGTTGTGGAGGAGCAGTGTTACGCCCCCGGAGCTGTTAATCTGCTAGGAGTGCCGGCCCCGACTACCTACGCCTGCCCTCCGGCTGTGTTTTTTCGCTACTGGACCCGCGACGGAGGTAGGCCTCACTCACTGGGCGTCGGCCCATTGACTGTAACGGGCGGCCATTTTGTGAACCCCGGACCGGCTGCCCGGCCTTGCTCGGGGCCTCTATGTGACGGAGCTTTCTGGCCGGAGTATAGCTGCCTTGGCACTGGTCACCTCTTCGCCGAGCGACGGCCATCGTTGATTCCCGTACCGCCAGGATGTCGAACGCTAGGGGCCAGAGGAGGGGTGATCGGACTTTGCCGGACATGTTGGGGCGCGGGGCCCTACGCAGCGGAGGGAGCCAAACAGCCACGACCTCCCCGGCCCCTTCCAGAGGCGCTGAGGGCGGTGAACCCCCGGTGACGCGATCGTTCCTCGAGTCGCTGTTTAGCTCCTTGCGGGAGGATTTTCAGACTTTGAAGCAGGAGGTGGCCGGGTAGGTCCGCGAGATTCGGCGAGAGGTGGACTCCCTGGGAGAACGAGTCAACACCGTGGAAGAAACAGGGCACTCCAGGGACGAGGAGATCACCCACCTGCAGCAAGAGGTCCTGCGGCTGCGGGAGCAACAGATCGAGCTGCAGGCCCACGCCGAGGACCTCGAAAATCGGTCCAGGCGGAACAGCATCAAGGTCCGGGGCGTCCCGTCCGGCGAGGAGGGAGAGGACATGATCGCATACCTGGAGGCCCTCTTCCGTTCAATTCTGGGGGAGTCAGAAGACTTCCAGGTTCGCATAGACAGATCGCACAGAGTGGGCCGCCCCCGCAGAGCCACGGCGCCCCCCCCGGACATCTTGGCCTTCCTGCCGGACTTCCCCCTAAAGGAACGGAGCCTTTCCGATTCCGTGATCGCCCGGTGGCCCTCTATCAGGATTTATCTACGGTTACGCTGCAGAAAAGAAAATCCTTTAAAATCGCCACGGACTTCCTCCGGGAACAGGGGACACAGTACTCTTGGGGGCACCCTTTCCGCCTGATTTTTCGGTGGAACGGAATATTGCACCAGCTCCGGTCCCTTCAGGATGTCTGCACAGTATTGGGCATCACAGCATCGGATACAGACACCCCGACGCCGCGCCGCGGACGCAGCACCCGGGACTGTTGGCAGCAGGCTGGGGAGAGGCGCTCCCCGCCACCGGAGCGGCCGGACTCGCCCACGATTCGGGCGGATATGTCGGCAGCCATCCAGGAGGCCTCCAGAGCGACGGCGACCGGTGAAGTGGCCCTGACTGCCTGAACTCACTCCGGGGGGAGTCTGCATTAGCCTTTTCTTATCGCAGGTGCGGGGGTTCTGGGGGCGGGTGGGGCGGGATGGCGAGTGCAGGTGTTGGTGGCTGGACGTCCACTAAACTGACTTTCCACGGCCTTGTCCGTAAAGGACCGGACTGGGACAATGACTTCTTTCTGTGGTTTGAGAAGCAGGGAACGGGAAAGGGAATTGCAGGGGGGTGTTTTGAGTTTGGGGGTCAGCGAGGGGACTGGGAGTTGGGAGTGGTGTGGGGTTGGGTTTGTGATGTTCCAGGGGAAGGGGGGGGTTCCTCCTGTTGTGGGGTTCGGGGTCTGTACTGTGCCGCAGAGATGCCTATGTTGCTGCACGCTGGGGTTTCGTGAAGTGGCTTCTATGTTCGCTTGCTGGGCCTCGCCCGCTTATGTGCGTTTCGTTGGTTCCCCTCCTTGATGGCTCTTAAAGTTGTCACTCTGAATGTGAAAGGGCTGAACAATCCGGTTAAAAGGCGAGCGGTACTGTCTCTGCTAGAGAATTCCCAGGCGGATGTCTGCCTGTTACAAGAGACCCATTTGCTGGCAAAAGACTGTCCCAGAATGCGTACCCCTTAGTTCCCAACGCAGCTTTTCTCCTCCAGCGCTTCCAAAACGGCAGGGGTTGCACTTCTGTTCTCCAGGGGGTTCCGGGGGGAGATCTTACACAAAGTGGCGGAGCAGAAAGGGAGGCTCTTGGCGTACAGGATTAGGGTGGGAGGTTTGGTGCTGACTGTAGGCTCTATCTACGGCCCCAATGACCACCAGGAGCAATTCTTGCATAGGGCACTGGATGATGTGGCGTCCACCTCTGATAGGCACATAGTGTTGGGGGGGATCTGAATCTGGTTTTTGACGCGGCGCTAGACAGGTCTGTGCAACGGCGCCACCAGTTGCTTTCGGGCTCGGTTCGCACCCGACTTGAGGAGCTGGACTTGCATGACATGTGGCGCCACCTCCACCCTACTACCCGCGCGTACTCTTACTTCTCCCACGCACACAAGTCTTATGCGCGGCTGGACCATTTACTTGTGTCGGGACCGATGCTCGTTTCTGCCTCGAACGCTGACATGGTGAGGTTCCGTGACAATTGTAAGTGGTGTTTTCGACTCGCACGAATATGGTCGAGTCCGGTATCTATGAACCGCAAATGACGAGTTTAGTAAGTGTGCGCAGTTTCGCTGTGCTAACTTAAACCGTTCGTTTGTTATGTGGGTTTTTCATCTGTACCCACGGGTTCCATCTTAGATACGGCATCCATTTTGTCTCTTGCCCTCAAGTAGCCAGCGAACGGACGATGTCCGCTTCGCGACCCTGGGACTCCCAAGATATTTGCGGAAGACACATGTCCTTTGTAAGTGTCTTTATGACGAGGGGGATGATACTGTAAGGCAGATGGCCCCGCTCGAGGCTCATCTCGCCGTCCCGGTTTATTGTCTCAGCCGTGCATCTCATTAGGCACGTCCCTTTGATGCCTGTATCTCGTGTTTCCCGATACCTCCCCTTTACACCATTTCCGATCTCCCCACTGTCTCCGTCTTCCTCTGCACCTGTCCTTGTTCCTATTTCGATCTGTTTTACTGCCGATTGGAATGCACTAATGTTGGGAAGATGGGTTTTTACAGTTGGGAACCGCCAAATGTTTCCGCACTTATGTTCCGGACCTTATGTGTATCAAAGTGACCGAAGCGACCCCTCTGGGGGATAATGGTGGGAACCGGGTTGTAAACCTTTGTGTACCATGTTGTCCTATGGGTAAAAACTGTATAAAAGGAGCGATCCACAGAACCAATTTGAAGCAGTCTCCCCAAGTTGCACGAGTTGTACTTGTCGTGATATCTGTGTTCCCTGCAGCAAATAAACCTTGAATCTTTGACGCCGAAGGAAGTGTCCCGTGTCTCTGTCATTCGTACGCCGGAGCAGGTTACCCACGAAGGTTTCAGGTGTTGTGCCCTGGCACCGCTGGGTCTTAAAGAACCCAGTCCTTCAATGGGGGTCCTCTCTCTTTCCGATCATGTGCCGGTAGAGGGCACCTTCAATCTGCCCCCGGTGGCCCGGCCGAGGGGGGTTTGGCGACTCCGGGACACATTATTGCACAAGCGGTCGACGGTGGAACAGATTCGCGCGGCCATCGCGGAATTTCAGCGTGTAAATGACAGTGACGAAACCTCCCGCGCGACGCAATGGGCAGCTCTGAAGGCTGTGCTTCGGGGCGAGTTTATCGCTCTCTCCTCGGCGGAGAACAAGGACCGACAGCTCAAAAGGGACGAGCTTACCGGGCAGGTGCGGGAGCTGGAGCAGGTTCATCACAGAACGGGAGCCCCCAGGATCTGGAGGCAGCTGAAAGCCGCCAGAAAACTCTTGTCTGCCCTGGACACGGACCGGGCGGAATACGCGATGCTTCGTCTGAAGCACACGTATTATACCGGTGGCGACCGCTGCGGACGGCTCCTAGCCAACAAGCTCAGGGTGCAACACCAACAGCACCGAGTGAAGGAATTGGTTACCCCGGCCGGGCGCCCGGTCACGGAGGATGAGCAAATAGCGGATGTTTTCCGTAATTTTTACGCAGATCTCTACACCGGTGAGGTCCCTTCTGCTCGGACAGAGACGGACTACCTGGAGTCGGTACAGCTCCCTTCGTTGACGCCGGAACAGGCCCAGTACTTGGAACGGGAGATCCGTATCGAGGAGGTGGTCAGGGCGATCTCCCGGCTCAAGCCGGGCAAGGCCCCGGGCCCGGATGGCTTCATCCCTCTGTTTTATAAAACCTTTTGTCAGGAGCTGGCGCCTCTGTTGACCCGCCTTTTCAACACGTTAGCGGAACCGGGTGCCATTCCCCCTGAATTCCTGCAAGCCACGGTCTCCGTGATCCCAAAACCGGGCAAGGACAGGACTGCCTGTGGGTCTTATCGCCCTATCTCGTTGCTGAACACGGACTTGAAAGTGTACACCAGCATATTGGCAGCACGCTTGGCACTTCATCTCCCGGGCATGGTCGACCCGGATCAAGCGGGCTTTGTACCTGGTAGGCAGACTGTGGACAACACAAAGAGGGTGACTCATATTCTTGAGAAGGCCTCCAGGATCCCCGGGGAAAGAATGCTCCTCTCCATAGATGCGGAGAAGGCATTCGACCGGGTGCACTGGCCCTACCTGGAGAAGGTCTTGGGCAAGTTCGGGATAGGCGAGAAGTTTCGGCACTTAATCTTTAACTGTTACCGGTTCCCGTCTGCGGTGGTCCGAGTGAATGGGGGCAGTTCCCGGCCCTTCCCCATAGAGAGGGGCACGCTACAGGGATGCCCTCTGTCCCCATTGCTCTTTGCTCTTTATATGGAGCCGTTTGCTCAAAGGGTTCGGCAGAACCCCAACATTGTCGGGGTCAAGATGGGCGCATTTCCCCACGCGATCAGCCTATATGCGGATGACGTCATTTTGACGCTCGGTGACCCACGGAGGTCGCTGCCGGCTTGCATTGCTGAATTGGACCTCTTCGCCGCGGTGGCGGGCTTCAAGGTGAACCTTGGGAAATCAGCTGCCCTCGACATTTCACTCACCGGCGCCACCAGGGCGGAACTGCAGAGACTTTATCCTCTGAGCTGGTCCAGGGACCAAATTCCGTATTTAGGGATACTGTTGGCGCCCTCCCTCCCGGCGATGGTCACGGCCAATTATGCGGCTTTGAGCTCCAAAATCAGAGAGGAATTGGGCCGGTGGGACAAAGGCACGTTGTCGCTGCTCAGTAGGGTGGCCGCAGTAAAGATGACCCTCCTGCCTCAGGTGCTATACCTGTTTAGGGCGTTGCCGCTCCAGCCTCCCACAGGGTGGCTTGCAGAGACTCAATCGGCCATTGCGCGGTTTGTGTGGCAGGGCCGTAGACCGCGGATTAAGAGGAACATTGCTACGCTGGCGCCCGAATCTGGGGGGCTGGGGATACCAGATTTACAGAAATACTTCCAGGCCACCCTACTTCGCTACCTGGTGGAATGGAGCCGGTGGGAGTCGGAGAAGCACTGGCTGTTCCAGGACCAGGCGTTAGCAGGCAGAACGCTACAGGAGGTGCCGTTCTTGAGGAGGTCACACCGGCCCTCCAACCTCTACGCATCTTTTGTGACATGTGTCCCACTTCGTGTGTGGGACTCGGTGGCCATTAAGCATGAATTTACTACCTTCCCCTCCCCCTTCACGCCGTTAACTGGCAATCCGGACTTCGGTCCGGGACTGGAGCCTGGTGCTTACGACCGCTGGCGGGAAGCCCGCTGTTGCACTTTGCATCACCTATATGGCCCCGAGGGTGTCATCCCCTTTCAGGACTTACGGCGGGAATACGGCCTCCCTGAGACGGAGTGCATGAGGTATATGCAGGCGCGCCACTGGGCACTACAACCCCAAGTGCGCGAATCGGCGGATCGGGAGATCACGGTGTACGAGCGCTGGTTAATCACTCGCACGTCGGACGCTAAACTTATCTCCGATTTGTACAAGATGCTGCAGCCCCCCCCCTTTTACATTCACAACACCGGTAGGGAGCGCTGGGAACGGGAGCTCGGACGAGTGTTGAGCCACACAGAATGGGACCACTTCTCCTACCGCTCACGCCACTCGGCCTATCACATGGGGCTCACGGAGACCTTCACTAAAATTTCGACCTACTGGTACCGCACTCCTGAGAAATTACATGAGATGGATAGGTCAATCCCGGGGACGTGCTGGCGTAACTGTGGCCAAACTGGCACGCTTACACACATACTGTGGGATTGTCCCCTTTTGGCTTCTTACTGGGAGGAGGTTCTTGGTGAGGAGGACAAATGTTTTGGGATAGAGCTGCCACGGTTCCCTGCCTATGTCCTGCTGGGGTTGCCGAATGGGTTGATGTATCCTCTCAGGTCTAGAAGGGGCAGACAGATTGCGATAGCCTTAGGGTCAGCGGTGCAAAACATTCTCATACACTGGCGCTCCACCACACTTCCCACTGTTGTCGGCTGGCTGCATAGATTGTGGCATGTCCTTGGCATGGAAAAGATGTCTTTGGTAGCACTGGGGGATACAGATGCTTTTGAGGAGCTGTGAGCGCCTTTCCATAGCTTGTTGTGTTCTGAGTTCAGGGAGATCACCTGCCCCAGGTATCTTAGGTTGCTGCGACTGACACCGCCACCGGTCCGCCTGTTTGATTGGTCGGAGTTGGCGTTGAGTAGCGGAGTCGACCGGAGGGTCGCTATGAGGGGAGAGCTGGAGGTCATTGGCACAGTACAGGGGGTGGGTGGGGTGTGGTAGTTGGGGGGCTTTGTAGGATTGGGTAGGTTGTAGAGCAGGGTTGTTTCCCCATCCCCCTTTTTCCCTCCCCCCTCATTTCCCCCTCCATTCCCCCCCTTCCCTCCTCCCCTTCCCTCCTCTTCCCTCCCCCCCCCCCCTCCACCCCCTTCTTTCCTTTTTTATTTGTCCTTAACCACAGGCGCACGAGCTGTGTATCCATGCCGGAAGGAGCCTATGGCAGGAACTGAACTGCTTTGATGTAGCTAAAATACTGTATGCATTTATTGTGGAGCACCTGTGTTTTTTTTCTTTTCTTGCCCTGTTGTTTCCTTCTTTACCCTGCTTCAATAAAATACTTTAAACCTAAAACTGGGGTGTTCATATTGTAAATATGTAGCTATTAATAGAATTTCAGTAACTTTGTTGTGCCAGTTATGAACACAATGTTATATCAGTGGCTCCCTATCCCCAAAATATTGGCTTAAATTGTAAAAACAGAGGGAACATATTGCTGTACTCTGTTAAGGGAAGGTGTGCAATCCCTCCTCCCACTATTATATTGTTCAAAGCCATTTTAACATATAATCCACTGTTGATAAAAGGGGGGGCCAAAGCGGTGGTGAGGGCTGATATAGCCATTGTGGTAAGCAGATACCCCTACTCCTACTGTGTTTGAGTTTATCAATAAGGGAGTGGGGTGTGTTTGATTAAGCTTTGACTTTGCCCCATTCAATTAGGTCGTTCAGCCCCCGTTGGGTCATCCCTTTTTGGTAGATCCAACATGCTTCTCTGGTACTCAATCTGCTTTCCATATTATACTGGTCCCCTACCACCTTCTCAAGCACAACTCACCGGATGTCTCTCGGGGTGTGCTTTAATGCCTGAAAATGCTGCACCAATTTGGTTGTAAGTTTCCCTGTACGCAGAGTACTCAAGTGTTTTTGTATCCTGACTTTGACTCTCCGTGTCGTGAGACCGATGTAATGTAAGTCACATGGACACGTGAGACTGTAGATTACGTTTGTGGTGTTACAGTTACTGATCTTGTTCAGAAACCAGGTTTTGTTACCTGTAAGGGTGACACTTTTGACAGGTGCTGTGAGCTCACACACCAAACAGCTGCCACATGGGAAATGTCTCTGTGGCACATTAGTCTCTCACGGTTCTTGTATCGGCCGCGTATGGACTAATCCATCACGAAGATTGGCTGTACGCTTGAACGCAAAATGGGTTTGGGGCATTTTCATACTTTTGGTGTTCAAAAGGTGCCAATGCCTTTTGATGATTTGTCTTATTTTAGTCAAAAATGGTCCGAAGGTAGTGACCTCAGGAATGCAGTCTCCACTACTCTTGGGAGTTATTTCTAACAAGGCGGCGCGGGGAGTGTTAAACGCTCGTTTTCTTGCCTGTTTGATGACCTTCTGGGGAGAAGCACGATCCTCCAATTTTTTGGAAAGTTCCTCATCTTGTTCAGAGAACTCTTCTAGTGATGAAAAATTCTGGTGGTAAAGCAAAAATTGACCTACCGGTAAATTATCACGGAGGGCTCTTGGGTGATATGATCTATAATGTAAGAGTGAGTTTTTATCAGTGGGTTTCTGGTGCACAGTGGTCACCAGCTTGTTGTTTACTGCCCGTATGTCAAGATATAGGTAGGTGCTGTCGCTCTACTGATCGTCCATGTAAACTTCAGGCAATAATGTAGATTATTAAGCCACCCTCGGAACTCGTTCAATCTAGTTTCTGAGCCTGTCCAAATGCATAGCACATCATCAATATATCTCTTCCAGAGGACAATGTTCCTCTGGAAGGGATTGGTGTCATGATTGATGTAGTATGCCTCAAACTGGCCTACATAAATGCAGGCCAGACTTGGAGCAAATGTTGCCACCATCGAGGTACCAGAGACTTGTAAGTACATCTGGTCCTTAAAAGCAAAAAAGTTACGGGTCAGGGCAATTTCTATGCATTGTAAGACAAAGGTTTGTGGTGTATCATAAAACCACTCGCATTCCCCCAGGGCGCGTGCTGCTGCCACCAGTGTTGCTTCCTGGGGGATGCTTGTGTAGAACGATTCAATGACTATTGTAACCACAAATTGGTTGTGCTGATCATAGGTTACATCTTCAAATATTCTCAGTACATCAGTGGTGTCTTGGACATATGAAGGTTGTGTAATCACACATCCTCTCAGGAAATAGTCTGAAAATTGTGACAAGGGTTCCAACAATAAGTGGATACCCGACACTATCTGGCGCCCAGTCGGTGACACATTTCCCCAGCAGTAGCTAGTGCATCATGATCTGTGATGAGGCTCAACGTGACACAAAAGACAGAGCCACACTTGCATTCTTTTGTAAATAATGTATGCTACTGCACCATGAGAGGTTAAAATGTACAATATTTCCAGGATATCAGCACAAACATGGGGGATGAGTGTGGAATGACTATATCCTCAAGACAGTTCCTCAAAGCAAAAGGTGAAACAACTTGGGACAGAGCATAATTTGACACATTGAATTGAGACATGTTATACACTTAATGTGTCTGTTGAAATGTTGTTGTTATTCACCTAACTACACTATGTTTTGCAGACTGACGGTGGCAGTGAACGTGATAACTAGTGAGATAGTGACTATGCACATTCTCACACAAGTATGAGGGTACAGGTATGCCCATTATGGGCTATATCCCGGTAAATGTTTATGACAACTCGTGGTTTTAATATTGATAATACCAGTTCTCGTGACCAGGTGCCAACTGATGAGATTATGATGTTGCGTTGTTTTTACTTGTGTCTCCCGTAGGAACACTAAAAATTGATAACAATTGGTGCAGGGTGGAGTGACTGACCTATGCCCTGAAGAAATTTCTGTGAGTTTTCCCCTGGCAATGAAACATGTTTGCTTTTAAATGAGTAGGCACACACCACTGAATAAATGTCTAATAGCCAGTGTGATCTAGCTCGGTTTTAATTCGGATAGGCGGTGCCATGGTCCAGGACCCGTAGTCCTCATTTTTGGGTTGAGCCAGCGGTTCAACAGGGATATCTCACTGATGTACAGGCAGTGTTTGACATCCTAGCACCAGTGTTCACCTTTTCTTTTTATTCACTTCACACACATTTCTGTTTGGGATTGGTGGTTGCTGATAATGAGAACCTGAGGAAGCAGGCAAGTACCTTCCTGCTCACTCCCATGGTGTTACTTCCGTGAGGCACCAACAACCCTTTCACACATTTTTCTCACTTTTATCTCTTCTTGCTCATGAGTGGACAGGATTGAGTGGGCGCGACACCAGGTGGAATCAACGCAACAGTAAAAAGTTTCAACTTTTTCCTTGCTTTTAAGCGGTGACCCAGATCCAGAAAGTACAGACGGTATAAGAGTAACTGCTGTCCCAATGGAAATCAAATTAGATTGGTGAGGATCTGAGGATGAGATTCACCATGTGAACAGGTCCTATATTGTGTACGTATCTAGAGCAGTGACAAGTGTGTGTGCGGCGTGGACATGTTGGTCTTTCTTTAGCCCAGTTCGTGGTGTGGGAGTCGTTGGAAGCTGGTATGGTATCTTACGCAGGGTGTGCCAGCCACATTCAGGACCAGCTTCGGAGGTTCGGTTGTTGTTCCGCCTTGTGTATTGAGACAAAGAAGCTTGTATACCTAATTTTAGTCTGACTACTGCTTGCATTTCTTAAATGTGATGTGGCTTTTGCGCTGACTTTGATGCCAGGCCTTAGATTTGGGGTGCACCAATTACAAAACACATGCAGCAGTTGGCATGTATGAATGGGCCAAGGGCCCGATTGGCCTTGCGCTCCTTGTTCAGTCTCCTTACTTCTCTCTCTCTGTCCTTTGGTGAGTGCCTGACACACGTTCTTATCTTGGATATTGTCTTGCAGGCTGTGACTCACAGATTGTCCAGGGATGCCCCAACATGACTCTTCAAAATAGTTGTTTGGAGACAGATTTGAATGTGATATTTTGTTTGGACTTTCAATGGTGAATGAATGAATCAGATTTTCCCTACTCCATTTATGTTGAAGGTGCGACATCAGGCGAATGCTTTGATTCATGATTTAATGATGTTGATGTGCAATATCTTGGTCTGGGGAGGTGGGGGGGTCCCCGGGGTAGAGCCCAGGGGGTGGGGAGTGGGGGGTGGTGGCAGTGGGTGTTGTGGCCATCTTGGGTGTCCTACCTGCATGATCAGTGGCTCCATTGCATCTGTTGCCCTTCAGGTGTGGCTCTAGGCTGAGCTCCCTTTTCTGGTGCAAGCCGTCGTCCGACTTTACACCAGGTCAGAGCAGGTGCTAATTTCCTGCTGCTAACGTGTCGTATCACCTGTTTTGGGTTCTTATCGCTGATCTGGCGGGAAACAACCTTTACAACACAGTCATTACATCGCACTACCTTTACATAGCGGTAATTACATCGCAACATCCTTTACATAGCATGTCATTACAACGCAGCCATTACATTGCATGTCACTACAACGCATGTCACTACAACGCAGGCATTACATCATGTCATTACAATGCATACCATTACAATGCATACTACCCTTACACTATCCAACACTTACCCTACTGTTGCACTCACTGGAGTTAGAATAGTAATTTTTACCCCTACACTATCCAACACTTACCCTACTGTTGCACTCACTGGAGTTAAAATAATAAATGTTACCCCTACATTATCCAACACTTACCCTACTGTTGCACTCACTGAGTTAGAATAGTAATTATTACCCCTATACTATCCAACACTTACCTTAAATACGATGTAATGGTATGCATTGTAATGGAATGCGTTGTAAAGACAGTTTCTGAAAATGCGATGTAATGGCATGCAATGTAAAAGAATGTAATGAAATGGATGTTGCAATGTAAAAACTATGCAGTAATGGCATACATTGTAAATGTATACATTGTAACATCATACATTCGATCTGGTTGGTCAATGAGAATTTTGCGGAGTGGTGTTGTCACGGCTTTTGGCACGGGAAAGCTTTTTCTGCATCTCATTAGCGATATTTGCCGGGGTCATCTGTGGCAATGTTTTTTGCAGCTGTTATCGTAGGTAAACTGTTGATATGGGCTGTTAGCACCATCTTATGAATGGGGAGATACATTTATCATGAATTTGGCTGTGATAATGTGCCAATAACTCGGCGATAGATCCTTGAGAATATGCCCCATTATATCCTCTTGTGGCTTCCGTTATTTTTTGGAGAAGCAACATAAACCCCTTGAATAAAATCAAGCTCTAGGAATGCAAAATATTTTGATGCCTAAAAATAGGATTAATTGCTTCTACGGCGAAAAAAATGGAAGTAAATATTTAGCTGACTGGCCAGGCAGAATTACCTGCCATCCATCGTTCTAGTTTTTTCAAGCATGAGAGCAAAATGGATGGTAAAGCCCTTCAGGACCCAGGCAGAACTTGGAAACAACAACACAAGGACTGCAGAAGGTGCTGGAGCGGGGGCGGGGCGGGAGGAGCAGGTTGTTTATTATGCAATTTATGTAAGTTGAGGGCACCCCTGATTCTTGGTTCCCTCTTTGCCCTTCTTTGGTGATGATGAGTCCTGGAATGAAACCATGTGGACGCTCAAGTGAAAACCATCTGGCAGTCAGTAAAGGAACACTTCTGAATCTCTGAAACTGGAAGTCACATTTTAAACACATTGTATTCTGTGGACGTCTTTGGTTCCCTGCTCAATGGAAGCATTGTATCCAACCCCTGACAATTTGAAGCTTACCACAGACTCCGAAGCGGTTCCTACCAAGGACAACATAAAACAACAGCGAACATTGCAAACCTTCTTTTGTGTGTGGATAGGTCGAACATATGCTATACACTCTGCACATATGAATCCTAGGTTGTATGTCCTGTCCTTCCCCAGCTGTTCACTGAGACAGTACTAAGATTGACCACTCTCTCCATTTGCCACCCTGGTGGTGTCTACCTCTTGCATCAATCAATCGATCACTCAGGGATTTGTGAAGCACACTACTCACCCTAGAGGGTCTCAAGGCGCTGGGGGGAGGGGAGGGTTTGCTCGCAGCTTCATCTCATCTGAAGAGTCAGGTCTTTAGGCTCTTCCTGTATGTCCACCTGACCACTTATACCTATAGATTCCAAGCCCTTCATTCAGGGTCCAAGCATGGAAATTGTAAGCCGTGTGCCCTTCTGCCTCCTTTGAATATTGCACAGGGTGAAACATTTAACCGGAAGTTTAATTTTGAGCTTTTGAGCTTCAAGGCCGACTCAGGCTCTGAGCAGACACTTCATGGAGCCAAAAAAGTATACATCTGAGATGTCATGTATTTATGTCAGATGGAGTGTGGGGGCAGAGTGAACAAGCCTAGTGCTGTGAAGTGAAATAGAAAAATCTCTCACCTCTCCTTGAAATTTGGTCCTAATGTAACAGTATGTTGTCCAGGTGCATTGATACAGACCTCAGAGAGTAAGGTGGCTTACTACACTATGGAAAGTGGGCCATGATGAAAGAGGAGAGATGATGTGTATGTTTACCACATGATTTCAGTTCACCATGGCTGGCACCGTTCTTTGGAAAATGCTATTTCATGTGGAAAACAGGAAAAAATACTGTTAGACTAAAATAAACGTCCCTTGCTCTTCTGTGGCTCGGTCACTAGATTAGCGGTGCATACTAAATTTGTGTGATTACACAGAATTCAAGGAAAAATTACATGACATTACAAAATGCAAATCTAGCACTTAATGCTAGATTTTAGTGTGACATGCTGCTCATGTTTCAATTATCTGTTTGGTTATTCTCATTTCTGTGTGCTGCACTATAGCTTTCTCACAAACGTGATGAGATTATGCACTGTGGAGTAATTTCGGGATTTATGCGTACAAAACATAATGTAAAATTGCAAAGGTTATTCAAGTTACACTAGTGTCATCTCAATTTCACCCAGGACTAGTCTGGATATAGCTGTCTGAGTGGTTGCGTCCTTCGAGGGTCTATCTGCCAGCAGAAGAGAACATGACACTGTTGCAGACATGTCCCACTTACATCCTCATTCAAAAGCAACAAGTTCTGAACATCTAAACACTATGGACCTGCCAGAGTCCATTCAGGATGTAAGAATTACTGTGACAACTCACATACATAGACTTGCCATTGCATAGACCAAAGGTTGTGGAATTCCCTTGCAAAAGACTGCAGTGCTGAGTGCTCAGCCCTCCTCGGGTCGGTAGTGCAATACATAAGTAACACCTTCTTCCATGCCATGACGTTTTCCCTTCTACAACATCTCATTGTAATTTTCGTGTCACTTAATTGCCAACCTGAACAACAATCTCACCCTGTGAGGAGGCGGGGCTTCGTGCTGCGAAGCACATAAGAGGCACTTTTTCCCCCCACCCTGCCCGAAACCCCTGCTTTCAAAACAAAACAAATAGCTTGCTGTGGCTGGTGCCGATGTCCTGGGGTGTTTTCATACCGCTTAATGGATGTCAGCAATTCAAAGCCTTGGACAACGAGCTGGAAATCCACTGTTTACAGTGTTTTTTTAGCTTGCTTTCCTTGCCACCGTGGGATACGGTGACCAGGCCAACTATCCTGGATTTGCCAGGACAGTCCCGATGTTTCACCAGATTTCCCCTCAGATTTGGAGAAATTGAGCTCATGTCACGGTTTTTAGAAAGGGACGAATGTAAATGGTGGGAGGTGCCTTTTTATGTTTTCCAAAGCAGGGATAGCCATTAGCTGTTATAAGAAAGCAATTTAATTAATAAACATGCTACTGGCTTTTAAAAATTGCATTTTATTTACGTGTTACTGCCTCTCCTGAATTTCTCTGCTGAGGAGCGCTGTAACTCTGTTCACTCAGTTAAAGTAAATGAGTAGTCCTTCTTCTATTTTCTGAAATGGTTTACAAATTCTTGTCACCCTACCGTGTGATATCGGCTCCGCAGCAAGTGACCATGTGACGGGAGCTGATATCGCGTGTCACACAGTGGCACCTTGTGAGTTGACAGGTTTGCTGCCATGTATGCGCTGTGAGGCTAGCAGTACAGTGGCCAGGTTGTGGCAGCACTAGCCTTGCTGGTCTTTGTCTACCATATTCCTGCAGATTTTCCCTTATTATATATATGTGGAGTTATTTTTAGTAAATCTGTGCTTACCAATATATGTCAATCTTCCTGATTTTCTGAATGCCGATATATTGGCCTTAATCGAGTTTATGCCAATACATTTTGATTCGATAATCTGACATACAAGGTTATGAAATGCTGCAACTGGACTACCATCAAAGTGTATGCAAAAGCAAGAAGAGCTTTAACACTGTGTAAAGATGATAGAATACACCCCTGAAAGTAAGCCCTGCCTACAATGTAGAATGCACACAAACGTTGTATAATGTACTGCATACTTTAAATGCATACTATTCCAATTATCAATATGACATTATAAAAAAATGCTAGTAAAGTGAAAAAAGTTATTTCTTTATAATCATTTACGCTTTTGATATGTGCACTGATGTAAATATCCTTTAATTTGAAAATATGCATTTACATCGATTGTTCGGTAATATTAAAACTCATCTTGGCCTCTAAAAATGAAAAGTTTATACCGCATTCAGGGCCTCATTTTTGAGAAGTGATGCATCGCTGCGAGAAAACAGCGATGCGTCATTTTGCACCCACCTTGTGACACCAATGATACGTCATATTTACAGTATGACGTATCATTGGTGTCACAAGGAGTTACAGATAGGTCAGTATTTCTGACATATCTGTAGGCGCAAAAATGACGCATTACTTGAGTGTGCCACAAAAGTGACGCAACTCCAGCAGTGGGTCTTTACACATGGGCAAGTCTCATGTGAAATGTGCCTGCATCAGTCTTACGCCTGCCATGAGGCAGGCGTAAGATATTGATGCATTTGCGTCCTAGAAGTGGCGCAGTGAAAGCTTATAGAATTCACTGCATCACTTCTATGACCCTTTCGTTGGAACGCCCCCCTGCATACATTATACCTGGTGCAGGTATATTGTGGAGCAGGGGTTTACAAAGTGACACATCTACCTAGATGCATCACTTTGTAAATATGGTGCAACAAGGCTCCTTTTTTACGCTGCTGGTGCGTCATAAAAGTGACGCACCGTCGGCGCAAAAGTGACGCAAGGGCTCATAAATAAGCCCCTCAATTTTTTACTTGAACTGAAAAATAACCTCATGAAAATGGAATGAAGTAGATGATCATGGCTTCCCAGCGCGTGCTCACATATGTTATCCCTGAGAGAAGTATTCTACTATTTCCCTTACCTTATTTATTTATTTAACCGAATTCTAATTGTCAAGGCTTGGATCAGAAATCAATATCTTTTGAGTTCATGATTTTAAAAGCTCATTACAGTGCTTGTCTGAGCGGATTATCAAGTCATTACATATTAACGTTGGGGTGGACTGAGCCGCCTCTTGCATTCTTGCTGGTTGTCCCTGCAGAGGCCTCGGCTGATGTTCCTCAGATAGCCCGGCCAGCCCGGGTGGATGTCCCTTGGCTGGTCGTATGCACTTTGAACTGAGGTACCTGAGGGTTGTCAGTTTTCTTTACAAGGTGTCCAGAGAGTGAGTTGACCCGCACAAAAGGTGTCCTGTTAAATCGTGCTTTAAGAACATGTTTATATGTTTAGAAATGCTAATAGGGATCAACGTGAGCACTTGTAGTAAAGCAGCACTGAACCAGTGGGGAATAGCCCCAAAGTCTTTAATGCAAACCAGCCCATCCACCATTTGCCCTGTTTATTTAATGATGAGCCACTCCCTCTACAGGAATAGGAATGAGATGGATTTGCTGCTTTAAAGCCATTCAAACCCATATTCTGTGCCTTTATTCTGGGTTAAGCCTGTTGCGTTGTAAACTGCTGCATCATTATTCTCTGAGGTATTTACCTCAAAAATTTGGAACAGATTAAACGAACTAAAAATAGCAGCCAAAATCATCACAAAAAAGGCAATTGCAAATCACAAAAGGGAGTTTTTTTCCTACTATGAAAATAACCTTTATTGTCCCATTTATAAATGTAGGATCCCTCTACTTAAACTAGCCCTAAAGCAACATGTTTAGATGAACATGTGACAGACTAGGAGAGGCCATGTTACAAAGGCAAGAAAGACACTACCTTAGCTCCTATTTGAAGGCAGGATTAAATCTAACTGCCTGTGTGTAAAGAAATACTTCTTTTTGCATGATCACCCCGAGAGGTTCGGATCGATGCTGCTGGTTTTTCGCCTCTGAGAGTGCACTGAGGCTTGCTAACCGAACCTCATTGCCAGTGCTCTGACCCTTAAAAGTATATGTCGGCTTATACCCAATTGGTATGACTTTACTTACTTTCAAGTCCCATGCATATGGTACCAGGGATACCCAGGGCCTGTAAGTTAAAATATCCCACCAGGGCTGCAGCACTTATTGTGCCACCCTTTATGCGACAACATGAAAACGTGTCTCCCGGTCTGCCACTCCAGACTGACAGAGCATGTTTAAACTGCTGACTCGACTTTGCCGTCTAAACTAAAGGCAAAGCCCAAGCCTCCCTTTTAAATATAAGTAAGTCACCCTTTCAATGGGTCTTTCAAGCCCCAAGGCAGGGTGCTGTATACTAAAAGGCAGGACATGTATTTTATATGTCCTAACTACAAAACATTCAAATTGTTGTTTTGCAATGGAGAAGCTAGCAGCCCCCTGTGCGATTACAAGTTTACATGGTGAAAACTCAGCCGGACTAACTCCTGAATGGGACTACTAAAGTTGGTATCTCAAGGTATTAAAATAATCATTACATCAATCCAGACTTTATGCCCAAGTTGAATCTAATGTAGCTTTTTGCGAAATGCAACTTTTAGAAAGTTGTCACTTTGTTGCCCAAGTTTTCTAGAGGCCACTCACAGGTGCTGGCAACAAAACAGCCTTCTGCCTTCCCTGGAGGAGTGGGAACAATAGAGGCCTGCCATTGGAAGAGGTGTTGCCTCTCCCTCACAGGAAGCCACACAGGGTGAGAGCCCAAAATGTGAGCTTTAAAGGGGAAAGGGGACACACATGAGAGGAGCTGTTCACTTGTTCAGGTAGACGGGTTGGTTTTGGGGACAGAGCGGGGAAACCAGTTGCCAAACTACTTTTTTCTATGGGCATGTAGCCCTCAAGTAGCCACACCTCTAGGGTGAGCTACCAAGCTCCACAAACCAAGAGATGGGTTCTGACATCATGGCAGTGGGCTGAATAGTGCACTTTGGTGCAGCTGGATTCTATTCATTTGAGGAAGACATCATCAAGTGTAAAAGGCCCAGTAACCCATTGACTAGTAACCGCTGCATCCCAGAGGACATTTTCTGGGCAGAAACATGGTACCCCTGGCACCCAGACCTCAGATCACATCTGAACATTGTACTGCTTTGCTGCTTCCAGGACCTGGAAAGAGAGGCAGCACCAATCGCTGGACCAAGCTGTCTTGAGCCCCAGACAGGAGAGGTGAACTCCATGAGTCAGTTGGCTGACTTCCTGTTACAGAACAAGGACCACGAAAGCTGCATAAGCATGTCCTCACATGTCAGTGGCCACAGTTGCCTGATTGGCACTGACTGCTAAGGTGCAGCTGAGGAGACTAGGTCCTGATGCTCAAAAGTTGCACCTGAGTCTCTTGGATCTGGGAAAGTCAACGCAGTGCAGTTTGGTTGCTGAAGACAGACACTAGTCTTTACAAAAAGGGAACAGCTGGTTTTCCCTGCGACCAGAGACTAGAAGTTCTATGGTAACTGGACTTTTTCTGGACCCAAGAGGACATCCAGGGACATTGACCCATGTGGTCAAACTTGCCCCACCTGGACAAAGGATTAGTCTCAGGAAGCCCTCTGTTGACCGCAGAGCATCCTCAGCATATTACAGCATCTTCAGCATCCTGCATCCCTTGGATCCAAACCTCAACGTTGACTTTATAGCAGTTTGCCAATAGACCCTGGTACAGGATTGAGACTGCTTTAGTGAGAAGGTCACTTATCCTAGAACTCCGACTGCCATCTTGACCCCCTTCCTGCTGGAATTAGTCACCCACATAAGGTTGGTATAACAGAAGACACCTTTATAAAGGTTTTACAGAGTTTCCAAATTTTTCACTCACCAATGCTTGTTGTAGTTTTGCATACAAAGTAGTGATTTAATATTTACCTAAAAATCTATATTTCCTGTAACCCTCTCATTAATTGTATTCATTTTATTGTCTAAAACATCATAAAAATAAAATCTATTTTTATAAATTGGTGCTGGATTTCTTTCATGTAACTTGAATTTCTTATGTTGTTGTTTTGGAACTTCTAAATTCTTTACTCTTCTTCCTTTTTTTAAGCCTGACTGCTAGAAACCACAGATACCCAAGGCTGAGCTAAGGTTTAACAAACAAACCCAACTGGGTCCAGGGTGGCATCATGAGTGTATTACACGACGAGGTAACACAAGCACACCATATAATGCACCACTTTCCTCATACTCTACTTGATATTCAAATTGTTGTTGAAATATGTCCACCACTCAGCTACCTATTGAAATGTCTTTTTACTAGCCAACCAAAACAATTTCTGCCGTTCTCCTTCGTCTGGTCCAGCTTCCCTTTAATATCTCTTTCTGTGGGAGAAGCAGTCTAGGTTTTTGGGGTCAAGCTCTGGAGGTCTCTTGCAATTTCTCTTTAGAAGAAAACATAATTTAACTTCTTTAGGGGGAAATTAAAATCTTTCCTTACTGAGGACTTCTCAGGAAATATGATGGCCAGTGCCGAGTGATTTTAAAAAGTATTGTTTGCTCTGCATAAATCTGTACTTATCTATGTACATATGCTCCCCGAGCTTGGTGGCAATGTTTGAGGGTCTCCCTAATCCTTGAATCTGTGAGATGGTTTCCCATGATCTGTAATCTGTGTTGAGAGTTCAAAAAAACGAATGCTATCCTTTTGCATTGCTTCCAGCACAAGTGCTACTGCTTATCCCGCTCCCTGTCAATCACGTCTTAGTCCTTAATGGTTAATGCAAATTGATCTTCCTATGTTCATGGAATCTGGCTCCAGTCATATTGCTTGAGATTTTAACCTGGAGGAGTACTTAAAATATTTTCAGATGCGGTGGCTGCAGACCAGTAACATCCACAATGTTGGTGTTTGTAGAGTAAACCTTGGCTCCTATTTTTCAAGAATCCCCCACTCTTGCAACAGCCTTCCGATGGGATTTGCTTGTTTAACTATTTATTTTTTCACCATTAATATCTATTAAATTATATGTCAATCAAAGTATTCTCAGTTGTTCATGAAGTGTTTGTCAGACCCCTTTCCTAGGCGTTCCTCTCAGTGGTTTCAGTTTGTTTTCCATTAGTTAGTGTTATTAAAAGCAGTACTTCTAATCCACCTCTGAACAATTTTCTGTGAATGCTATGTACGTTACATACCTCTTTGGCTAAACATCAACTTTTGACCCCTTCTTTGTTCACTATACTAATGTATCTTTGGCAGAAACCTTGTGTCTGCTCATGAAACATTCGAGCACTGCCTGCTCCTTTTGGTTATTTGTTATAACACTATGTTCTGTTTCTAGTCCTTGCACGCTGAGCAACGACTCTGTGTATTTTATTTTAGAGCTGTGTGAAATTTAAATTAGGCCTACTTCACACATGTTAATCTATTGGCTGGAAAAGCCTTCAGAATGAAACAACATGGGAAGTTTTAGACAAAATGTGATTCTGATGCTGAGAGCTAACTGGTGAATGTGTTGAAACTTGGCAAAGCTTTGTGGTTGGGGCACCACTCTGCCCCAGGCAGGCTAGATGGCTCTGCTCAATGCCTGGATCCCTGGACTGTGAGGACAGGGACTATTGACGAATGCCAGGGTTCAGCCACCTCTCACTGGGGATTACAGAAACTGTTCAGCCCGGAGCAGCCCCAGAGTCCTTACCAGTCTGACTCCACAATGTCCTGGATTGGGAAGGTGGCCTTGCCTGGTGCCTCGAGCCCTGATCTTTGGGGACAAGGCTTCTCATAAGAAATCTATGGCCTCACCTGCCTTTCACTGGGGATTACTGGAACCGTCCAGCCCTGAGGTGCCCCATACTCTAACCCAGTCCAACATCCCTCTGCCCCGAAAAGGCGAAGCGGCTCAGCCTTGGGGTTGAAGACCTAGTCTGGCTGGACTGAGCCTATCAGATGAAAGCCATATTTTCAGTTGCCTTTTTACTGAGGATTACTGGAACTGTTTAACCCAGTGGAGTCCCGACTCCTCCCCAGTCCTAAGCTACTTTTCTCTGGGTAGGAAAGATGGCCCTGCCCGGTGCCTGGAGCTCTGTCCTGTGAGAACTGGGCCTACCAGGTGAATGGAATAGATTCAACCACCTATTATTGGAGGTAACAGGAACTGTTGAGCCCCGAGGAGCCCTAGATTCCTCCTCAGTCTGAGACCATTCTGCCCTGTGTGAGGAAGGTGGCCCTAGAGTCCTGGCCTGTGGGGACCAGGCCTTCCAGGGTAGAGCAATGACTTCACCTACTTCTCAATGGGGATTATGGGAACTGGTCAGACTTGAGGTGACTCAGAATCCTCCTCAGTCAGATGCGACCTTGCCCCGGATAAGCTCCGTAGACCTGCCCTTGTTGAAGCTGCAACCTCAGGGGGCTGAGCTCCCATGGGAAATCCATTGCTTCACCTGCCTCTCACTGTTTGATTCTGGGCACTGGTCAGGCCAGAGGTGTCCCAGACTCCTCCCCAGTCTGACACTACCCTACCTCAGACAGAGTTGGTGGCTCTGCCTGGTGCCTGGAGCCGTAGGCCGTTGTCATTGGGGCTTACCAGGTGATAGCCATGGCTGCCCCTCACTGGGGATTACTGGAAGTGTTCAGCCTGGAGGTTTTGCAGACTGCTCCCTGGTCCAAAGATGCCTGGGAATGGAAGGCTACTCTGGCTAGTGCCTGGTGGACCAGGTCCATTCAGGCCTGAGCGCAGGAGCTTCGCCCTACCTTTCACTAAAAATGTTTGGAGCTGGTCAGCCTGGAGGAGCCCAAGATGCCTCCATGCTTTAATGCCACCTGGCCTAAGTAAGGAAGATCCCACCTTCTCACTGGCTTGCAGCTGCTAACCCGTCATTTCACCATGGACTCACAGGGGTGACATCTGCCTTCCTGAAATTCAGCCCTAGTTAGCCAAAGTAGTTTAGCAAATAAGCCATTTATATCAACTACTAAGGCCCCACAAAGTAGAAGCCTATAGAACCCGGGAGGAGCAAGAGCAACCGATAGCTGCATCAGCTGGTCCTACACTCATCTTGTCCCCCAGTCACTAACCAATCCTTAATCCTTATCTTGAATGGAGTTCAACGAATTATCCTCACCTGTCAGAAAAAGGTATACACATGTTGATCCGTTCATGTCAGAGTTTGTGCAGCCTCAGACATCTAAAGCATTAAAGACCTCTTTTGTTCAATCTCATGTGAATGAATGCCACTAGTCTCTCTGATAAGTTGAACGACAACCACTCTGGGTAATGTGACTAGTTAGCATAGAGGAGTCTCATTTGTTATCAGAATTAACCAGACAAATCACTCTATTAACTAAGAACGGCCAAGCACAACCACCCACAGACTCAAGAAAGAGCCATCAATATGTCAATTATTTCTATTACTGGCTGAGGTTTACCATGTTCAGTCAAAGTAAAAAGAAAACTCCACTTCTGGTAGTTCCTAACCATTAATACCTTCAGTTTTCCAGTTTGCAACCATAGTCCCTTCCCCACCGCCCAGGAACCGAAATACTTTCGTTTCCCAGAAGCTGTTTGGTGGGTGATGCGACTAACACTGCCAAATCACTGGATTCCATTGTTTATGGACTAAAATACAATGATATCTGAGTGTTTCTGAACCTCTGAATGTCATTCTTGATCAATGGATAAATTCTGGCCAAATGCTTTTGCTTTGGTTCGTGTTTTGCAGTTCCAAGAATGTAACCTCTAGCGGCACAATACGAATGCCCCAGCTGTCTTTCGTCTTCATAGCCAGTGTTACAAAAACCAACAAATAAGAACAAAAAAAAAGACCTTTGAACCTCTGTCAGTTTTGTGGACCCGGTTATCAGGGTTTGTGGACCCATGAAGGGGGCACCATGGGCCCACAGGCCTTTGCTGGAGTTTTCAGATTCTAAGGCAAGATTTTTTTTACCTTTGAGCCAAAGTATTGTCTGTGAACCTTCTCTTCAGAACTGTGAACTCCACTGAAAAATGTCATTTTTCCCTTTACTTAGAGGGGTACCACTTAAACCAGAGAGTCAGGGGATGCTCACTTTGCCTCTCGTGTCTCCTTTTGTTTCTTTTTCAGGTTACGGGGATGAAACTCAGCTTCCTCTAATGTGGTTGCAATCAATTGTTATCTATTGTGGCTAAACAATCAGGCAGCTTAAGTTCCAAAGACCAGGATTTGTTCTGAAGTGAATGACAGGAAAAAAGCTCCTCATCCGATAGAAGCTGAATATTTTATAAATGCATTCTGATCCATGCGGTCCACCAACACTGGTTCATGGACCATCTCTGTACTAAAGATCCAGATAATTCCAACATGATAACCCTTTCAGGAACCCTGAAAACATTTTAATTGCTATTTTCAGGAAAGCTACAGAATGGTGTTGCGCCAAATCAAGTAATGTCACTTCGCTGAGCAAAGTTCTACTTTCATTTTAAGTTTGGTGTAATTCCATTCAGTTTTTTTTCCTTAGCAGAGCGCAGAGGTTTGTATGGGAATTGAAATGGGAAAAGACCCATTTTCTGACAGCCCCCTTTTGCCCCTGTCTTCCCCCTCCTGTTTGACAAAGCTGCACAAAACTTGGTATGTTGAACCCAAACTGTCAAACTAATGTTGGGAAGTTTTTTAGAGATTCTTCAAACTGTACCAAAGTTATTAAAAAATCAAAAAAGCATTTTCAATGGAATCTCAGACCTAACGATAACTATAGTGTCACTATTTCTGACTCTGTAATACATAAAAAAAACTAAGTAACAAATCTAAACATAGAGCTTGATTTATAGTAGAGTGGGCAAGCCAAGGGCCCACCAAGTCATCCCAGGCTATGGCATCATGTCCCCACCAGAGGAATGTCTGACATATTTAAGGATCTCCGCCAGAGAGGCATGCAGTATATTGCCTTTAATGGAGATGGTGCCTTTATTGAAGGCAGTGAAGCTTTGGCAAATGAATACCATATATAATGAGCATGTTCAGCAAATTTGTTTTTGCTTCAAGAATAAACTTCTAAATCCGTACTTCATTCTTGAAAATCAAAAAGATTGACACAGACGCATAGAAAATTTTCTACCTGCACGTGAGGCAGATTGAATGATTTCCCTGTTCAGAAACACCATCCCATGCATGGCAGTGCAGGTTAGAGAAATTTAGTGACAGCTGCTCCATTCTCAATAGGACAGAGAAACTGAGCCAGTTGAGGTTATGCCTCTTGAGACCCATTGCTGTCCTTGATTTCAAATATTTTGGGAGCTGCAAGATTTGGAAGTTAGGAGTACTCTTAATTTAAGATTACACTCTAGATCCACCAAACTGTAGTAGGAGTTTTTAATGTTGTCTGTTCTAAGATTTTACCTTCTGACCTGTGTCCGAATTCACCCCAGGAGTGCACTTCTAAAGCCCTCCAGAACCTTAGGGAAGGTACTCAGGGACTCACAGGGTCGCAGGGTGTCAGGCATAGTCCAACAGAGGGTCCAGCCAAGGTCCTGTGCCACTGGTCAGCTGGGTACCTCCAGGAAAAGGCCTTTTGTAGCTTGTTTTATCCCTGTAGGTTAAACAGTATGTCAGCCTTATGACATGTAGGGTCAAATCCTACATCCTGGGTACAAACGAGAGGAGGTCTAGTCTTTCAGGATTCCTCTCAAGTCACAGACAACAAGTCTAGTCCTCTTCTGATCTTCTGCGGGACCATCAAGGGTTCTAAAGTGGATGCCAGAGGTGTCTATTTATGACTGATACTAGCTAGTGGGAGGAAATGGTCCTAACTAATGGCCATAAAAGTTTCTAGACCCAACTCTACATTTTTTGAGAATTTTCAAGATGGTGAAAATCTTCGGCCACACTAAACTTGGGCTTGAGGACTGGGTGTGTGGGAGGGATGTACTGTGGTAATCCTAGTGTCCTCACACATCTAACACTAATATCCAGTTTGAAGCAGCCACTGTACCCACAACAAACCCAAAAAGAGACATCTGGTAGGACAACAGCAGAGTTCTTCAGTAAACAGGCAGTGGATCCAAAAGAATTTTCCTTACATCCTGTTCTCTCCCATTTCAAGTGTAACTAAGGTTTTATATGTAAACCTAGAGAAGACTTCTGGCCGTACAAAAGCAGAGTACTCCTGCAACCAGACAGTGAATCCACAAGAATTGCCTTGGCATCCTATTCCCTCCCCTTCAAGTGTGCCACAAGTGTTATGTTTGAAAACAGCAGACCTATCAAGCAGGGTGTGACCATGTAGTGTCACAATTATTCAAGGCTAAGTGCTGGCTGGAAGAAGCTAGTGCCCCAATACAAATTAGCCTCTAGGAATGTCAGGCAGGGAAACGCTAACTTCCTAAAACGTACCTTTCCTTAATATTTATTAAAAAGTTGCCTTCGCAAGTGAATTAGATTTTTAATAACTATTCAAAATAGTTTAAATATTTTCTAGCTGTTCCCACTCCTGAGATAAAGTGTTCATATTTTAATCTGTACCTCAGGTTTCTGCATAGGGCATTGAGACCTGCCTACAGGGAAAATAGCTGATGGGTGCTAATTACTTTAAGGATCAGTTAACATTCCATTTCTACATGTCCCACTTTTAAATACCATGCACCATAGCTTGTGGGTTGCAAGGCGTGCATTAGTGTGACTTCCTAATATTTAAGAGGGAGGTTTTCTCTGTCAAAATTGGTTATTTTCAGTTTTTACAATGCTACAGTCAGGCTACATATATTTTCAAAAAACAAGGGGAACCCAATTAGTACCTAGGGACCTTGGGCAGTCAATTATTATGAAAAACAATGGTCCATAGGATTAAGTTTTCACAAAAACAAATGCAGATATAGACTCAAATTAGTGCTATATTGACAAGTTTTTCAGTACCCAGCCGGGCCTGAAATTTTATTTCAAATATAAGCAAATTTTAAAAGACCATCAAGGAGGTCTAATGTGACAACTGATAGGGTCCAAGCCTGTACCTATCCAAAAGAACACTCAAAAGAATTCAAGGGTAGGAAGAGAGCAAGAAAAAGAGAGTAAAGAATATCAGGCAAAAAGAACAACGGAGCCAATTGTCCCTTGCATCAATGGCATATTAGCAAGGCAAGTTCAGACAACCAATTCATGTAACAGTATACACACAATGGGAAAGTTACAGAATCGGAGTAAGTGTCGACGGCGTTTCGATCCCCGGCTCCTAGTGAACTGGGATCATCATCAGGACATAAACAGTGTATTGCCTGTATGTACTTTTTCAGAAAACCTGTTTATAATTTTACAATTTACAGAAATGGGAGAAAAAGGAGAAAATTCTGTTTAAATGCAGCACTAATTACAGGTAAAATGCACGTAGTATACATTTGTGTCATGCCATTGTGAACATGTAGGTGTCATTCATATCTCTTCCAGTTTTCCAATTGCATGCTTTATAAAAGTATGAAACCGTTTAAACTAAAGCCGACTCGGAAATTGGCCGTGAGCCTGAGAACACTAACGTGGTTGTGGCTACATGTGTCGTTTACTAGAGTGGCGCAGTAATGGCGCTTTCCAAGAGTGGCGGCACGGTTGTGGATAAGTTCGCGATGTGGTGCTAACATGCTTGAAGTGAGCGTGGGTACATTACATGCCTAAGAATTATGCCAAAATGGTATATTATGAGCACACCTTCAAGAGCGATCTACAGCAGCCTCCAAGATGATTAGAGGAAATAGTCGGGTGGAGGGCTGATACCTAAAGTGAACACAGTCAATAAGCAAGTGAGGATATCGGGCGCTAATAAACAGAGTGTGGGGGAGCAAGACGTTACCTCGGTGTCTTATTCCGGATACTATTTAGTTGCCATAAATCCCATCACTTCACTTCAAGCATGTTGGCACCACATCGCGAACTTATCCACAACCGTGCCGCCACTCTTGGAAAGCGCCACATCGCCGCCATAATTTACCATTTTGGCATAATTCTTAGGCATGCAATGTACCCACGCTAACTTCGAGCATGTTGGCACCACATCGCGACCTTAGCCACAACCTTGCCGCCACTCTTGGAAAGCGCCACATCGCCACCATAGCAACGACATCACTTGCCAAAAATCGTGTCTAAGCTCACCGGGCTGTATGCCCGACTTTGATTGAATGCAAGATAATGCTTCATTACTGCGCCACTCTAGTAAACGACACATGTAGCCACAACCACGTTAGTGTTCTCAGGCTCACGGCCAATTTCCGAGTCGGCTTTAGTTTAAACAGTTTCATACTTTTATAAAGCATGCAATTGGAAAACTGGAAGAGATATGAATGACACCTACATGTTCACAATGGCATGACACAAATGTATACTACGTGCATTTTACCTGTAATTAGTGTTGCATTTAAACAGAATTTTCTCCTTTTTCCCTTTTTCTCCCATTTCTGTAAACTGTAAAATTCTAAACAGGTTTTCTGAAAAAGTACATACAGGCAATACACTGTTTATGTCCTGATGATGATCCCAGTTCACTAGGAGCCGGGGATCGAAACGCCGTCGACACTTACTCCGATTCTGTAACTTTCCCATTGTGTGTATACTGTTAGATGAATTGGTTGTCTGAACTTGCCTTGCTAATATGCCATTGATGCAAGGGACAATTGGCTCCGTTGTTCTTTTTGCCTGATATTCTTTACTCTCTTTTTCTTGCTCTCTTCCTACCCTTGAATTCTTTTGAGTGTTCTTTTGGATAGGTACAGGCTTGTACCCTATCAGTTGTCACATTAGACCTCCTTGATGGTCTTTTAAAATTTGCTTATATTTGAAATAAAATTTCAGGCCCGGCTGGGTACTGAAAAACTTGTCAATATAGCACTAATTTGAGTCTATATCTGTATTTGTTTTTGTGAAAACTTAATCCTATGGACCATTGTTTTTCATAATAACAGTCAGGCTACAGTCATAGCCCTTAAGATATGTTTGCACTTCTACTGAAGTAGATTGCATAATAGTTGATGAAGACCACTAGTGGCATTTAACAACCAGAATCTGGGTACTTTTTGTACAAATTACTAGGGACTTATATACAAATTATATATACTAAATAGGAGCATGCCAATTCAACTATGCTTAAAAGGGGGGCATAGACACTTTATTAATGGTTATCAGGGGTGAAGTACACAGAATTCCAAAGTGAGCAAAACTATAGAGTCCAGCAAAAGGCAGAAAATATGGGTTTCCAGAGAGAAAAGGCCAATTTCCTACTGATTTATACAGGAAAATATTTAAAAAATGGAGCAGTGATACATTTTACGTAGGACAAAAGAATTTGAAGTCATAAATAGACCAATGTCAGATCCCCTGGACCTTCTTTTTGATGGCAGGAACCTAGGTTGTTTTCATTATATTTTTTAGGTCGAGCCATGCTGTATTCACCTTGTGGGCTTACAGCATGCACATTGTCTTTTTATTCATCCCTTTGATTGGCGTTCAAAAATGCTTGCTTGCTAGTGGTTATTCCTTCCTCTTTGCCCCTCCTTTTTGTGTTTGATTTCCTCCCAGAGAGCACCGCCCAATAACTGTTAATATTAGACTTCTTTGTTTATGTGTTCCTTTGAGGTACTACTTTTTCTTTGATTCCTGCTCATGTCACTGTTTGGCCAGCTTCAGTGGTTCAGCTTCAGCACCCGTCACTTAACCTTCCCACCCGATTCAAATATTGAGATGTAATGTCAGATGTTTCAGACACAGTTTTTAAAATCGCCCTTTAATTTCCTCTGACTACAAAAGTGTGAGGATTTCCCCCAAACTTTGCTGCTTGTTGCATTGTTGAGCCTCGGTCTCCGGAAGGTCAGCAGTTCAACTTTGCAGCAAAGTTAAGGACAAAGCTTGAGCAGCTCCCATCAAATTTCCTCTGACTCTTGTTTATATAATGTGAACTCGACCAACCCGAAGGTATAGGAGCGCATTACATGTGCTCTAGTTACATTACACAATGTCAGATTAATTTGATGGGCATTTTTATTGAGCGCAAAGTCGACTGACTCAAAGGTATTGAAGCCCTTTACAAAAGGCCAATTACATTACATAAGGTCAGGTTACATTTTTTTGTTTTTAGGTGGATGGAGATTAAGTGATGCTAATGTCGTCATTTCCCCTCTACCTGACATATGGGAGCAACATTCATCCTCTCACCTCCTCGAATGTTGCTGCTTGACCACCCCGCTGCCTCTTCCTGTCGTCCTCCTCCTCTAAGAGCTCTAATTTCAAAGCACATTCACGGCAATTCCCTAGGGACCATGAGTCATTTTTTATTATATGATGTGAACTCGAGCCACCCAAAGGTGTTGGAGTGCTTTACATTAACGCTACCTACATTACACAATGGCAGATACATTTTTGGGGGTGTTTTATAGAGCATGGCCTCGCTAGACCTAAGGTATTGGAGTGCTTTACCAAAATGTGAGTTACATTACACAGGGTCAGGTTAATTTGTTTGCTTTCAGGTGCGCCAAGATTAAGTAATGCAGATGCCGTCCCTATTTATTCATTGTTCCCCCTTTACCTGACAAAGGAGAACATTTTGCTGTTGGTGCTACAGCCAGTGCTTCTATGCCCAGTGCACTGGGACAAAGGGCGGGGCTGGAGGATAGCTGGTAAATAGATGGTGTAAGCAGTGTTTTGAATGGAAAACCCTGGAGAAGGGTGCCTGGTGAATACATGCCTGGGGTAGGAGGGATGTGATGTCTCCACCATTGGCAAGCTCTTCATTGCTTTTTTCATAGGCTTTTGAGTACTCTAGTGATGCAGTTGCACACAGAATGTTATAATGCTGTTAACTTGCATCAAGTCACTTGTCTTTCTAACAGTGCATTAAAAAGCCTTGGAATGTGTTCATATAAGTTTCCTAAGGCAAGCATGTATTCCTGAATCACACTGCATGTCCCTGTGTGTAGTAATAGCTCTTCAATCCCTGGCTGCACAGCACCCAGGAAAATATGCTGCATTTCTAAACACTTATAAGGTCCCAAAGGCAAGAGCTATTGGCTATGCTAATGCTTGTGCTTATTGAGATGTCAGCATTAATCATTTTATAAGGTCACAAGGCACATTTTTCTGCTACAATGAAAGATATAAAAAAAATGTAAATCATTTTCAACATTTAGGAAGCACATTATAAATGTACATCATCTGAATTTTACATAGCATGTGTGTCTACGTAGATTTTAAGGGTTAGGAATTCTGACCATGCGGTGTCAGGGAACATTCATTTTAGTCTTTCAAACTCCTTAAAGCTTAGCATCCAGCATCAGCATATTTTTAGAAATCATAGCTGTACTTGTACAGCTGCACAGATGAAATCTTGTTGAGTGGAAGCAATGACTTATGATTACTTGTTGCTCAAAAATGTTTCTTTTCAAATTGCTTTTCCTGGGGTCATTGTGAAGACAAAAAGAAAGAGGTAGGCCAAGTTCCTTGAATATAATTCCTCGCTAATATTTTTTAACTAAGGTTAGTGATAAGTCAGAGTACAGTGCATGAATGTTATAATTAACTGACAGACACTTGTAGATTATAAAAGAAGTAGATTTATTAGGTTTAGTCCAGGTTACAGGTAGTCCCCACCAGGAACAGCATCCTTGCTGCTTAACCCACTCCTTCAACTAACACTCCCTCAACTTTAAACATGTTCAATATTCTGATGACGTCACATACTAGCTGAGCAGCAGGGAGTATTGGGACATTGAAAAGCATGCAAGACATTAACACATCTTCACCCCTACAAACACAATACAAAAATACAGTACTAGGAAATAAACAGAATAGTAAATCAGACATAAAAATATTTCACTACTCATACATAAAGGAATCGAACTCCTCGCTCCCGTCTGCAACACCCTACTCCAGGGAACCCAAATCTCCTCTATATCATTCACAAGGCAGAACCAGGCACATAAATGCCCTCTATCACTAAACATCGCCCAACCTTCCCACAGGACCAGGCTTTCTCCCACCCTCTACAGCATTGAGGTGTAACAGCGTACCCCCTACAACATACATCTATGGGCTCACAAACTGCCCTTCCACAATTAACCAATTAGGAAGGGTGAACACCTTGGGCTTACAGACTGCCCCTACATCCTTATCACCTTAGGAAGGGCAACATTAAGTTAAGGGTGCTATATAAATGCCCCTAAACTACGCATTTAAACAACTAGGAAGGACAACAGTAAACATATTAATGGGTGTCTCCAAACCCTCACTCATCCCACATATAATGTGGGCATTCAAATAACATATGACAGATTCAGGGACTTAATCACACCCTTACGGCATGAGCAGGGACTTATACCCTCTGCACTTACATAACTAATAATCTCCCATAAGTATCAGGGATCCACAAGACATAGTCTCATAACAGGAGAAAACAGGACCGTACCATATCCCAACAGTCCCAGGGGTAACTATATAATTACAGCATCTCAAAATAATTCTGAATTAAAATAAATTGTTATTAGACAGGTCATAAGGTAGGTGACTTATCTTTCTCCACCAGTGAGCGATTCCTCACCCAACCATACAGTTCTCCAGCATAGTGAGTGAACTGTCACTCGAAATCTATTGCCAAGAGTACTTTTATCAATTTAAGATGAACGTTAACAATCTCTCCTCTTCTGATGGACAATAGTCCTCTAAATTGACGAGCAATGTCCAACATCGTTCTGTTGCCAGTGCCCTCACCATATGTCATGGGAAGTAGAACACACACTATTTTTAATGTTTTGTACAATGTCCAAACACTGAGGGGTCGATTATCATGTCTGTCTGAAGGGACCCGAATCAGTTTTGGGTTTTTCGAAACCGATTCGGAACCCTTGATTCCGACCAAATCGTACACTGTTCCCAACGTCCGATTACGATGCTCAGAAACTGTTTGGACTGCCGAATCGGTTCTGAAAGGCATTTGGACAGGTCGAGTCTTTCGAAGTTGAATCGTACAGCTCTAAGGACTCAGTTTCTGAGCGATCGATTATGATGACCGATTTGGACAGCCGTTCTGATATGGTTTGCCCAAAAAAGAAACAAACACCATCAATTAATTAGGGCTAAATCGGCTCGGACGCCGGTTTTCGGAGTACCGACGGACAGAGCGGTGCTTCCCTCTTTTCCTGAGCCATGGCCAGGTGGGGTGAGGTCTGTACCACTTACAAGTCTGTGGATACACACGACTAACAGAGAAGAGAAACGATGCGGACACCTAGTGGATTCAGGTGATCTCTGTATTTGTTCCGCTACTGTTACTTTTGAGCACTTTTTGTTTAATCATCACTTTGTTGCAGTAGCTAACAGTCTATTGGGTCCTGAAGAAAGCAAAGACTCAATGTGTCAATAATTGCTGAAACATGTTGACCTTACAGTACATATAGGCAATCATAAATTCTTTGTGACTGTCACTGACTACTTTTTAATGTTGGAGAAGTGGGTAGCACGAGAATAAATATCGTTTTCAGTACCCCCTCATCCAATTTTACCACACTTTTTTCTTATTTTACACACACCTTTTTTCACTGCGATATCAGTCCCTCACTTGCACTAACATCCTCGCAATTGAGTAGCAAGACCATAGTGAGACCTGCTGACCAGTTGAGGGCTCTTTCTTACCAACTGGGCCCTCCTCCGTGAAAGCTAGTGGCATTCCCAGTGGTGGTCTTGAAGGAATCCCAAATGATGAAGGGCGGTTCCTTGTGGTGACTGATGGGCATCCTTGCCTGACCACGATGTGGGACTGTCAAAGGATTACCCTAGATAGATACTCACATGATAGGGATGTTTAGGTCTCCCTGTTAGTTTGATTGCAGCATACACACCAGTTTTTTCCTCTTTAGACCCTCTGATACTTTTTTGTGTGATTCATTGCTAAAAAAAAGAAACAGCTGTCAGAATTAGTCTTTGGGGCCCTGTAGCAGGCCCCCTCACCCAGGGCCTTCCTAAGCGGGCCTGTGTGGTACCCAAGGGACCCCCCTTTCCAACCATGCACAGTGTGACAGGCACCCCTTTTTTCAATGAGAGCCTGTGTTCTTGTTCGTAACACATGCTCACATTGAAGTCAATGAGAGTTCAACCGAATCATATCCAGAAGTATCCAAAAGCATCAAAATCCCTTTGTCGGACTCCCCTAATCCGAGTCATTTGGAAAGCATTCGAGATCGGTCAGAATGCTTTCCAAACAAGATAGTAATAGGCCCCTTAGTGCAGCTCATATTACCTTGAAATTGCTGACCATTTAGTTGTGCTGATATCAAAAGCAAGGAGAAGAAATGCTGAAAATTCCTCACCAATGATGTTATGTTCCAGTTCAGTTCACAGCAATTCCATGTACCACAACAAGTTGCAGCTCTCACCATATTCCACCATTTCTTTCAATTCGTGACCTGTGGGCATTGACTTATCAAGTCATCTTCTAACATGCATAGTACTCTGTTAATCATTCTCCTTCAGCACTGGAAATGTGACCACAACGTCGTGCGCACCATGGGAGTCAACATAACACCCCCAAAGCGCTAAGATGGCCACAAGTAGCGCTGCGTTGCGTAAGCTTCTTCCAGAGGTGGAGGTTGTTGTAGGCAATCCCTCCTCCTACAATGACGTCAACCGCATTGCGTGTACCGCTCAACGTGCCTGTAATGGTTGAGTGCACGCACCACACACACTGAGCTGGAAAGGCACCACATGGATGAAGCCTCACCTGGAATTACTTGTGTACCACACTGCTCACACAGCTCGCACTACTGCAACTGGATGTTTATTTAAACGTAAGCGCCATTATACCGAAACCACTATTTCAAATACTGTGCTTGTTTGGGGAAAAGGCAAACCCTATGCACACACACATCTGATATCAAATTAAACTTGAATAGTATTGACAGGCAATAAGAAATAAAAGTACAGCAACAGAAAAGCAGTGATTTCCAGAACAGAAAATGTAGTCTTCAATTCTCTAATTTTCATGTACTCCACAGCAGCCAGCCGACATGTGTTTCATTGCTTGCGCGAATCTTCAGGGCTCCAAATTGACTGCGTATATGTTGAAGGTCGCTCTGCCGGTGATACTTCGGACCCGGTGGGGCCCTTGACCAGTTCAAGTAAGAGAGTAGAGACGGGCACTGCCATTAATTTGTAATTTGACAGGAATCCCAGGAGCTCTTTAAGTAAAACTGTAGTGGACCGGATAACCCCATCTACCATCAAGGTTAGTAAATCAAAGCGGAGGGGAGAGTAGAGAGAGCGGATAACTCTCAATCCCTCTTTTATCTCTCGTGCGTTAAGTCACACAAGTGCACGCCGTTCGTGGAGCTCCCGGGTCACCGTGTTCCTGGTTGTGAACTTGTGCTTCTATTATTGGCAGTGCGCCCATAGCTTCGCTGACACTAAAAACCTTCCTGCAATAGCCACAGTGCTTGTTTGGCATGGACATATTGGAATATATGAAAGTACTCGCATACCTCTGATAGTAAATGTTGATGGATCTATGACAGAATATCGACTACAAAAATATCGACCTACAAGAATATCGAGTCAACAATATCGAGGGCAAAAATATCGACATCCTATCTACAACATGGTAAGTACAAAAATATCGAAAAAATAATATCGTTGTAAAAAATATCGATGTTAAAAATATCGATTTTTTTTTTAATATATATAAATGTAAAAGTAAGTATATAACACTAATAAATAAAATATACATATTTAAAAGTATCTAATAATGTTTAAAATTAATAAATAAAAATATATACATTAAAGATATAATATATATGTACTGAACAATAAGTATTAATAATTAATTTACTAAAAATACCCCATTACCCAAGAACTGAAAACTGACCCTGAACCCTAAAAATACCCCTTTACCCAAGAACTGAAAACTGACCCTGAACCCTAAAAATACCCCTTTACCCAAAAACTGAAAACTGACCCTGAACCCTAAAAATACCCCTTTACCCATGAACTGAAAACTGACCCTGAACCCTAAAAATACCCCTTTACCCAAAAACTGAAAACTGACCCTGAACCCTAAAAATACCCCTTTCCCCATGAACTGAAAACTGACCCTGAACCCTAAAAATACCCCTTTCCCCATGAACTGAAAACTGACCCTGAACCCTAAAAATACCCCTTTACCCATGAACTGAAAACTGACCCTGAACCCTAAAAATACCCCTTTACCCATGAACTGAAAACTGACCCTGAACCCTAAAAATACCCCTTTCCCCATGAACTGAAAACTGACCCTGAACCCTAAAAATACCCCTTTCCCCATGAACTGAAAACTGACCCTGAACCCTAAAAATACCCCTTTACCCATGAACTGAAAACTGACCCTGAACCCTAAAAATACCCCTTTACCCATGAACTGAAAACTGACCCTGAACCCTAAAAATACCCCTTTACCCATGAACTGAAAACTGACCCTGAACCCTAAAAATACCCCTTTCCCCATGAACTGAAAACTGACCCTGAACCCTAAAAATACCCCTTTACCCATGAACTGAAAACTGACCCAGAACCCTAAAAATACCCCTTTCCCCATGAACTGAAAACTGACCCTGAACCCTAAAAATACCCCTTTCCCCATGAACTGAAAACTGACCCTGAACCCTAAAAATACCCCTTTACCCATGAACTGAAAACTGACCCTGAATCCTAAAAATACCCCTTTACCCATGAACTGAAAACTGACCCTGAACCCTAAAAATACCCCTTTACCCAAAAACTGAAAACTGACCCTGAACCCTAAAAATACCCCTTTACCCAAAAACAGAAAACTGACCCTGAACCCTAAAAATACCCCTTTACCCAAAAACCCAAAAATGACCCTGAACCCTAAAAATACTCCTTAACCCAAAGGTAAATAATATTATTTAATTAGCAATTAATAATTAATTAACAATAACAATAAAATAAATATATTAGCACATAACTGTAATTAATATAATTTAATAATTAATATCATTTCCCCAATTAATTAATTAACAGTAACTAAAAATTATATATATAAATAAATTACTCTAATAATGTAATTAACTAACTAATATTATTTAATTACCAATTAATTACTAATTTAAAATATGTACCAAATTATATTAATTAATTAACTAATTAATATTAATTATTTGCCAATTAATTAGTTATAAATATTTAAAAACATATATTAATTAATTAATTATTATTAAATTACTCCCCACCCTATTCCCCTATAAACCCACATCCCGCTACAGAAAATATATATCAATTAATCAATTAATTATTTCCCAATTATCAATATTAATTAGCAATTAATTATAATTAATTAATTAATCCTACTAATTATTAATCAACTTACCATAATTAAATTACTTCCCACCCTATTCCCCTATAAACCCACAACCCGCTCCAGTACTAAAACATCAAATGTCCTTATAAATTTCTATATTATTATAGAAAATGTATACACATATAATAGTAATTATTTTAAATACTTAAATTAAACATATAACACATACATAATAAAAAACTATAAAATAATACAAATATCGATATTAGTGTCATCGAAATTATTAACATCGATATATATGCTATCGATATTACTAACTTCGATATTACTTACATCGATATTAAGTATTTCGATATTACTTACCTTGGGTCGATATTCTGTCCTACGATATTCTTGTCTTCGATATTATGCTCCTTCGATATTACAGACTCGATATTATGGTAAGTCGATATTTCCAACTCGATATTTTGACTGTCTACCAATGTTGATAAACACCGACACACTGACAATTTTCCACTTCAGCCTTAAACTGTTGATTGTACGCACAGCTGGTCCACTTTCATCACTCGCTGCCTTAAATGTTTTCCCAACATAGTCAGTGCTGCTGTCTCTCGCTATCAGTTACTCTGACTGCTGATCACCACCTTATATTGCCACAACTCACACTCGCACACAGAAAGTTCAGCAGGCTAATCTTCAGTAGTTGGAGAACGTTAAAACAGGTTGGCAATTGGCATCACCACAACCTCATCTAGGTCGGCAGTTACCAATAGATTCCAATTAAATGTTGTCAGTGCAAGTATTAAGCTGTAACTGCAATATCAATCTGCTGCATGCCTGCTCAAATGCCCTGGACTGCGAGCTGTCTAATGGAAATAAACATAGGTGGGTCTACCAGGCTCTCTTGTCCCTGACCGGCTTCAGTCTGAACATTTTAGTAATCCAATCAGTTTCTTCAGCAGTTCCTCTAATTTTTTGTTCCTCACACCAGTGTTATAATCAAGTGATAGATACTTGTAGGTTCTAAAAGAAGTAGGGGGCATATTATCAAGGGGGTTTATCTCCGCTTTTTTGGCTTTAAAAGCCAAGAAAGCGGAGATAAAATTATCTCCCTATTACCAAGCTGTCGCTAACACCAGTTAGCGACAGCTAGTAGGAGATAGAGACCATCTTGGGCCCCACTTTGCATGTCAGTGATATTTATCACTAATGAGATGCAAAGTGGGCGTGCCAAGATGTTAGAGACTGAAAACAGTCGCTAACATCGCTGTCTCCTATTACCAACTTTTGGAGATATTCGCGCTAAGCGGGAATATCTCCAAAAGCTAACACCTGCCCTGAGCAGTTCTTAGCCATGTTACTCAATGGTAGGTGGATAACATGACTAAGAGCATTTGCTCGATAATGCATGAATATCGCTGACTTTTCAGCGATATTCATGCATTTCGGCCGTTTTTTATCGCATTTGCGATAAACCTTGTTAATAGCAAGGTTTATCTGCGATAAAAATCGCCGATGTGCGGCGATAAATTTTGTCTCTAAACAAGTTAGAGACAAAAATTATCGCTAGTTGTTGGTAATATGCCCCTAGGTTTATTAGATTTAGTTCAGGTTACAGATAGGCCCCACCCAGAGCAGCATCCTTGCTGCTCAGCCAATTCCTTCAACTGACACTACTTCAACTCTAAACACTCTCAACATTCTGATCACCTCACATACTTGCTGAGCCAGAGGGAACAGAGGGACAATCAATGCAAGACCACAACAATAAACGTTATTTCAATCCCAACATACGCCTTCCAGTTCCAATCCACCGATTACCCAAGTACAGCCATATCCAACATTCAAAAATATTTGTTTGAGTGGCATTTCGACCTACATACTAGCGTTATGGAATGTAAAATCCACACTTGCTGTTTTTTGTTCACTTTGATTAAGTGGTTGTATAGGAAGATCTGAAAAGAGCTATACCTCTGTCTTTTAAGACATAAATTACTCTTACGTAAATAGTACACATATTCGCAGGTGATACAGAATACATCAAATACAAGAGGATAATTCATGCCTAAGACGTGCAACCATGTTTACAAAATACACTTCGCAATCGACTAAATGCAACAAACAACAAAGAGACAAGCACACCACAAAAATATAACTGATGACGCATCAAACCCAACAAAGAAATCTAAAGAGAAGAGCAGCATTTGCAATAAATGTTTAGACTAGAGGGCTATCACACCAAGCAAGCCACTGAAAATACAGAGAGGGGGCAATAAGGATTGCTTCAAGACGTAAAGGGAGGCAAAGCAAATAACACATAACACATGGTCAAACAGAAAATAAAATAAAGGTGGCCAAGAACTAGTATGAGACTGAGTGATGATACAAGAGGAGAGAGAGAGAGAAAGAAAATTAAACATATAAAATCTAGCTTGACCAGTGCTAGCCATCAAACCGGCAATGGTTATCCCCTCCCCAGATAAGAATGAAACAAAAACATACAATCAAATTGTCTTCAATCGTTTGTCTACTGAGTGAATTATGTCCCTCTCTCCTCTTATTCCTTTCCTCTGCTTCCCTCCACATAAGAGCAGTCTTTGCTGCCAACTGTGCAGGAGTACTGACTGCTGCTCCTGTCTTCTTTTCCCCATTCATACAGTTCATCCTGTTGGCTGCTGCCACTATTCTGTCTATTTATAACATGCATTGGTATTACTCTGCTTCTTTTTCCGTCTTTATGGTTAATAGAGCGTTTTGGGATCCGTGGTGTAAGCCACAATGTCATCAGCATAGGGTGTAAACTTGATCTCCTAATTCAATTCAATTCAGTTCAAATACATGATTGTATTATGATTTGGAGCTCCAAAGAGTTCCACATAAAAATATACACAGACAACTCAAATATACCAAATCATCCAGCACTTAAAAACAAGCTAAAAAAGACCGCACAAATTTTAGATTTCATATAGCAATACAGATTTTATAGTTGCATACAGGAGACAAAAGAGCAGGATTGTGAACGCAAAAACAATTTCATAGATCCTTTGAAATACAGAACTAACTAGGCCAGAGCAAATCGAGTTGTACCATGAAATTCTTTGACGACTTCAACTGTGTGATGCGAAGATCTTAAAATATATTTATAAAAATGCATTGTGACTAACGATGATTATGTTGAGAACAGATTTACCAATTCTAGATTTCCTTGTTCAGTACACAGTAAATAGCAGCATAAAAGATGACAAACGTGCTAGTACTTGAGTATGGTAACTAATTCAAAAAACCTTTAAGAGATTATGATTATAGTGAGGAATTTATTTGGCCCTAAATGGTCCTTCTTGAGATTACATACAAAAGACCTAACATATACATATTTCATTGTACGATACACAATTCTTAGCAGCATACAAGTTTTCATGTACAGTGAAAACGTATTAGCAGCATACAAGTTTTCATGTACAGTACACTATACATAGCAGTATGAAAAATATCAAGCAACAGTGTTAAAGTATGATAACAATTTCACAAATCATTTAAATGACTCTAATGGAGGTAAAGAGTAAATTTTGCCCTACGTAGGCCTTATGTAAATTACATACGATAATCCTGAGAAATACGTATTCCATTATACGTGACAAAATTCATAGCAGCACACTAGGTGTTGAAAGTGCAAGAGCATGAATACAGTACCCACTGCATAAATCCTTTAGGGTAACACCCTAACTTAGTCGGTGCAAAACATAACATACTATTAAATACTCTTACAACTTCAGCTACATGGTCAAAAGGCCACAGAACTTCTACTTATAATATGCATTGGATTTTGCCCAGAAGGAGCCTTTTGCAACCAACTACAGGTAAGCAAAACACCATAGTCCTTCTTTAAAAATTGTTTTAAAAAGCAAAAGACTTTGAAGCAAAGTGGTTCCCAGGGGGGCAGAAGACAATTTCTGGGAACAGCGTCTCAAAAAACGATGTTGTGAGGGTTGTAGTAGGGGACAGAAAAAACATGATTTAGGTCCTGCACCCAGTTTCCACATAAGTGACAAAGTCTATCCTGCCTAGAAAGGTCCACCCATTCCCCTGTTATTATTCATAAGGGAAGCAAATTCAACCTTAGAAACAAGATGGCTCTGCACACTCCATGGGGAAGATTCCATGTAACATAAGGTTGGAGCATTTTTATAAATGCTACTCCCGCTATGATATCATTATTTGAATGCACTGAGCACCATGCAATATCTCTTTTTTACGAGAGACTTCATAAAATATTTATTTAATTCGAGTTTTTGGAACTTGTTTAGGAAGAGACCCTTTACCACTGTGCTCTATTTCAACAAGTTTCCAGCTTTCTCGTAATCCCTGAAGAGAACACTTTTCCCCTTCAGGGAGGAAAATAGTTCCTCATGCAGTGCTACCCACAAAGGGTTCTCTACACCTTTGAGGTGTGCATTGCTCCATCTCAAACATGCAGACATAGTGAACACGTAAGCAGGGAGTAACCCAAATTCAAGCCGAATTGCTGCTATTGAGGCTGTGCTGCTCAGATGACACATTTGGTGCCAAATTCGCCCCTCTACTTTCTCGAAGTAATCAAACGGCTGTACATCTACTGATTTATAGGCATAACTCAGCACGGGAAGAATTTTAATTTTGTCAAAAGATAAGACGTGCAAATGTCTTTGCCTACAATGGTTATAAAGTCTGCCAAATGTGGAGGCCTGAGATATTGCCTTACTTCTGCACTGGTCAATGTGGTCACTGCTGGAGCACTTGCTTGTAGACATTCTTCCTAGATACGGGTACAACTTCAATACAACAAGTTTGTCTTTCCCCAAAAACTAGTGCATCTTTTTCCTAACTCTACATCCCCGGTATCTAAAAAACATAATTTGACTTTTTCTGTATTTTTAAAAAGTAATATTCTGAGTAGAGTGCTAACTCAATAAGTCGCCTTTGTAGTCCAATTGGAGTTAGATCTAACAGAATGGCATCATCCACATAGAGCAGACAGCTTAGTTTCATTGTTCCCAGTTTAGGGGAGTCCCCTTTACGAGCCTCAACCCTACTCAGCAAATCATTAATAAAAAGAAAGAAGAGGAGAGGAGCTAATAGGCACTCTTGCTTCAGCCCATTATGAGTCCCTACTTTACTCAACAGGCCCTGGGTAACTCCCTTCAGGACCTGAGTCCAGGTGGAGGAATGCAGTGCGATGATCAATCTGAGCAGGTGCATGGGAATCCCCATTGCAGCCAGTTTCCTCCACAGTGTCCCTGGTCAGCCCGGTCGAAAGCCAAGGAAGAATCTAAAAAGGCAGCGTATAAGGCCATACCCTTGCTCATTGGATATTTTCTGATTAAAGTTTGCAGGGCAGTAATATTATTTAGAGTGCCAGTATGTTTACGGAACCCAGTTTACTCTGCAGGGACAAAGCCATTTCCAAAAGCCCAATCCTGGATGTGGAGAAGGGTACTCTTGGCATACAGTTTTCCGGTCGCATCCAATAATGCAATATGCCTAAAGCTGGCAGGGGACATTTTAGGACCCTTTTTGTAGAATGGAACCACAATACTTCCTTTCCACTTATTGCCCCTGTACCAAAGCACTCTATTTCCTTACACGAGAGGGCCTTAACCATTCCCCATGGGAGACTCCAAGACTAGTTCTGGGTCAGGCCCGGCTATGGGATTTAATGCTTATAACTGTGAAATGTATAAGGTCCATTCTGCATCTGATATTAAAATGGCTTTTGTCTTAATTCTGCTATCACAATATTTAGCTATTAAAACCCAATATCTACACGAATCACCGGACCGTGCAACCTCTCTAAATTTAATCCAATTTGCATCTTTCACCCCTCTACGTTCTGATGCCTGCATTCTTTTTCTTTCCTGCTTTAATCTATTAATTTCCCTTTGTCTAGTCACTGTAGACTGCTTGAATTGTTCCCTTTTTAGAGCATTGATCTCACAAACTTCACCTCCCTAATGTTAAAAAATACAGGGTATCCCGACAACGGCTTGAATTGCAAAGGTCAACAAATAGAGAAAATACCGGTTACATAGGAAACCCGTTATATGTTTCTCTAGGTGCTGGGTAGAAGGATAATGTAATAGCAAGCCAAAAAACGCAAGCTTGATGATCTTGCACATTATTGTCTGGTTTGCGTAAAACAAGCATTGGCACTGCCCAATATGCATCGTTTTTGGAAACTTTTATTGATTTGGCAAATGGTTTTAGACATGCTGCACAGCATCCTGATGTTGTTCAGCTTGGCTAATGTTTTTTTTAAAAGCCTTTGACATGGCCACCTGTGTCAATATGTGCCACACATGTATGCACTTATGAAATGACACAGACTATTTTCTTTTTCATTTTAGTTACCAATTTGAGTCGATTCAGTAACCAACAAGACAACAAAATGCACAAAAGCTTTTTTTGGATTTTTCAAAAGTTGATGGAGGAGCTGAAGCAACGGGGTGAAAGTAACAAGTAGGAGGGTTGGAGGATGCCCAAGCAACACAGGAAATGGAGGAAGGGGGGCCACCGAAGCAACATGGGGGAGGACACAAAGGGGGACTTGGAGACAGTATGGTTGTTGAGGAAACTACTGAGGGTGTGGGCATGGGCGTCCGCAGGGAGGGGCAAGGGGGGGCACTTGCCCCCCCCTGGATGATCACCCAGCCTGCAATGTCTGGTGCTCAGTCAGTGGCATTTTTATTTTCCATTTTTATTTCCATGCATTGTTTGTTATATATTAGAATGGATGATGATCGTAGATCGGAACTTTTAACTTTGTGAGCAGGCAGGCCTCTTTTTGTATAATTTTAGGCCAGCAGGCAGCAGCACCACCATGGAAATCCCTATGACATCATAGCGGCAGACGGAGAGTGCTGCGCGCAGCGCCACCTATCTTACGCTGCAAGCGCCAGTGCACCACCTATGTTACGCTGCAAAGTACTGCGCGCCCATGCCCACGCGTAAGGTCACAGCCCCCACCCCCACAGTGAAGTGCAGCCAGTGGTGTTTGTTTCCAGGCCAGGGCCGTGACACCGTAGGAGCAGGAATTCGGGAAAACGGCCGGCAAGATTACAGCACGATTGAAGGCCCGGACTTGCCTGCTCCCACTCACAGCTTGAAGTTGAAAGTAAGTGAGTGTTATGTTTCATAGCATGTTCTAAACTGCACAAGAGATATCCTTGTGCAAGCCGCGTGAAGCTATCCATGCCCTCATATGCATGTTCCAAGGTAGCTCAGTAGACTGATGTACCTGCCGCACAGATCTGTTTGTAACCTTCTGGAGATAGTACAGTGAGTGGGTGGGTTAATGCACCTGCCGGAAAGTTCTGCTTATTACTTGAGAAAGATTGCTCTGCTCTGTATGTTACTCCACCGGCTGTCTATGTCAGTCTGTAACCGGGACGTAACAGGAACCACATATGAAGTAATAGTAATGCATCGATAGCCACTGTATCAAGTGCATGCCTCTCTCGCCCTGCCCCCACACTTTCGTACCCCAGATCACAGTTCTCTATACTTCACTATTTTGCACTTTGGCAATCGATTATTTGGTTACTCATGGGTGAATGGGAGACAGTCTAGATGATGTAAAAACTCGAAATTGTTACAATGTATTGCGCCTTTTAAATACGCATGTTAAGAATGACATAGTCAAGAACAGAAAGCTCGTATCTTCCTCATTGTGTCTTTGTATGTACCCGAAGGCATTCGAAGGTTGAGTGCATTCCACCGTGCACTCAAGACAAAAATGGAGAGTGCGGTTAAGCAAGATCCGATGTTATTCACAATATCCTTGCTGGGAGTTTACCTGCTGGTAGCGCCCTAGTGGAATTAAAAAAATCCTCTGGGAATTCCACGAGACACCAGCAATGTGGGACTGAATAACCATTGTGTATCCGTAGTCGAAAAAAATACGTGTTTTCTGTAATGGAAATACACCTTGCATGTGTTAGATGGATAATAGGCGCGCCCGGACCATATTCCTCTTGAGACGCCCGCTGTTTGAGCAAACCTCGGGAGTGCGACACACAACGTTAATGAATAGCAACAGATCCCCCGGAGTAAATTACAGGAATGTTTCCACTCTGGGGCAAGCTTTTGTGAATATGCATTGTGTGTGGAGTGAATAAACACAACAGGAAGGCACGTTGGTGATCGTTTCATTATCGTTAATGTTAGAGGTGAAAAGGCGTCAGCAGCAGTTGCCCGCTCTCGTAAGCACTGGGCGGGAAACGTGCAGTGCGCGATGCTTCCTTCACCCTCCTCGCCGCTCATTCCTATGAAAATCACCTTTAGTAACGCGTCTTGGTATTAGAAAGTGACTTCAAAAACATTGTAATTAGCGAGAAAATATTTCGATTTTTCTTTTCTCCGAATAGAAAGGGTGTGGAAACCACAGGCGAGAAATAGAAGAAAGCTGCATGGATTCCCTGGAGCAGAAGGGGATTTAAAAAAGTAACACACCACAAGGCAGAATATGTGACTCATGAGTGCATAAGTATTCATGTCGCGAGTTTTAATTCAGGACTGACTGATTTATTTATTTATTGGTTTTAGAGTGTGCTGTTGAACATTTTTCTGTTATTATGGTGTATGAGATTATATGCGGCCTACTTCTGCTCCTCCTGCGCCCCAGTTTTTCTTGTGCCCCACCTGGCACACATCATGTCGGAGGATGGTAATGACGTTAACATTTTGCCCCCCCCTGGAAAAAATTCTGCGGACGCCCATGGGTGTGGGTAGTGATGGATGTAACAACCAGGAGAGAGAAACGAGGGCATGGGTGGGCTATGCAATGGGGACAAGGACATGGATGAGAGCAAAGCTAAAGATGGGGAGAAATTCATGGGCAATAGACAACATCACAGAGTGTGGGGGAGAGATAAGTACATGAGGGAGGCTGCTCGAGAAAACATGCCCTATCATGAGGTACTTAACATAAACGATAAAAATTGTGTTTGAAGAGCAAACAGTAGAAGCAGAGATGTCAGCCAGTTAAGAAACAGTATGCAGGCAATACTCAATAGGAAGGGCAAACATAAGATTGACAAGCTGGGACTTGATTAAGAAGCAGGCAAATGAGAGTGACAGAAACGCCAACCAATGATAAACAAATGGAAGGCTCCAAGACCATCTATTTGCACAATAAGTCTTGCATCAAGGTGCGCATGCATTTTCTAGCATGCTTGACCTTACAATGACCAAACTAGAGCCTAGGTAAAAGTTGTCGGAGAAGTCACCAATCAACCATGATGCACATCTTCCTGGTGTCCAAAAGAATCCCTGGTACACATGGAAAATGACTATATCAAATAGTGTTATGAAAACAAAAAACTCCTTCTCCTGAGTTTGGCAAATGATTAGTGATGCTAGATTCCCCTGGGGGCCGTTTGCATCAGTGGGAGGGATTTAAGCATTGCGTAGGTTACCAAATGTACAACTTAATATGTATCAGACCAAAAGATAGCATGAAAACATTGCATACACAAAAATTTAAAGTTTCATTAATTTATTCAAATAATTTAAAAATAATAACACGTTATTTCATAAAAACAATCTTGTGCACATTCGTCTTTGCTATTAGTCAGCTATATTAAAAAAACTCCAATAAAAAAAAAATGCTGTTAAGCATTGTTACACAAGTCTACATGTATATTTATTTAGACATAAGGAACAAACTGCCGACGCGGCGTTTCGGTGCCTCAAATAATCGTGCACCTTCTTCAGGACTTGTTCATTTAAATCATATCTATAAAAAACATATCACAATACATTTCATTAGGTCCAATATTGAATCTAACAATTCCACATTGATTCATTAACATTTTTGCCAGTCTCCTAATATTTGATAACCCCGCCATTTTGTAATCCGGATCTATTCCCTACGTCCCCTGTATTACTAAGTTCCCACACCTTAGTATTACTGAGAGGGAAGACATAACTAGTGTGGTATATTTTTATTGCTAGAATGCGGTGTCATCAATTTACTTTTGTTGGACACAAGTGGGCTGTGTATAGAGGTAAAAAAGGGCCGTCAGATTTTTGTCCCTTCTTTATTATAGAGTCCCACCCACAGGTACCTCTATATTCTTACCCAGGATTGTATTTCCTTCCTGGCACTACCTTCTCGGTCTTTTGAGCAGGTTCTCTTCCGCTCTTGTGTTCTCCTAAGGGGGTTTTTGTTATTCTAGGAGAAAACACACCTTATTTTTAGTTCCCCTGTTTTTTGGGCTCTTTTCTCCATTTTGACATTATATAATCTTATTTTTTTCCTTATGTATCAGTTTCATTGGTACTCTACCCGGGTTGATTGAAAATGGACCAACTTCAATCCTATCAAAACAGAAAAACATCTCTTTTTGTAAGGAGTTGCCTTTATATCACCTTTCTACGTTTATTCTCCACTATCTCATAACCTTCTCTCCCTGTTTGTCTTAAAAGAAAGGGCTTACCGGTCTAATTTTCTTGGTGTTTAAAGGGTTGGAAGGACGCCTCTGGGAGCTACCTGTCGCTGTTCTTCTCACCACTTTGTCTACAGGATAATTTACGTTGTAGACTCTATGGGCTTTTAGTTTCCTTCTAATTGTCCTTACCCTCTGTCATAAAGATCTTACCTTCTTGGCGAAAAGACCTGCTTTAAACTTGATTTCCTCCTTCTTTTTTCTTTAGTGTGAAATCAAGGGTCACTTTGTTGGGCTTTTATAAATTTGCTCCCAACTCTAGAAAAGCAACAAACAGTGTCTAAATCTACTGTCGAAGCAGTGTTGTATGCCTGCTGCCCATATCAATTTCGGTAACAAACCCCTCTCTTTCTTACTTGTTTACGGTAGCTGAGCTGCGTGGCGTCCTCCTCCTTCCCGGGCTGTTTGGTAAGGATTTCCTCTCTCAGTGTGCCTGGTATAAGTACTCTCACTAATTGGCTAATTGCTCACACCTGGTCGCCCTGTTAAGCTCAAGGGGTGTGTACTTAGGAGTTTGATGTCCTCTGCGTGGTCGCCATCTTGTAATGGGTTAAGTACCCTTTCTTTATATTATTGAATCACCTATTTATTATTTATTGGGCTGGCTTTCGATGATATCTCATTGGTCATTATTTATCGTATCATTTATTTTCCATTAGGACTCTGATGTGAGAAAACGAAGATATGTACCGTCAGTTCTTCGAATTCTCGCTACTGTTTGTTTTCAATTTGTATTGCCCTCTTGGTTGCTCTATTGTGGACATTCGGATTCAATTCCTCATTTTGTTCACCATTTCTGTGCCTTCAATCTTGTTCACCATTTCTATGCCTTTATTCCTGATGTTAAGAGTCTGCCGAACCTTTTATAAGTGGCCGCCATTTTGAATTGGGAAACTATCGGACTGTTTATTTAATAGTTTTACAGTATTCTCACGATCTCTGATCTTGTTTGCTACGATTTAGTATCGACAGCACTCAATTTATGTGCGTTTCTCTTTATTGGCTATTTCAAGATTTAAAAGACCCGTAGGTCACATTTGATTCACGATCATTCATGTTTTGTGGGCGTTATAGTATTATCCTTATTCTTCACATTATCAATAGTTTCCCGGTTTATTCCCCATTGTGCCTCTGGTTCTAATTTTGGACGTTCCTATCGGCGTTTACCGAACTTGTTAAGCGGCCGCCATTTTGTATTGGGCAATTGTCGTATTGTTCATGTAGTATGCTTTGCCGTATTTTTTTATTGTTAACATCTACAATTAAATTATCATTAATCCTCCTGATGTTTCAAAGGACAAGTATCTTATATATGGTTTTTCTCTTTTATAAATCGAATGATAAAAGGGAATTTACTCCTTTATTACAAAGGAATTTCCTACTTTATTAAAACGTGATTTAATAATCTATTGTCCTATGAATTTTTCTCCTTTATTTCTAGAGGACAATGGAAGGGAATTTTTCCTCTATTGCTATCAACCAGAATTTCATATTCAATTGTCCTACCTTTAATGATAGATCCTAGAAGTGGAATTTTATACTCTATCGTTTCAATCTTTATTCTATCACATTACCCCCTTCTGTTGTCAGTTCACTTTTGCTAGCTTACTCACCCACTGTTTTGCTGTATGTTTCGTGTCTGCTTTAGTATCAGAACTAATTTACTTCTTTGTCTCTATTTCCCCCAAAGGCATTCTTTATATGTTCAGACATGAGGGTATCACTATTACAGGATTATTGCAGAATGGACTTCACTAAAATAGATATATCAAATAGTGTAACAGTTGTGTGAACATGCTCTGTCATATAATGGCCAGGAACAATGTTGAACCAAATTATGAACTAATGGTGCTAGATGAAATGACAGAGCTTTAGCATACATCTTTGTATTCATGTTCAACAAACACACTGAACAGCAATACCCACGTTCCAGAAGATCCAAGCCTTCGTTGTAAAAAAAGAGTGTTTTATTTATATTCCAAGTCTCATGTGAGGCGTTAAATTGTGTTATTCCCTTTAGTAGATCCTTAAACATATAGGCACAATAATACCAGCAAAATTCTAAAACAGATTACTCAGCAATAAATCTCAAATATTACCCTTGCTGTCAGCTAATTAGGGTTTAATTATCAATAATCCTCTGACGATTGAAGAGTTGATCTAAGGCTTATGCCATTGCATTGCATCATCAGTCAGGGGCTTAATAATCCATTACACATTCTTATTTTACATTCATCCTTAGTGCGCATGTCCCTACAACCTCACGTAGTTGTGAGCAATATTAATGAGGGCTTGAGTAATCTGATTGCTATCAATTATCATATGGACCCTCGAAGATGAAACCCCACTTGTTTTTGTGTGACTAAGCATCCTGCTGCTTGGACTTTTCCAGAATTTTTAGTGTGAACATGATTCCTGGGGAATTACTCAGTCACAGACTCTCAAGCACTTCCTCACAGAAATGCTCAACCAAAAGTCAAATTGCCTGAGCCTGCACCAACTACTCCAGTGCTCTAGCCAAACCTATTTCTTGAATCCCTAACATGTGTTCTTTTCCAGGATTTTAACTTGGCACTATAATTCATTAAGGACCCATTCCTGAGGTTAGAAACTGTGGTCATAAAAGGTGTAACTGGATATTGCATAGCTTTTTGCCTTGTATACCAAACTGGCAGGTGAAGCTGTGTTCATATATGAGCTATGTCTACCCACATGTTATTGAAAATCTCTTTTTAATATAAAGTGGTCAAAATTCTACTAAGGCATGTCAAAGTACCACTGCAATGTAGACACAATTAAGTCTAGCAGAGCATCATTAGCAGAGATAATTAGGTGAACCTTTATTCTAAAACGTATTAACTGTGCATGCAGTGTCCCGTTCATATCAATACATGAATGTTGTAGTTGTGCATATGAAAAGAAAGTATGTGCATATGCTCTTGGAGGTATAACCCTCTGTATTCCATCAAGTCCAAAGACTGACATCCTATCCCCTGCAGCATGGCAGGCATTGGTTATTCACGCAGGGTATCAACAGTTAGATGTATTAGACTTGGGAGCTATGGTAACGTTAAAATCTCCTTCTGCAAACAAAGAGTGAGTCTAAATTTTCTAGTTTGAGCTAAAGCGCCTCCTAAATGTGTGAATCACCCACATAGGGACCATACAATAAGAAAACTGTAGAAGGGTAAGATATTTCCTAATAGCTAAAATAGCCCACCTATATGCAGAAGTTCACCACTTGCTTTTTCATTTTCTAGGAGTCCCTAATGACCAGAATAGCAACTTTTACTGCCACAGTCTGAGCTAAATAAGGTTGCACTCCATAACCCAATTCTGGAAGCAAGCAAGCAAGCCTGGCAGGTATATTTACCTCTTGTATGTAAACAATATTTTGATTGAAGTACCTCAATTCTTCGTTTATTTTTCACTACTCATTAGTTGCATTGAAGTCATTAATATTTGAAGTATATGTTGAACTTCTTACACATGCATAGATCTCAGAAAATTGCACCGGCTTCTTAAAAGCATCAGTTTATGTCTTACTTGCCATTTGAACCTCTTTCTTGAGCACACTGTCACACTTGAAATTTCCCCTGCTATCGAACCACCAAAAGTAATATCTCCACCCCAACCCTCAACCACTCCACTCTTAGAGAACCATCCACTCCCTGCCTCCTGGGAGAAATCACCCTCTTCATTGACTATAGCTGCAGCCATGTGGTTCTCCCAATCTCCGCTACAGTGCCCTACTAGTCCACACTACTTAAATCCTGCTTTGGCCATTAAATAGTGGGGCGCTGTCCTAAACTTCACATTCATAAATCTCTCGACCTTTGACCCTAGAACCCAGTTTTATACTAACTTTTATACATTTGCACATAATTATTTTGGCTTTTTATTTAAAAGCCTGTCAGAAATATAATCCGACGCTCAACCAAGGACTTGCTACCTCAGTGTGTGGGAGCTAATGTAATACATTAGGTGAGACCATCAACTACTTACAGCAAATTTCATGTGTTGTAGGAAATATGGCTTCCTATGAACATCTGTTAAAGAATTAACATTGCATAGAATACCCTTGAAGGTAATCCAATCCCGAGAAATTGATCAAATGAACCAGAACTCCAGGTCAGCTTCAAACTAGAATGACACATTTGAAATAAATGTATAAAGTACGCAAGAAATAGCCTTCCTAGAAATATTTTCATTGTGAAAGTGGTTAACCCTTTCATCACCAGGGTGTTTGCCACCCCTTTTGATGGGGCCGTTTTTTAAACTTCCTCTAGTGTTACCCAAACTTAAACGCCTTTTTGGCCAAGTTAAATCCTTCCTGTTTGGGGGTCACATATACATGTCCCAAGTTAAAAAACGAAGGGCTAGATGTAGGTAGGCTTTTACCGGTCGGTAATGGCCGAATTGGGCCGTTACTGACCGGTAATATCCTTTACCTATGTAGGAGGCTTTTTTACTGATTCAGTAAATAACGAATCTGTATTTACAGACTCGGTATTTACCGAATCATCATTTACCGATTCGGTATTTACCGAATCGGTAAATGAGATGTAGGAAGCACTGTAAACAGTGCTTCTGGGCTTTAGGAATCTGGGATTTAGGGTTATTTACCACCAACTATTAGTTGGTCATAAATAATGAATTCCTATGTAAATGCAAATATGTGCAATTACACCTGTGCCATGTGACAGACATACATGCCCTTAGGGCATGTAAGTGTGCCACATGTGCACACAAGCACTAATCAGGGGTGCAGCAGGATTTCAAAGTGACACCCTGCCACCCTTGACTTTTTTCCAATTTTACCGAATTGGTAATTACCGATTTGGTAATTGACATTCATTCCTATGGACCTCCAGGCCAATAGAAATGAAGGGCAAAACCGAACAGGTAAATACTGATTCGGCAATTACCGAATCTTAACGATTCAGTAATTTTTACAGAATATTTACCTACATAGGATTTACTGATTCTAAAATACTGAATTGGTAAAATTCGGTATTTTAAAATCGGTAAAAACCTATTTACCTACATCTAGCCCGAAATCTCTATAGAACATATACATTTAGTCAGTTTGCAGCAAAAGTGTAAAACATTGTCAGAGTTTAATTAACAGATAATAGCCTTGCTTACCTTGCTTGCGTTGTAAATCTTGCCTTTTTAGGTATGACGAAACAGAATAGTTTTAAATCTCTGCTTGTTAGTGTATGAAAATGTTATATTATACTGTGCACAGAGGTTTTGCTGAATCCCTAAATCCTCAGAGTTTAAACCATTAACCAATTGCAGCTCAATTGTATTGTATTTCTTATATAGCACCAGAATCGACCCCCGAAGGGGTATCTCCACGCTTGCCTTGGGAACCCGTCCTGGTTTTTCCCTGTGCGATAGCCCCTACAGGGCATCCCCAAGGTGAAAGCCAGGCCTCCCGCCGCAGGGGGGCTGTTGTGGAGATTAAGCAAGCTTAATGCCCAGAGTTGCAGAGTGTGAACCCATGATTAGGTCAGGCACCGAAGCGAGAATTATCGAGTCCGTGGACATTTGAGCTCAACACCCTGCCGCGTCGGGAATCGAACCCTGGTCCCGGGTCTGAACTCTGCTTCAGGGTCTGCCTGCTCTAATCTGTGAGCCACACTTCTCCACAAGACATCTGTGTCTGGCATTCAGTTACTGTGCATGCCCAAGGACTTATATTCCAAGTGAAGAAGTGTTTTAAGCACAGCACAAAAGAATATATGTGCAATATTAACATGCAGACTTAAAGGAACAAAATGTGTTTTAAAAGGTGCACAAATCTAGTAGGTAGCTATACATACTCGTAGTAGACCTCACAAATGTTAAAAGCAACATTGCTTAACAAGTAGTTTGACAAGATGTGCTGAAGCAGGCATAGAAATTGTTAATTCTTGACCTTTCAATGATCATTGGGTATTGAATAAATGTTTTACATAACTCTGCATAATGTTTCTTATACACAAAAGGTTTGAATACTTGTTTAGTATTTATCATTTACTAGAATTATGATGAATAATCACACATAGAATGCATCACTTGAACTGAACTTGATCTCATTTAACATACAATTTGCTTTATTAGATGTTTAGAGGTGTAGTCTCATTTATGGGAAAAGATGTCTGGACATAAAAACCCTCATGTGTAGTTTAGACTAATACAATAAAGCTGTAAAGCTGGAGATTACAGTCTGTGAACCATTGTATTCATGTGAGAAGAAGTGGAGTGAACCTGTTCCCAGGAAGAGCCTTGAAAGATGATTGGACAATAAGAGGAGAAGATGCAACATACACAGCAACATAACTTTCGACTGTTTATAATAATATGTGTTCCTAGAGTAGGGTAATGCCATGACGCCATTCAATCCCAACATGCCATACACTCATTCTTTTTTGCCTTTGTCCAGACCCTGTTGCTAACTGTGGTTTGAAATGCTATTGAACATTTCCCCAGCCTTATTACATATGGCGTTGAGACGCTACTGAGTTTTGTGAACCTCTCTTTGTGGAAAGTTCGGCTTTGATTGCTTATTGACTTTTTGAATATACTTTGAGCTTTATGCTTGATCTCACCCTGTTTTGAAATTGTACTCTTTATGGGTTCCTTCTGACACTTTTTTGGCCCATTCCTAGCATTGGGATTTCTTCCTTTTATGGAACACGTTTAATGCATTTTAATATAATTTGAATTAAGCATTGCTTTTCTTCACTTTCTGTAAAGGATTGATTATTGAAACTAATATGAATAAAACGCATTACTTTAAATAAAGAATATTTACCAAATCTGAATAATCAAACCCCTAAAACTCTAATCAACTCTCATTATTGACTGAACTTAAGATAGACATTGTGATTACTGTTTATGTGGTCATTTGCTCCTGATCTTCTCAAATACAACAGCCAATGTCCACTGAACTACTGGTCTGGAAACTACAACGGGTATCAGCCCTGTGTTTGAGATGGTGAATTGAGTTTTTTAAAATTGATTCCAACTCTAGCGCAAAATAAACATTTTCATTTTCGACAAACATTTAGCTATTGGCCAAGTGGCCAATCTAAACAACTTTTTCAGAACAAACAATATACCCTGTATTATCTCATACCAACCGTAACCAAGTGAGAAGATGTCCCTTCGATCAGATTCCAAATAAATTATACTAATTGTATTAGAGGAAGATACTGAGGATTGATTATATTGAGTCCAATGTTAGATATGCGTAGGGAATTTAATGTTTGACTTCTGGGTTCTTCTTACAACTTATCTGTGGTGGATTTCTGGCAAATTTTATATCAAAGCTGTAGTTGTGTGATGACCAGTTCTAATTTCAGTCCAACTAGATCCAAATAAAAAAGTCTTGGTTAGCTTAGTCTAGGAATTTCACGTAGTTGTGAGACACATATTAAAATTGTTCAAATGGGGGCAGTTTCAATCAATTTATATATATTAATCAAGTAGAACAAAGAGATCAGTTTAACATTTGATATATACAAGCAATTTCATTCACCCCTTTGGATACTTCAATCAATGCATTTATTATTTATATTGATATTACTGTATAACACAGGGATGACTGTAATCTTCAAAATACCCACATTATTTGACACAGATGGTATCAAATGTTTCACATTTCATGGAGAAAGGTTAAGTGAAATGGTAGACCATATCTTGCTTAATTAGATTGTATGTCAGAATATTGAGAACAAATTTATTGTACTCTAAAAATATTTAATATTGTACCCTAAAAATATTTTATTCAAAACATAATCAACTAATCACAATATTGTGAATGTAAATGTACGGGTAAGTATAGATTGATTATTTTTACTTTCACTTCAACGCAACTTCAATTTTTACATATTATTAAGGTGTGTAGATTATGAGTTAATAGTAATTATACACTTACCTACCATATATATTTAAATATTGTGGTAGCCGATATTCTATTTTCCAGGTAGAATGAAGGCAACTTCCTGTTTCAGAAAACAGCAACACTTGTGAACAGGAAATGTGAGAACTAGTTTAAAAAAAAGATGCCATAAAGTGGCTGCAGTAAAGTAGTAGAGCGAGCTTCAGCTAAAGAATCAGGTGGAATGTTCAGTTTACCAAATATGCACTGTCTCTATAGGGTTTTGTAGAATCCTATTTGTCTTTTTGTACAATGGACAGAATACATATAGCAAAAAGATCAAGGAACCTTCGAAGGGTTACATACAGAGTCTGCTACAATGTACTCCACTGTAGTTTATTAAATGTCCAAAATCCAATACACAGGCTTACGGATCTATTCTTCACGTGTCAACAGTATATACTGTCTACAGCTGCAAGTCACGTCAATACAGAAATATACTTGTAAAATTAAAAGGTTAGAAATATTGAAAGCAAAAACACAAATGTGGGCACAAACTGCCAAATCCACAGACCAATAACACAAGAATGACTGTGACTATGTCATTGAAAAGAGCATGTTCTTTGGTGGGATTGTGAAGCTGGAATGTGAAGAAGGGACAGTAGACACAACTGAATCAACATTAGTGTGCTGTGATCAAAATAGGAAATAATCATGTGGTACAACAAATATGTCACAGAAAAAAAGTTAAAGAAAACTAACTGGATGTTAGTTTACCTCCTAACAAAAGAATCTAATTTCCTTAATTAAAACCATGGAACTTAAGGAAAACATCCTAGAAAATTATGTGTGCTTTGAGGGTGGTAGACCATTCACATCTTTATTTATTTATGTGGATCTGCTGGAAAGATTGAAACTGAATAAATATGTAATCAATAGCAGTTGAGAACAGCAATAGCAAACAAGATTACACAAAAAATAGTAGTGTTACACCAGTAGGCATGGGAACAGAAAAGTGCAATACCTGAATATATAACAATTTAACATGTAATTACATGAGTGATGGAGGTGATGTTTTTGGGCTCTTTCTCTTCATTTTGAGGAGATCCTCTAATTTGACATGGAAATTGTTGAAGAAATAACATTTTGCTGATCCTAGTAGGAGGCCTGATTTGATCCTTAATAGCGTTGTATCACAAGAAGATCCTTATCCTATCATGATCATTGAACTGATCATTTGGTGATAGAGGAATAGCATCAAGGCAAATTGAGTAGCTATTTTATGCCTATTGTGCAATAGGAAATACCAGAGTCACAGATGAAAGGGTGCTGGTAAATACAACAATTTTGAAGAGATAGAGCGATAAATTTGAGACCATTAGCATGGTTTCCTGTTCTGGTAGTATTCAGTGCACCCATATGTGTTGATTTTTAAAGAGAGAAAAATATGGAATGGTTTGAAAGAAAGTTCATAAAGTTGTTTAGGAGGTGGCAAGTTATGTTTAATGCAAACAAGTGAAAAGTCAGGAAGTTGGAGCACATACATTCTATGGAGCAGTAAAATATACAAGGTGGAGTCTAAATGTCACTAAAAGAAGAATAGCAAAGAAATTATATTATATGACCTACATCGTTGAGGAAAAAGAAGAGCAAGTAAATATTTGAAATACACAGAGAGAAATGTAACCAACACAAGAGAAGTCACCTCACTCTTAATTAATAATGGGTCAAATGGAGTACTGTGTAGAGTTATGGTGGCCTACATGCATAGACGGAAAGGCGTAGCCAGTCCAGATGCTGCTGTTGTGATGTAACCACTAACCAGAGACAATGAAGATTTTAAAGATATGCACAGTGGAAGAAAGAATAGATCTGGCAAAATGATAGCATTAGACGTCCCTCAAGGGAATAAAAAAATTAATTACAAGAGGCAAAAACTTGTTAGTGTAAATTGAGATGGTGCAATAGGGCAAGATGTGGCTAATCTCCACTGAAACGTCTGCAGATGCCCCCAGTGAGTGCCATATTGAAGAAAGACTTGAATACTCACTGGCAGAAGGAGCCATATCAAGTGCCGTTAGTCCTCAGTACTTGGGATTTAGGCTGTTGGGATGGGAGTTGTTACCACCACATCACATGCATTAGTGCAGATGCACTAACTGGTGGCTGGTGGGAATTGTGGTTTGAGGCTCTGGAAGGCAAGAACTGTTGGTCTTGCATCAGAAAAGATTGACAGAAACAAGCTCCTGCTCAGAAGGGAAATCAGAATGTAACAATGACAGAATGGCAACGTTCTGTGTTGTTATGGCTTCTTTGCTGTCACTGCATGTCACAGTTATTGCATTCCTCCCCTTTGTTGTTTTTTTTCCCCCAGTTCCCTGACCTTCTTATATGAGCTCTGACTTGCACTCTGGATTACTATTTGGTATTGTTTGCTGACCAGTTCCCTGAACTCTGACTTGCCCCTTGGATTATGATTTGGTTGTGTTTGCTGAACGGTTGCCCGAACTCTGACTTGTCTTTGGATTATGTTTTCACATTGGTTGTTGTGCCAGTTATCCTGTCTTCCGCCTGATTTCCAGTTTTGCTATCGAATAGGGATTCCACAGTTGCCTTACTTGCTTACTTTGATTGTGAATTAGATTTCATGTGAGCAATCATCACAAAGCCGTAGACTTTTGGCATTCACCTTTGAATATTCTATTGATAAACTCCTGGAGAAAAGAGATGTGATGTTGATGAGATTGCACCATTCCAGCTGACTCTTTTCTCTTACATCTATTTTCCACCCATCATGGTTTAGTTTTGCTATTCATTCTCAGTCACGCAGGGGCGGACCTATGTTCTGGGAAGTGGGGTGGATTATTTTCTGATGTCATAGTGGTAGGTAGTGAACAGACCATAGAACGGGATAAAACACAATTAGTCATCAGAACAGATTGGCCCAGAAAAGAAGATAATAACAGAAGAAAAAACCCAATTGAATAAATAAAAACCTGTGTGGATGAAAATCTGGACACAGGAAGAGACCAAGCAATAAAACGGAGGCTATCAAGCCAGCACATTGTGCAGGGCTTATGTGGAGGATGGAGGTTCCATTCATAATCTTTAATGATTACAGAGATAGTGCCAGAGGGGGGAGAGAAGCTCATTGAGAGAAGACAGCAGGATACATGATAGAGTGCAAGAGGTAGAAGGACCCTGGGGGTACACCCATGCTACCTCTTTATCCTTGCAATGCTAGCCAAGGACGACAAGCCATATCCAACAGAGCCAAGTAGGCTAAAACCCAAATAACATAATGGACAGGTAGAAAGTGAACCATCATGGAAAAATAAAAAGGGGGATAATAGTCCCTGGTAAGTATAAGAAAAGTTAACTAGTGAACCTCTTGCTCATCTCTTATAAAAGTGCAAATGCTTTGCTAGTAACATTCTTTATTTCACTCTAAAATGTAATGCCTATACTCACCCAACATCTACAGCACTAATGTTAACCCTGGTATCCAGCTCTATGTACATCACAGTAACTTGACTACACTGGGGTTTTATTATTAACTGTCATAGATAACAAAGCAAATGAACTTCTACAATTTCCATTGAGCATACCTCGCACCTGGCCTCATCAATAAAATATACCATTGGATGGAAACTGCCTGCCCCAGATGTGGAGAGGTAGGAATAGAGCTCCTACACATGATATGGACCTTCCCAGAGCTACACGACTACTGGGAGGGGGTGACCAAAACAGTAGCTGAAGTTACAGAAAAAACAGTACCCTACCTGCCTGCTCATTGCTTGTTTGGACGGTTCCCTCATACATCCAAAACAATAAAGCCTGGTAAGTTCTAGGACTTAGCCTTCATATTAGCGAAGTGGGAAATAATGAGAAACTGGTAAGCCCCGGGGGGTGGGGGGGGAGGAGCACCATGGCGACACGAACTAGGGAGGTGGGCAGACTGCGAGGGACAAGTACTGATCAGAGAGGCCAAACAAGGGATAGGATTATTAGGCCAAGCCAGGGTCATGGGAAGCATTACTGGATACTTTAACCCCTTTGATGCTTGTGACAGAACCATTCCGTCCTCAGTCACGGTTGGGCTGTGCTGATGACGGAATGGTTCCGTCACGACCACACCCATTTTAATAAGGGACAGCACAGGAGGAGAATTCCATCAGCAGGGATGGTGTTAAAAAATACAGAAGATGCCAGAGGGACAGATGCAATCGAGGACTCATCAGCACTGGGCACCCCATAATCATCCTAGAAACTACTAGAATAAGTAGGAACTCGGTTACTGAGACCCATAAATAGCAAGGGGAGACATGGCTGAACAGGAAACAAGAGGATGGAAATATCTAACCATACAAACAGGAGAATAGAAACTTAATGACAAGGAACAGCAGTGGGGGAAGGTATCCCCAAACTCTGACACTCCTGCATCCATGACTCACAGGGACTGATTTGGTTTTGTCTGGGCTCTCTGTTTCTTCACTGACAGTGCAGAGTGCCAGGGCACTCTTCGGAGTATCAGTTGCTCTTTAGTGACATTTACTTTACATTACATAGATATTTGTCCTTACAGTTACTAGGTAATCCATTTACTAGCTAGACTTTTAGTGTTCTTTTTAATATATTGCTTAATAATCTCAATGAGTCATAGTTAAATGTAAGCAATTAATAATTATTTCTTCACTAACAGCTCACAATTGCATACATGTATCCTCAAATCCAAATTCAAACAATCTAACAAACAACTTTGATGCTTCTACTCAACATCCTCCCTTGTTTTCTCACTTCAAAAGCTGTTGGGGCTTGTGATGTTTGAAAGTGTCCAGATGTAAAAGTTAGGCATTACTTTTATGTAGCGAGTGAAGTGAGTAAGCGTAATGAACAAACATGGTGCGTGGGGGGCCCACTGTGGAGAATTGTTTTGCCAAGTTCTTGCACTGGTTGCAGCATCAACATTGTAAGAAAATGCTCTAACCAGCTTGGGGAAGCACCCACAGCTGTTGGCTGCAATCAGTCATAGAGAAATATGTGCAGTCAGGCCTTTAAGTAGGATGTAAAATGTGGAACTCTCTTAAAGGGTGTGGCTTAAACATGCAAACTAAATTTCCATGATTTCCATAATGTGCCACCCGTCCGGTATGAGCTTTCTGTTATTGAAAATAGATATATACAACAACACCCGACATACACCTAAAACCTGCCAGTACTATTGGCTTTTGTCAATGGTTGTTAATTGTTTAAGATAAATGAGTAACAACAATGGTTTAGATATAAATATCTAATATTGAAAATGTATAACTTCTGGAATTGCAAGATGTTATAGAGGTCTGTGGAAAGAGTTTGGTCTTTGGTTGAGGCACTTTATGTTAGACATATATGCCCTTTTTCTTTCCACCTGAATGCACTTCATCACATCTACTTCACTTCACCGGCCGAAACATACACTACTCATACTCACATGTAAGCGCTTTATTTTCATATACTTTTGCCTTGTCAATATTTTGACAACAGTGTACATCTATGTTAGAAATGGGACTACTGTCTTACTAGGGTGTGAGCACTGGTCAGGCAGCAAACATAATCATAACCAGGGAAAGGCCTCCGGTAAGGTCTGTGCTAGCTTGGCACAGAGCAGTCAGGCTAAGCTGAGAGGCAACATGTACAGAATTTGTGTTACACTTCCAACACTCCCAACTGTAAAACAGTGAAAACACCATGCAATGATACAGCACCAAGTTAGAAAATAGACCTTAATATAATAAATAAAATAAGACCAAAAGGCAAAAATCCAATTAGTAGAACCAGAGATTTTTAATTTAAAGTTTTAGGTAAGAATAGCGTCAAAAAGCACAAAGCACCAACTGTGGCTATATGGTTGCGCCAGACTGGGACAAAGTAACAACTTTGGACGAACCACAATGGAGAGTGGGTCAGCTACAGGGACCCAGTTAGGCCAGTTGGGCAAAGTATTCTAATTCCTGGTTTGTGGAGCATTGCAAGGATCCATATTGAAGATGCGTTGTGCACTCAAAGTGATATTTTGCTTCTGAGATGCAGCGAGGCTGCAATGCGAGGGCCTGCATCACCATCGAGGATCCTGTTGATGAGGCTTGTGATGCGAAGTCTGATGTAGAGGATGTGGGGTGAAGTCAGGGTGATGCGTTGGTTAGAAGAGCTGTGAGTCTGTGACGCAGAGTCCATTATTTGTCATCAAGGCTGCCATTGATGAGAGATGCAAGGGCCTGCACTGAGGATGCATCATGTAGTGGCAGTTCCGAAGGTGTTACGGTGGCTGTGGCAATGAGGGTCTTTGTTATGGATCGAATCCACGCAATAGCAGAGATGCATCAGTTGTGGTGGGGGTTGCGCCCTGCAACAGTGATGATGAGTCGAATCTGCTGGATACACAGAGACTGGTAATGCAACTTAAGCCCACTTCAAAGGGTCCAGGACTGGGGTTGCACCACTTTGCAGGGTAGACTCACAGATGGCAGAGTCCAGGTGCAGATGCAAGATTGTTGGAAGCCTGTTATGTCCCTGATGCTTCAGATCAGGAGGCCAGCCAATTAGCCCTTGGAGTCACTCTGGGTTCTGGGTTAAAGCATTGTAGGTCCAAGTCCTTCTCACTCAGGCAAGAGGGCAGCAGGCAGCAGGTCAGCACAACAAGGCAGGAGTCTAGCAGGGTGCAGTCCAGCGGAGTGGCAGTCCTTCAGCAGCACAGCAGTCCTTCTTCCTGACAAAGTATCAACAGGTCCAGAAGTGTACTGAAGTGGTTGTGTCTGAGGTCCTTCTTTTATACACAGTTGTTCCTTTGAAGTAGGGAGTAGATTCTGGCGGCATGTGTTTGATGTGTACAGATGCACTGCTTTCCCTGCCCTGGCTCCAGACTAACTAGAGGGGGTATACAGCCCTTTTTGTGGAGACAGGACACAGCATTTTCAGGTGTATGTGAGGCTGAAATCAGCTCTTCCCAACCAACATGCCAGTGATGGCCCATCCAGTCACACCTAAGCTGCGATTGTGTGCGGCTGCCTAGGCTGGCAAATGCCAATTGCACCCAGTCATGTGTAGAGAGACAGGCTGCAGGTGCCAAACGGCTACGGCCAGGCAATGACACTGACAGTTTCAGAATTGAAATTTAAAATCCGACTTCACAATAAGTTAGGTCTTAAATTGTGATTCCAGAGACACCAAACATGAACTGGTTATATCTCACCATTTGGAAATTAAGCTTATTAAATGTAATAAGGAAATTCCAAGGTTATCTTATGGGAGACACAGGCCTTGTAGTGAAAAACACATTTGAGAGTTTTTCCCTACTAGGACATGTGAAATTTTAAAGTACATGTTCTACTTTTTAAATACATTGCATCCTGCCCTGGGTCTGCCAGGGTGACTTATATGCATTAAAAAGGAAGGTTTGGGTCTGGCAAAAGGTTTATTTTGCCAAGTCAAAATTGCATTGAAAAAATGCACACACAGGCTCTGCAATGTCTGAGATATGTTTAAAGTGCTACTTATTGGGTGGTAGAATCAGTGCTGCAGGCCCACTGATAGTATTTAATTTACAGTGCCTGCGAACATGTAGTGCCACTTTATTAGGGACTTATAAGTAAATTAAATATGCCAATTGAGTAAAATCCAATGTTACAATGAGATAGAGTAAGACGATAAACACTTTAGCATTGGTTAGCAGTGGTAAAGTGTGCAGAGTCCTAGGTCCAGCAAAATTGTAATCATCAAAAACAGGAAGCCTGAAGGCATAAAGTTAGGGGAACCACACACAAGTTGCCAGGCCAAACAACCTTTAGCACACATTTACAGAGTATTTCCATTGCAACTGGAATACATGACATTGCTCTGTGTGCTCTGCAGAGAGGCCAGTGCACTGACAGGCACTGTGAGAAACGTGTACTATTGTCAGCCTCAGCACCAGAGCTCTCAATTGCGGCATGTCATAAAAACCTGGTGTGATTCAGTTCAAAGTATGCACCATACAAGAGTATAAAATGCACAAAAAACAAAACAGAACATGAAGGAAATAGCTAATACTCAAGATGAAGTAAGACATGAGTAATAAAAACATGAACTAAATCACTGCCATGTAATACCTTAACGTTTTTAATATTCATTGTTCAGGAATCATTCAGCATATTTCGTATTAATGTTAAAGGAATGAATCCTGGCCCGGCAGGGACCTGTTTCAATGTTTGTTTAATGCCATATGACTGAGCCAGATCCGCAGACATGCACACCCACAAAAATCTAGCACGCTACAGTGTCTAACTGTATTTATTATCAAAACATGTTCAAACTGGAGAGAAAACATCCTTGAACCATTATACTGATCAATATAGATAAGTCAGGATATAAATATGCACCAATTTTAGATTCATGTATTTAATATTTTTTGCAAAAAAGATCTAGGCAATTTTGGGGGTCACAGCCCCAGAGTCCTAAAACATAAACTACCCCTGAACTCCATTCTCCCTCACTTCCATGACTGAGACTGATCCGTTAAACTCAAAAATTGTCAATTCACTTCCACCATCTGGAGAAGCTCTGTCCACTCTCTATCGTGTGCCACGCTAAACCAGGGGCCACACTAGTCTCAAGAAGAGACTGGGACCATCCCAAATATACCAGGACCACAGAAGGATAGTGAGTGAATCATAGCAGACTCTGAGTAGGTACAGGCTGTGGCACTCAAAACCCATGTTCAAAAGGAGAGGCACAATTCCACAAGGAACAAGCTGAGTACATTTTACTTGTGGAACTTTGAGAGTAAACTGTTCAGAAAGTGAGCGGTTAGAAGAAAGTATTAGCTTTTGAGTATGAACTTATATATAGTAATCCCATGAAACCTGAGCCAATAGCTCACAGGAGCCTAGTTATTCTCTTAGTGCAAAGGAACATCCCGTTGACACTGGCCCATGAAGTACCTTTAGCAGGTCACATGGAGATGAAAATGAATCAGGGTAAGTTGCAAATGGGCATATAGAAGTATCAGGATAGGTTAGGATCTCTGTTCTATTGGTCAGCGATGCCCCAAGACAAATACACATTGTGTAGAACATGTCCTGCATTGTCAACTGAGTTCTAATTAAGGCATTAAGTCCAAGGCACCTTTAGTGCCACTGCCAGTAGTAGGTGTTCCATACCAGCGAGTGTCTATTTATATTGTTGATCTGTTTGACCATTCCCCACCATGCCATCATCAGAAACATGTTTTTATTGGTTGTGGTGGATCATGCCACCAAGAACAACTTCTAGTACATTGCTCTCTGCACTCCTGGAGATTCTTTTAAGGCTAAGGCTTGCTAGGATTGTAATTTTCAACTGAGGAACAGTCATTGGATCTAATTGTGATGGGAGTGATGTGGTCAGTGAGGGGGTTGCTGAAGGTGGTGCTTGGCTCTGATGGTTGATAAGAGAGGGTGCCTGAGATGATTGTAGAGTAGTTGAGATGCAGTTGGAAGTGCAAGGGTTCCATGAGTGTGGTTGATTCGTCCGTTGAGGCAGTGCACGTTTTGGTGTCTTTGTGGATGATTGCGAGGCTTCCTCCAGGGTTTTGGAACTTGTTGTGATGGATAATCTTTGAGGCGAATCTAGTGGAGTAAAGGATCGTTTGCGTCAGACCTGCTCCTGAGTATTTCTGCTGCACCAACTGTTCGCCGGACCCGCTTCGCGGGTCCCGCTTTACAGGACTCATCACTGGGGCTGCGGAGGTCAAACGGGGCTGCGAGCGTGAAGGCAGGGACTCCAGTGACCAGGAGTCCCTGCGAGGCCAATTACTGACACCTGGCCCGCTCTCCCCGGAAGACACACCCACAGCGCACCGGACAGCAGAAAACCAGCCCTCCTCCTTCCAACTGGTGGGACTCTAAACTCTTTGAGGCGAATCTAGCGAATAAAGGATCGTTTGCCACTGACCTGCTCCTGAGTATTTCTGCTGCACCAACTGTTCGCCGGACCCTCTCCGCGGGTCCCGCTTCACAGGACTCATCACTGGGGCTGCGGAGGTCAAACGGGGCTGCGAGCGTGAAGGCCGGGACTCCAGTGACCAGGAGTCCCTGCGAGGCCAATTACTGACACCTGGCCCGCTCTCCCCGGAAGACACGCCCATATAGCCCACGTACATATTCAGTCCAACAGCCGCGCACGCAGGACGCGCGCAGGACGAAGCGCGGAACGAAGCCCGGGCAAAGGGCGGGCAAAGGGTGGGCTGTTTGAGGCCGTTAGAGGTCGGAAGAGACTGGACCGGGCCACCTCTCTAACAACCGTCTCTTCTCTGGAATTCACTGCTTCTTTTCGTGTCCAAGGATGTCCACGATGGAAACAAGGAGTAAAAGCACATAGGCGGTTACTGGAGCTGCCAAAGGTACTTTGGACAATTATTTTGTGAAAGCGGGGTAGCGGGGTCACTATTGATTGACGAAATTACAATACTTAAAAGGCGCATTTCCCAAGAAATTGACTGGGTGAGGAGGTCCTCTATGGGCCCCCTTGCACAAGCCAAGACCCCAACTAACAGACCAAATTGCACTGAGCCAACTGGCACTACCAATGGGGCAACTAGGATTAGCGAGCACAATACGGATTTAGACTTGTCCATCTCTAGCTCTCACACTAGTTCAAAGGAAGTAAGTGATTTTGACGATCTGAGTTTGTTAAACCTCCCACTAGTTCAACCCCAGTCAGCCCAAATTTCCAACCCTGAACATGACCTAGTCGTGGTCGATACAAATGACAGAGTTACACTGCAGGGGTTAAGGGAAGGAGCAGTACCTAAAGTGAAAAATAGGGCACAGAAAAGTGGTGGGAGGAGGACAAAAACATCAAAGAAAAAGCCCAACCCGAAGACAAATAGTCTTGGATCAAGCGTAATAGGGACTATGCCCACCAAGGGAGCTGAGGCTATCTTACCAGAGACTCAGACTGCTGTGTCTTTAGAACATATCACTATTAATCCCCATGACACCTCGGGCGAAGATATTACTTTGGCCGACATAGGATCACTTTTGAGAACCTTATTGTGCCCCTTAGAAGCACAGCTTATTAAAATGGAAGCCAGGCTAGTGAATATCGAGAAATTTACAGCCCTACTATCCGCTAATCCCAAAACTGACAGCAAAATAGAGGACAAGGGTGGTAGACCAGGGACAGTGACAAAGACTAATACTAAGAGTGGTGCCCCGGTCAACAGCAAGACAGGGGAAAGCACAGGTCCTTTAGCACCCCAGGAAAAATCAATTGCCCCCCCCCCCCAAATAAGATCATGCAGTCTAGCACTAACATAGCAACTCCCAACCACCCACATGTCCCCCCTCCCAAAACCACCTCCAATCAGCCCAAGGCCAACATTCCTGCCTCAAACTTACCCCAAACAGTACTACACGGATGGATGAGGCTCTAGTGAACAAAAAAAAGACAAGAGTAGTGCACCTGCCGCCAGAGGCCAGCCAGTACACAGTAATCTTAGCAGGGGTGCCAGAGCTAAAAACAACGCTGATTGAATCCACTGCCTCTCTTAAGAACAAGGCGTTGGACTGGCTATCCAAATATAGACCCATACCGCAGGGTGTAACCAGCAATGTCCTTATGGTGAGAAGGTTCTCATGGGTGGGCACAATAGAAAAACAATCAAAGGAGATTGCGTCCTGGTCAGCTTCAGAGAACATATGACTGTTTCTCATATCTGTGGCTGGCAATATGAGGATCAGGGAACCAACATTCAGCCCTTACCTCTATCCTTTTTCTAACCTCGGCTGCCGCATACCTTGGAGGAAGAGGGATGGGGGAGCCCCCCTGAGTCAGGTGGGAGAGGAGAAATCTACTATCCAAGTCGACACCCACAGGTGTATTACCCTCCAAACACCGAAGAAGAGGGATGGGAAATCTGTCACAGAGGGGGAGGCGGTTGGAGGAGAAGAGAGAGAGCTGTTTCTCGCCACCCCAGATTACAGCACCATACATATACCCTTCTGTTTAACAGGTACAGCTATTTGGATATGATAGATTGACAGTCCAGGCAGAATGTCACCGGGGACAGCTTGTATCTCAGGGAGGGTGCGGCGGTAGATCCGACTCTTACTGGACAAACATCTGCCCAAAAGTTAGATTAGGGCCAGTCTGTTGTGAAAATTTGAACCAATGGAGACTCCCCCCCTATAAACCTAGAGATCATGGCACCTATGGATACTCGGCCCCCTAGTGGTGATCGGTCTCCCATGGTTACATATGTGGTCAACTCAAGTAACAACGTAATGTCCCCTAAACTGGTCCCGACTCCAAAACCTCCATTATTGAAGCTAATCTCATGGAATGTGGCTGGCCTGGGTGATAAGCTACATCTACAGGAATGGACCTCTTTTGTGGACACCGGGGACATATGTATGTTCCAGGAGACCTGGGCGAGAGAAGAATACTCCAGACGGGGATACCTGGCATTTTCCATTCCAGCAAAGTGGGCGGGAAGGGGCTGTCCCTCTGGTGGACTCACAACGTGGGTGGCGACCCATTTGGGCTGCCAGGCAGAGCGTCTCCCACTGGCATCTGAGGATATACTAGCGGTTTTGTTGGTATGGCCCAACTCAGCCAGACTTGCCTTGATAAATGTTTATTCAAGGCCGGTCAACTTCACACGTGAATCACCCACCATTAAGGAATTATCGGCTTACCTCAGTGAAATTCCGAGGGGCATCCCATTTTTGGTTGGCGGGGACTTGAATTCACATTTTGAGCCCCTAGTAGGCCTTTTGGATGGTTTTTCTATGGAAGAGGATGTTAGGTGGGCGGTTCCCCCTGTAGCGGCACCTCCTCCCAGAGCTTGGACACCTCTAGCCATACAGATTACTGCTCTGACTCTTAACCACGGAATTAGAGCCTGCAATGGGCGTATCAAATCTGACATACTGAGCAGGCACACCTACAACAGAGTGGGAAGGGAGTCCCGCTTGGACTATGTCCTTGTACAACTTTCCGAATGGTCACATATTATTGACTTTAGGGTGGCAGAAAGAACCGACAGCGACCACAATGCCCTTGAACTAGATTTTGTCCTCCCTGGTACGGGAACCAGTGATCAAAGTATGGCGGTGACCAAACCCGAGCTCCTCCTTGAAAATAATAGAAGGAGAATCAGGTGGGAAAAACGTATTGCTAGCCGTGAGAGGCTTCCAAAGCCTTATGCTGGAATAATTCGAATCTTGGAAAAAGTGGGCATCTTAACTGACGAAATAAGTAATGAGGACACCCGAAAAGTAATATATCTGGCCCATGAGAATCTTATTAGTACCATGGCAGATGACCTCTTTACCAAAGCCCATCACAATAGGGGGGGACCACATTGTAAGTCCTCTTGGTACAATGCCGCTTACCGCAAGGCAAAGGGAGAGCTCCTCCTAAGAATTAAGGAGGGCAAAGGCAGAGATGAGATACAGGCTACTAGACGGGCATATAAGAAACTGGTCGCCCAGGCCAAGATTGAATGGGGGGAGGGTCAGTGGGAGGAACTCTCTAGTTCCCTAGCCACCAGGGACTATCGCAGGTTTTGGCAAATTGTCAATGGCGGTTCTGGGAACTTACCCTCAGCAATCGAACCAAATATCGCACCTGGGATATGGCAGGTGCACTTCCAGTCGCTCTACACTTCGGATGTTGGGGATATTTGTAATATACTCCCAAGTGCGCCCATCCACTGTAGGAGCGACTTGTTTACATTAAAGGAGGTGCGGGCAGCCATAGTGGGACTAGCATCTGGCAAGGCTCCCGGACTGGATGGTCTCCCAGGTGACCTGTTTAAACAGGAGCCTGACATGTGGGCTCCCTATCGTGTTACAATATTTAATGCTGTCCAGCTGGGCATGGATATTCCTAGTACTTGGCTGGGGGCAGAGGTGGTTCCTATATTTAAGAAGGACTCGCCTCTGTTCCCAGCCAACTACAGGCCCATTAGCTTAATAGACGTGTACCAGAAGCTTTTTGGCAGGATTGTGCTGGATCGCCTTCAGGCCTGGCTGGAAGAAACTAACACCCTTAGCCCTTACAAGGCAGGATTTAGAAAGGGGGTGTCCACAGTAGATCAGATTTTCCGCCTAAACGTCATCTATTGGAGGACGGCGCTACTCGAGGGGGGCAGCTTGTACACGGTTATCGTGGACTTGCGCGCCGCCTTCGATTTGGTGCCCAGAATGAAACTGTGGAGTGTGCTTGCTGAGATGGGAGTCCCACCTGATATTCTTGAAATCCTACAGAGACTCCATCGGAACAACTTTGCACGCGTCAGGTGTGGAAGAAATGGTGAATTGACAGACAGATTCCCCGTTGACAGAGGGGTGAGACAGGGCTGTGTGCTTGCACCGACCCTGTTCTGCCTCTTTGTCAACGGGGTAATCGCCCACCTGAATGGGACTGAACACACCAACGCCCCCAAATTGGATGGCAGCAGGGTGCCCGCAATCATGTTTGCGGATGACACCCTGCTGCTGTCCAAAACCCCAATGAGGATCCAGCGAATCCTTGACTCTTTCTTGGTTTTCTGTACGGAGAGGGGCTTAGAGATCAATGCGCAAAAGACTAAATTTATGATCCTAAATCCCACTCCGAGGACGCGTCCAAATCCACTTGCCTATCACGCCTAGAGAGGGTTTCCACATTTGACTATCTAGGTGTAACCTTAAACGAGAACATGACATGGGGGGCACATCAGACTAAGGCTAACTTGAAATTGGTGCAGATCACGGGAGGCATATCAAGGATGATGACCAAATCAACACTCCGCCCACTGGGCCCAGTCATCGAGATCTACAAAGCCCAGGCCCGGGGTGCAGTAACCTACGGGGCTGAACTATGGGGCCATACTTCAGCCCTAAACTTGATGACAACCGAAAACAAATTCATCAGGCAACTGGTTGCACTTCCACCAAGCACGCCGCTGCTCCCCTTGAGGCTAGATCTAGGACTTAGACCAATTACAGAGGAACTGGGTCTTAAACCTCTAACATTCTGGAGAAAGATATGGAGTAGCGAGGAACTTACCCAGTACAGGTCTGAGCTTAAGGAGCTTCTAACCCAACCAAAATCCATGCAGATCCCCTGGCTAAAATATATAAAATCATCATGTGAGAGTCTAGGATGGTCAGAACTTTGGACTGATCCAGCCAACGCATCCGCCAGGATATTGCGCAAAGCTCTGTCGAAGGTGTATTATGACCTAAAACTTACGATTGCCCTAGACAGCAAGCGTGAGGGTTCATTGACGTCCTTATTTATTCAAAGCAAAGACTCCTACTGTCTGGAGAAGGTTCTGAATGGGATGACTCCTGTGCTGACCAGGAAGCTGTTTCTCCAGTGGAGATATGCCACATTGCCCCTTAGGTCTTTCACCAGCTCCTGGACCACGCCACCAACTACAAAGTAATGCCCGGCATGTGCCCTTGCGGAGGAAAGTGATTTACACGTGGTTTTATTTTGTAAGGCCTACCAAGTCATCAGAAAATACTGGCTTGTTCCCCTTATTAGAAACTTTGGTTGCAGACAGTTATCCCCTATGTTTAGAATTTTAAAAACTGATATTTCACCCCCAACTGTTTTTGCACTGGCGAAATACCTCACAGCCATGTGGTTTATCCGCACCCGCATTTTGAAAGCGGAGCTGGGTCCATAACAATTTTATCATAGCTTATTATATTTTATTCATCTTCTTTTAAATTATTGCGGACGGACTATTTTCCATATTTTCAGGCTCTTTTATAACCAATGTTCTAAATGATTGTGTTTATTTGTATATCTTTGATGGTCTAATTGATCGAAATAAAGATTGAAATTGGAATTGGATAATCTTGGAGCCAGGGCGGGGTGGATGACGGGCTTAACTAGGTTCTGGTGAGTGTGCAACGATGACGTCCCAGATCATGGTGGTGTGCTTACAGAGAGATGTGGTTTTGAGTAGCATACAGAGAGATGCGGGGTGAGGTGTGTGTGGAAGGTGGTGCCGGAGAGATGCTTCAAGAGAAACAGCAGTGAGCTCATAAGAAATGTCCTCCCAAGTGACATGTGTGGAGTGGGGGCAACAGTTTGGACTTTGTCTGGTGTTGCGTGCCAGCAAGTCAGTGGAAGTGTAGTGCGGCAGTTGGACAGACCAGGGTCCATGGCGCTGGGCACAGTCCAGGCGCAGACAGGTGCAGACAAGCGCAGATTGGCTTGCCTTTGGCCACCATTAAGTAGGTATTAGGAGGAGGAGTTCATGGAGGGACGGGGATAGAGAGGGGAAGTGAATTCCAATGGGAAAAGGCATGTGGGAGTATAGGTAAGGTGAGTGGAGAGGAGAGACGCAGGAAAAGCATGAGAGAGTAAGAAGGGGTGTTTCTGCAATGAGGGGAGAAGCGAGGGGGACAAGAGGAGCAAAAGAAGAAGAAAGAAAGGCCACAGAAACAGGCAAAAATATAGGCTCACATTTTTGGGAAAGAGTACAAAAATGGGCACAGAAGACTGAGCAATGAAATGGGCACAAAAAACAAGTGGAACAAGTGGGCACAAAACACAGGCAGGCACAAAAGACAAATAGGCACAAAAACAGGCACTAAAGTAAAAAAAGCACAAAAGAGCACCAGGGCCAAAAAGACAGACAAACTGGCACAGAAGAAAAGCGATCAGAAGAGACAAACGTACACTACGGAGAAAGACACAAAGAGAACAAGTGTCAGACAAGGCAAACGGGCACAAAAGACAAAACGGGCACAGATGCCAAGCACAAAAGTGCGCAGAAGGTAGAGTTTAAAAGTGAGAGTGTGGAGGAGTGACTAAGAGCAGAGCATGAAAGCAGGAGAGGGAGAGAGGCACAGCATAGCAAGGCAGGCCCAAAAGGGCCTTAGACTGATCAGAGGACCCATCAATATAAGTGGAAGCTAGGTCCTTGCCACCTGCTCAATAGTTTCGCTCATGGCTGCCATTAAATAGGTCCTAGGAGGAAGATGAGCACCGTGGGTGTGGCTAGGGAGGTGCAGGAAACCAGGAAGTCAGGAAGAGCCTGAGAGGTGAAAGATGGGGGGGGGGGCACCTGCAGTGAGTGAGGAAGTGGGGCAGACAAGAGAAGCAAAAGCAGAAGGCGCAAAAAGGCAACAGAAATGGGCACAAACACAGACACAAAAGGCTGGAAAAGACGCAAAAATAGGACCAGAAGACTGAGCAATAACATGGGCACAAAAACAAGCAGGCACAAACAATGGTCACTAATGCATAATAGCACAAAAGAGCATAAGAACCAAAAAGGCAGACAAATGGGCTCAGAAGACAGACAAGCTAACACAAGAGAAAACAAAAATAAGTCATGATCTCACTCAAGAGCAGTGGCCACTTCCTGATACCCAAGCGTCTATGCATTAAGTCACCACGCTAATATGTCCTGTTTCACTTGTGCTTGGATTGTCGGCAGGATATGTTGTGAGGGGTCAGACATACCCTTCACAACATATTCCATGTGAAGGAAGTGGCCATTTCAGTCACTGAAGCAAAGAAGTTGTCTGGCTTGGATGATAACTATGCTCCCCTGAAAAAAGGGAGTAGTGGCGATCTTAACCATGTTTTAGTCTCAATATATTTGAAAACCCCATTTCTTCTGTGGCTTATACTAACTATGTGGGGGAAATCCAGACACAATCTTGATCAGCAGACATGGGTACTGAACATCCCTGTCAATCCAAAATGTTATTCTCCTATAATGTGTCGATCTTTGATCAATTGGTCATGAACACATGATGTGTCTACATTCCTCTCAAGCTGAAGAGCTGTTTAACTTTCTTATGGCCATGCTAGACTCTTGCTTGGTTGCAGAACTGTCTAACTAATCTTCTGACACCCTCTATTGTAACGACTGCTACACGTACCCCTCATTGAACCCTGGACCTCCTTTCTGTGAGATCAAGTGTTTACTAACGTTGAAAAAGATAAACTCGTTAATTGTTGAGTCAGGATACAGATGATGAGTCAGCAGTTCTTCTCAAAGAGCCTCTCCAGATACTGCGCTAAGGCGCTTTCAATCTGCATCTGTTCATTTGAAGAACTTGATGTCCTAAGTTATCCAGGAGAGACACTGTTCAAGGCTGTACAGAGTTTTGCCATTTGAATGCAGAGAGCATGGAAAATAGCAACATTCAAATAGTCATAAAGAACTGAAAAGGTTCGATCCTATGAAGGTGATCCCTTTCCAAACTCCAGTAACTACGCAGAAATGTTTCACTCCATGCTGCTGAGAAGTCACTCTTAGACTACTGACTATCTTGAGACATTGCCTGTGACCCGCAGCAGCTGACTTGCAAGCTGTGTGCTTTGAAAACCTACACCTTGAGAAAACAAGAAGAAAACAATATTGAAAGTTTGTATCAGTCTCTGAAAGCACCTTCTCCAGGATGGAGCTTATAATTGATTTGTGCTGCTTCTCCTGTCTCTCAAATCATCGGAAAAATTCCCAAATTAAATTTCGATGAGGCTAAGCCTGCACCTGCAGTTCGACCATGATTAACCTGTGTCTAACCTGTACTTTTCCTGCACTTTTCAAACATCCTAGGAGCTCAATTGTAAACAATTATAACAAAGATTTACTGACTATTACAATAAAATGGTTGTGTTTTTTATTATGATTCTTTCTCTTTTCACTCCTAGTCTTTTCTTGTGGTAGCTCGTTTTAAGTAATTTAGATCATTAGTTCTCAGATTCTTAAATGTAGTACATTATTATTTTTGAATCTTGCATCCCCCATCAACTTTCTCAGAGTTTAGCCTTGAGAATGGCTTGCCCTGTTTAGTGGAGAAGCAAAGGAATTTCAGATTAGGCTTTTGCCTTCCAATCTATGGGAAGAATTGGATGAGGGTGTCCCAGCAGCACAGAAAAAGCAAAGTAAGCCTTGACTCATTCTAATTGGTTTTAAGTTCTTTTTAATTTTCATTATTCTATTTTTCCTTTCACTTGAATATTATCAATTAGTTCACCACACTTCTTTTCTGGCACAGATTTGACTAATGTCGTTTTTAAAGTATTCGCCCAATCCCCACTTTATAATTATGCAGATCCTGGCAATTCCAACTCGGACTTTGCAAGAGCTGTAATATAGCTCACTCCGGGTTGAGACATTACGCCCAAGTGTCATGAATTAGACAGCAGAGAAACTCACACTTTCTCATCTGAACAGCATCCAGGTGCCTCATTTCTTGTGCAAATCTTACTTTTACTCTCTCTCCTAGTTGCATGACGCTGTGTTTATGAAAGCGGTATGCCAAAAACACAAATAGCAGAGTGCTTACTAAAAAACAACAAAAACAGGCTGTCGGATGGATCGTGGCTGCGCACAGCTGTATGAGCGCCTAGGCCGGTGCCAAGCCTGCGGTTAGCCGAAATGGATATTAGCTTTTGGAAGCTTATGTCATACTGCTTAATGGCTCAGTTATTATTGGTCCTGGAATCTATTTGAGCTAATGGATAATTATTAAATGCTGGTGCACTATTTACATCTTTTTAAAACGATTCAATTCTTGTTGAACTGATGCTTACATTTATTGTTATACACGATACAGCAAAGTGGATTAGGAGCTGACCCCCAGCACGCCATCAGGAGGACATCCATTACGTGCAATTAGTAGTGCACACAAGACGGATCCATTTATTTTAGATTTTACTTAATTTAATGTAAAACATATCAAGGGGCAGGCGACGCACGCACGTTTGAGGGAAGTGCTCTGCCTGGGTTCTTTTTGCTGGCGTTTGACTGATAAAATACCTGCAAAACGTAAAGTGACGAGAGCCCAAAGCGTATTGTAAATCACATGGGTTTCTCTGTACTTCAATCAATCAATCTATCGAATAACTTGTAAAGCGCTCTACTTACCCGTGAGGGTCTCAAGGCACTGAGGGGAGTAGGGGGGGGGGGGCTGCTGCTACTGTTCGAAGAGCCAGGTCTTGAGGAGTCTTCTGAAGGTGAGTAGGTCTTGGGTCTGCCGTAGGTGGGTGGGGAGGGTGTTCCAGGTCTTGGCGGCGAGTTATTAGAAGGATCTGCCACGGAGGTCTTCCTTTGGATGCGGGGGACAGCGGCGAGGGCGAGGCTGGCGGAGCTGGCGGGAGGGGGTGTAGAAGCTGAGTCTGCTGTTCAGGTAGGCTGGTCTGGTGTTGTGGAGTGCCTTGTGTGCATGGGTGAGGAGCTTGAAGGTGATCCTCTTGTCTACGGGGAGCCAGTGTAGGTCTCTCAGGTGGGGGGTGATGTGGCTACGTCAGGGGATGTTGAGGATCAGTCGGGCGAGGCGTTTTGGATGCGTTGTAGTCTTCGCATGTGTTTGGCTGGAATTCCTGCATAGAGTCGGTTGCTGTAGTCCAGCCTGCTGCTGACTAGGGCTTGTGTCACTGTTCTTCTTGTTTCGGTCAGGGTCCACTTGTAGATCCTGCGGATCATGCGGAGGGTGTTGTAGCAGGAGGAGGAGACGGCGTTGACCTGATCGTCATGGTGATGGAGGAGTCTAGGAGGAATCCTTGGTTGCGTGCGTGGACGGTGGGTGTTGGTGTTGTTCCCAGTGTGGCCACCATGAGTCATCCCAGGCTGATGGGGTGGGTCCAGGGATGAGGACCTCCGTCTTGTCTGAGTTCAGTTTCAGACGGCTGCTCCTCATCCAGTCGGCATCGGCCTTCATTCCCTCGTGGAGGTTGGTTTTGGTGGTGTGCGGGTCCTTGGCGAGGGAGAGTATGAGCTGGGTGTCTTCGGCATGGGAAATGATGTTGAGGTCGTGCTGGCGGGCCACTTGTGCGAGGGGTCCATGTAGACGTTGAACAGCATCGGGCTGAGGGATGAGCCCTGGGGGGCGCCGGAGATGATGTCGGTGGGTTTGGATCGGAAAGGTGGGAGGCGGACGCTCTGGGTTCTGCTGGAGAGGAAGGACATGGTCCAGTCGAGACCTATGGCGGTCATTTGATCCTCCATTTTGCGGCCCCACCATTGTCCATCTATACAGAGACCCCGGGACGGTGCATCATTATTTCCATTCTGATATTCTCATTTGTGGCGGACTACATTCTTTTATCAGCACTATGTGTGGCATTTCATGACTGAACACCTGAACTGAGCATTTTCATTTTGCAATCAATGCCATATTACTGTGTGGTTTCCTGTGGTGAATTGAACACCTCCACTTACCATTCAGTGCAATTGTTTACAGTACAGACATACACCGTATTCCCACATTGTGCCCTCTTCCTACATATAACCAGGTTCATTCATCTCCCGATACTCATTATTGTGTCTTTGGAATTTTTTTCCCCAACACGGTCATTAGTATGACCCATCCTTCTTTCCAGTGCAATAGACGGTAACCTGATGAAGGCCCACATGCCGAAACACACGTAGTTTATATCTACTGCATTGCCTCCATCGAAACATGTCTAATGTTTTGTTGTTTTTTTGTAATTTTGAAATGTATACATGAATATCTACACCAAGATCAACGTTTGAGATAAAATCTGTACATTTACACAATATAAGATTGATATAGGAAATAATGATTCAAAACTGTAGCAAACATTTTTTATAACACAAAGATCAATTAATAAAATGAAAATATTTTTTCTATCATTTTTTGTGTGACAAGTCTCATCAATGTGGGTCACAATTACCCAAATAATCCAGTTTTCACCTAGTCCTTTATGTGTTTGCGTTCAACTGTTTGATTGACTAAGCTATAGACTTTTTCTCAAACTACGTGATCCAGTCAAAGGCCTTCTCTTGCATTCCGGCTTCTTGGAGGTGTGACTTTAGGGTGCGGTGGCAGACCGCGCCGAAGGCGGCTGACAGGTCCAGGAGGATGAGGGATGATGTTTTGCCGTTGTCTAGTTGGCGCCTGATGTCATCTGTGGCGGCGATGAGGGCTGTCTCGGTGCTGTGGTTTCATCCGAATTCGGACTTGGACGGGTCTAAGATGTTGTTGTCTTCGAGGTGGCGTGCCAGTTGCATGTTGCCGATTTTCTCGATGACCTTCGCTTGGAATGGGAGCAGGGAGATGGGCCGAAAGTTCTTGAGGTCCTTGGGGTCCGCTTTGGGCTTCTTGAGGAGGGCGTTGATTTTGGCGTGCTTCCAGCTTTCCGGGAATGTCGCATTTTCAAAGAAGATGTTGATGACCTTCAGTAGTTGGGATGCGAGGGTTGCGTCTGCCCTGTTGTATACGTGGTGTGGGAACGGGTCCGATGGAGAATCTGAGTGGATGAAGTTCATGACCTTGCGTGTCTTGTCATTGCTGACGTTGGGATTCAACAAAGAATGGGAGCTCGCACAGCGTATGTATTCTTGAGGGTAGCGAGGGGTGAAGAGTTGTAGTGTGCAACCAGAGTGAAACACTGTCTGGCCAAGCAGTGTGAAAGTCAACAATGAAATTCGAGGGTCCCCCTACTGGGAGGGGAACAATCTAGTGCACAACAGGAGGACCGTAGTCTTATTCCATGAACAGATTGGTCAAAAGTCTATGTGTATAATTTCATGATTTTAATCTTCTCGTTGTGAATATTTTCTTATAATCATATTCAAAATTGCATTTAGAAACAAGAACGTGTCATAGCACACTTTGTAAATCAACAATTGTAATCCTCAAAAAAGATCCCGATGCATTTCGGGCCAGAGCCCTTTCTCAAGGGAATACTCTACAAAGAAAAATAGAATAAAACCAGAATCAATCTATTGGCTGGAAGGAAATGGTAACATATCAGTCTAACACATGCAGTAACCGACATTTAAAGTGTCTGAGAATAGGTGATGAAAACTAAAAAAAGTGACGAGAAAATCAATCCGGTAAGTATCAGAAGTCCGAGGTGATAACATAATGAAAACGAGACCGTGTTCCAAGTGAAGTATGAATCCTAAGCGTGCGTAACCCAAAAGGTGACAGAAACGTTTAAAACAACGCGCGTGTCTATCACAGAGTACCCAATCTCCAGTGGAAATGTGAACTTAGTGAACGCTGAACGGTACGCGAGAGTAAACTCCCAAATGTTACTTACTGAGAGGTTAAGACGGAGTGCCTCGCGACGTGCCTGCGGGACAGAGGTACAGCTGTTCCGTGTACGCGTGTGTGTTAAACACCCTGGTGGTGAACATAGAAGAAGGGTAACAATGCGGAAGTGATGAAACTAGAAAACGGACCATGCAGTGAGATGGTAGAATGGGGAAATGAGCCACCATATTAGAAATGTCAGAAGAAGTGAAAGTAGTGGAACAAGATGCAAAAATGTAAACAAAATCAGTACACAGAGACGATAATAGAAAACAATTATAAGTAACATAAGAATTCGATGCGATCATTCAGCCCGTTGGGCGCCATCGTGGAGAGAAAACGGATCCAGAAGTTTTCTCGCTTCAGCAAATTGTTCTTGTTGTTCTGGGTGACTTGGACTTGTTCCAAAACCTGGAATTTGAGTTGAGCAACTGTGTGTCTGAATTCAGTGAAATGAGAAGCTACACTTGATTTCATATTGTTGGTGCGGATATTACTTTTATGTTCTAAAATCCTGGTGCGGATTTTTCTCTCGGTGTGACCAACGTAGCATTTGCTGCACGGGCACTTCAGAAGGTAAATTACATTATTTGAATTGCAGGTGGCATTCACTTTCAGTCTGATGGGGTGTCCTTTCATAGGGTGGCACATGACATTGCCAGTGATACAGTTGTTGCAATTAGAACAGTTATAACAGGGTTTCAGTCCTTTGTATACCATCTGTTTATCTTCCTGGCTGGGTTTACACAAAAGTTCTTTTAGGTTTCTCCCTCTTGTAAATGCAAAAATAGGTGGTTGCTTGAATAGACCCATAAAGTCTGGTTCTAGTGTCAATATGGACCAATGTTTTCGAATAATGGCTTGAAAACGGTTCGAAGTATTGGAATATTTGGATACCACGACCAAACGTTCTGATTGGTCTTTAGGCTTTGGTTTCAGCAAGGCAGACCTAGATTTTTTCTCACTTCTTGACATTGCCAAATCCAATATCGGCGTGGGGTATCCTCTGGCTTTCAACTGTTCAAGGGTGTATTTCATTTGTGTTTTGCATTGATCTTCATTTGAAACTATGCGTTTGATACGCAGTAACTGAGCGTAAGGAAGATTATTCTTCAGACCAGGGCAGTGAAAACTCTTGTAGTGGAGGGTAGAGTTTCTGTCCGTGGGTTTACGGTATACTGTAGTAAACCAATCTCCTGTGCTCCTGTGAATTTCTACATCAAGGTAATGTACTTTTCTTTCACTGTATTCCCGTGTGAACTGTATTCTCTGATTGAAATGGTTCCATGTGTCAAGAAAGGCATTCAAAGATTCAGTGGTGCCCTCCCATAGGAGGAAAATGTCGTCGATGAAGCGCAGAAATAATCTGCCATGTTCTTGCCAACTGTTTTGGCAAAGAATGTAGGACTCCTCAAATTGCTTCATATAGAGATTAGCATAGCATGGAGCTGCCGAATTTCCCATGGCGGTGCCATTGAGTTGTAAAATCCACTTGTCTTTAACTGAAAAATAGCTGTGGTAGAGTGTGAATATTGTTAATTGCATGAGGAAAACTTTCAGATCAGCGTCTAAATCAGATGAAGAAAGAACGTTCTCAATGGATTCAATACCTCCATCATGAGGAATGGAGGTATATAGTGAACATACGTCCACCGTACACATGATGAGTTGGGTGTTTTTGAGTTCATTCATGATGGGTTCAATTTTCAAAAGAAAGTCAGTTGTGTCTTTTACGTGTGATCTGGTAGCCTGAACAAAAGGTTGTAAGTATCTATCCAAAAATGTGCCTATGTTCTCGTGTAGGCTGCCTCTGGTCGACACGATGGGTCGAAATGGAGGGTGCGTTGGATGCTTGTGCATCTTGGGAAGCATGTATAAAATTGGCGGTTTGGGGTTGGATGGTGTCAAAAATCTACGAGTCTTGTCGTTAATGGTTCCCTGATCAAAAGCAGTTTTAATGATGAGTTACAGATCTTGTGAGTACTCTTTAGTAGGGTCTCCGGGTAAAAGATCATAAGTGTCTCTGTCATTGATGTGTAGGTCGATTTGCTGATCATAAAAAGTGGTGTCCATGATGACCAGGGCACCCCCTTTATCAGCGTTTTGGAATGTGATGGACTTGTCGTTGGCCAATTTTTGTAGAATGTTTCTCTCCTTCCGGGTGAGGTTCCCTCTTTTTATGGTCGATTGAAAAGGCAGGTTCAAGATATCTTGTTTGATCAAGTTTTCGAAGGCATCTATGATTTTATGGCTTTGGGGTGCCAGAAATACACTGTGTGGTCTTAATCCTCTAAGCATATCTTCTTCCTCAGTGAGTGTGGGGTTAATATTCGAAAAGTAGTGTCTTAAGCGGATGTTGCGAATGAGTTTGAATGCGCTAACTTCCAACTCCAGTGTGTTGATGGCAGTGGTTGGGACAAAAGATTGGCCCTTTTGTAAGGTGTTGATTTCATCACTGGTTAAGGTAGTTGAGGAGATATTAATGACCAGATTGTCTTGGGTGTTCAACGTCTGCCTTTGGGTTTCTTCTTTGTTTGAGGAGGTGTTTTTTCTGTGTCCTCTGCGGGTTTTTCCCCCCCGGGATCTTTCTGTTGATCCAGACCTAATTCTAAAAAATGAACAGAGGGATCGGTGGAGGTACTCGGAGTTTGTGAATCCGTACTGGGTGTGGTACGGGTTGGTCTAGATCTGATGTCGTCTTCTGAGGATGATGTTTCAGTGGCTGATGTGGGATTGTAAGGTTTGTTGGAGCGTCGGCGGGCGTACACCTCTGCCCAGGTGTACACCTCGCCGAGCTTATAATCTATAGTGTCCCTCTTAAATTTACGTAGTTTTCTCTCCTGTGTTTCACGGGTATGTTTGTCCAGTTGAATATTGATATCTTCCAGCATTTTGTTCAGGTCCTCAGCAGACATGGTGTCGGTCATCTCTTTTTTTACATTCGTTATCTCTCGTGTCAATTCATCCAGGGATTTGGAAAGTTCCTCTACGATCAGAAGGATAAGATCGAGGGAACATTTGTTAAGTATAGAGTACCAACGTTCTACAAATTGCATGTTATTCTTACAGAGAAGCGGTTTGAGTGGGACCCTCAGGCCACGGGGGATCCGTTGCACCCGATGGTACCGTATCAGGGTGCTCGCATGAAGTTTCTGGTTAGATTCCTTTTTCAAAAGATAGAGTAGTTGTTTGAGGTTACTTTCCGCACTGCGGGTGTTGCCAGGGGCGGTGACTTCTTCTTGAATTAAATTATAAATTCTGCTAGCGTCTTCGGTTGTGTAAGCAAAAGTGGTTGCTTTTTGATCGGTCATCCCTGACACAGTATCAAAATTCATCTTCGGGCGCGTGCTGAGGTCCAAGGACAGAGTATGTAGAGATTCAACAAAGAATGGGAGCTCGCACAGCGTATGTATTCTTGAGGGTAGCGAGGGGTGAAGAGTTGTAGTGTGCAACCAGAGTGAAACACTGTCTGGCCAAGCAGTGTGAAAGTCAACAATGAAATTCGAGGGTCCCCCTAATGGGAGGGGAACAATCTAGTGCACAACAGGAGGACCGTAGTCTTATTCCATGAACAGATTGGTCAAAAGTCTATGTGTATAATTTCATGATTTTAATCTTCTCGTTGTGAATATTTTCTTATAATCATATTCAAAATTGCATTTAGAAACGAAAACGTGTCATAGCACACTTTGTAAATCAACAATTGTAATCCTCAAAAAAGATCCCGATGCATTTCGGGCCAGAGCCCTTTCTCAAGGGAATACTCTACAAAGAAAAATAGAATAAAACCAGAATCAATCTATTGGCTGGAAGGAAACGGTAACATATCAGTCTAACACATGCAGTAACCGACATTTAAAGTGTCTGAGAATAGGTGATGAAAACTAAAAAAGTCAAGTCAAGTCAAGTCAAAGGATTTATATAGCGCACTACATACCCGTAGGGTTTCAAGGCGCTTAGGAAGGGGAAGGAGAATTACTTGTCAAAAATCCACGTTTTAAGTTGCTTTCTGAATGCTAGGTGGTTCTGGGTAAGGCGAAGGTAAGCGGGGAGAGAGTTCCAAGTAAGTATCAGAAGTCCGAGGTGATAACATAATGAAAACGAGACCGTGTTCCAAGTGAAGTATGAATCCTAAGCGTGCGTAACCCAAAAGGTGACAGAAAGGTTTAAAACAACGCGTGTGTCTATCACAGAGTACCCAATCTCCAGTGGAAATGTGAACTTAGTGAACGCTGAACGCTGAACGCCTCCTGGTCCAACCATGACGTTGGACCAGGAGGTCAGGCGGTTGGTGCGCGGGGTGCTCGCAGGGGGGTGGAGTCTGGAGTAGTCAGGGTGGTCATGGTGTTGAAGCTGTCGTGGATGTCAGCAATATTGCGGTGGAAGAAGGTGGCCAGTGAGTCGCACAGTCCTTGTGAGGGCGGGATGTTGGCTTTGGCGCTAGAGTTGGAGAGTTCCTTCACGATGCTTAAGAGCTCTTTGATGTCGTGTGCGTTGTTGTCCAGGCGGTCTTTGAAGGAAGATCTCTTGGCTGATCTGATGAGGTGGTGATGTCTGCAAGTGGCGTCCTTGAGGGCTGTGTGGCTGTCTGGTGTGCGTTCGCGGAGCCATTTCTTCTCCAGATTCCGGCATGCGCGTTTGAAGGTCTGGAGCTCATCGGTGAACCAGGTGGCTTTCTTGCTGGCATGGCTGATAGAGGGTCTCTTGAGCGGGGCGAGGGTGTTGGCACCAGCGTTGATCCACTATCTGAGGTTGCCAGCTAAAGCATCTGAGTCGGTGGGGTTGGTTGGTGGGTTCTGGGCAAGGGTGGTGGTCAGCTGATCATCAGTGACTTTGCTCCAGCAGCGGAGTGGCAGCTGTTGGGTGCGTTGGTGTGTGGTTGGTTTCTTGAAGGTGAAATGAATGCAGCGGTGGTCGGTCCAGTGGAGTCCGGTGGTGTGGTTGAAGGTGATGTGGGTGCTTGCGGAGAAGATGGAGTCCAGCGTGTGGCCGGCTGCGTGGGAGGGTGTGGTGACGAGTTGTATGAGGCCGAGGTTGGCAAGGTTGGCGTCATTGTTGTTCTCGAGGTATAAGTTCAGGTCCCCGAGGAGGATGTAGTCTGTGGAGGCTAGTGGGTGGGTGCTGGTGAGGTCGGCGATGGAGTCACTGAACTGTGCATGGGGTCCGGGGGGTCTGTAGATGAGTGTTCCTCTGAGGGTGGTGTTGGGGTCGGTGGGATTCCTGAAGTGCAGGTGTTCGGCGGTGTTGAGGGTGTCATCCGCTTGGGTGGAGACCTTGAGGGTGGACTTGTGGACGATGGCTATTCCTCCTCCGATTCCATTGGTGTAGCCGTCTTTGATGGCTATGGCGATGTCGGGCGCCGTGGAGTCGTTCCACCAGGTCTCGGTCAGGACGGCAATGTCTGGGGCGGAGGTGTCGAGCAGGTCCCAGAGCTCAAAGGTGTGTTTGCGTGCGGAGCGGGTGTTGAGGAATATGCAGTGGAGGTGGTTGGGTCCATTCCTGGGAGGTTTGGTGGCTCTGTCGCAGGTGAAGCTGCAGGTGCGGCAGGAGAAGGGTCCGTGGGTGCGTTTCGGGCGGCCTAGATGCAATTGTGGTCTCGTCCGGTGGTGAGTGCGAGGAGAGTGCTGGTGTTGTATCGGAGTCTGGAATTGAGGTGGACGCGGGGTCCAGGGGTTCCGGCCCTGGGCGCGGTCCAATCGCCGCCCGGCACAGAGAGGCTTGCCAGCGGTGTCATTTAAGGCGAGGTGGGAGGTAGAAGCAGCTGGGAGGCGGGAGCGGGGCGGCCGATGGGCTCACTTGGGGGGCGGGCCGCAGGGGAGCAGCGGTGGGAGTGGGGAAGAGGTGAGGGCGACAATGGGGTACAGAAGGCAAAACATGGGGGGCTGAGAACGGGGGCAAAGGAGCAGGCAAGCAGAATACAGTGAAAGGACAATACAATAAGGCAAATGGAACAATAAGGGTAGAAGTCACAATAAGGCGATACGGCGATTACCAACACAGAGACAGGCAGGGGAGTCTCGAACTCACAGCAGAATTGGCAGCAGGGGGAAAAGTGCGGAACACACAGGCGGTGCTGTGCGGCGTGGGGAGCGACCTGGCCTTCGAGCAGGGTCAGAGGTCGCTCTCTCTGCCGCGCAGTGGCCGTCATTTAAGGCGAGGTGGTAGGGAGGAGTAGCTGGGAGGTGGAAGCAGGGTGGCGAATGGGCTTGCTTGGAGGCGGGGCCGCAGGGGAGCAGCGGCAGGAGAGGGGAAGAGGCAAGGGTGATGATGGGGTACAGAAGGCAAAACAGGGGGGCTGAAAACGGGGGCAAAGGAGCAGGCAAGCAGAATACAGTGAAAAGACAATACAATAAGGCAAAAGACACAATAAGGGTAGAAGGCACAATTCGGCGAAACGGTGATTACCAACACAGAGACAGGCAGAGGAGTCTCAAACTCACAGAAGAAGTGGCAGCAGGGGGAAAGGTGCGGAACACACAGGCGGTGCTGTGTTGCGTGGGGAGCGACCTAGCCTGCAAGCAGTGTCAGGGGTCGCTCCTTCATTAAGTGCTTTTTAGAAATTCCTAATCTACTGAACTGACTTGGCACATTCACTTTAAAAAAAGAAAAGAATGTAGGATATTTGCTCTCAGTGCACTACAACATATTCCTAAGAAAGGGTGTCTGGCCCTGATTTTTTTTTATTCGGAAAACTGCAACCACAGGCTTGAAACCTCGCATCAGTGTAGATTCCTGAATTGCCGGTTTTCCAGATTACCCTTCCCCCCTCTAACATTATTGGAAGACCTAGCAAAACAATCGCCAATTAAATTCAAACAAACATTCATTCACACATGCTTTTTGTAACACATTTCAATCTGACTACTACAATGTCAGTGAAACCAAAATAGACACGTCTCATTGCTCACACCTGATCAACTCCATGGTGCCTTTCCGGGTGATAGTACGCTATGCAAATCTGCATAACACCACAACGTTTTTAGGATGAAGCCCGCAGAGCTGGAAACTAAGAGAGTCATACTTGACGTTACACTAGATATGAGCACAGTGTTTGACACTGGCTTGCACGAGACTTTATTGTGCCAACATTTGGAGATACATGGAGTTGCATGCTCCTATCTTTTGGCTTGCATAACTTCTGGTCAACTACCCTCAATACCTCAATCTCAGAGACATATAATCTGATGTTAGTTAAGTCACATTTACTCCTATTCAAACTTCAAGATAATTGACAAAACAACCTTTTACTGCTTTCCTACAGAGGCCACAATCATCTGTGCCTGCACATTTCCAGTTAAGACGGCAAACTTCAAGAAATTAACACTGCAAGTAACAAGCCTCTCCTCTCTCCCATATCTCCCTCTTGCCATATGAATGTTGACAAGCTTCTTCAAACCCAACAGCTCCAACACAAAACTGCTGTATATTAACTGAATAATCGCCACCAATAATCAGAACACCCTGATTTCAGGAGAAATCTTTGCATCAACCATGACACCTCAGGACTCCAAGAGATACTAAATGCTGGTAGCTGAAAAGCAAACAAACGATTGATAATGTCCACCGCAACCAAACTCCACTGACTTTTTTTCAGGTAAAATACCAATTTGAAAAGATCTGCCTGCTCCTACATGAGTTCATCCAAAGAAAATGTCAGCAACGTAACAAGGCACAGCTCCAACTAGGCATCACATTAGAAGCAGGAGTAGCAATGGTTAGTGTGATGAGTACCATGTATTTTTGTGGATTGCGGGGCTCGGGAGGTTCAGCATCCATGGTCTCATAGCCGGACATATAGCACATAGATAGTTTGGCAAAGGTCTGTATTTTTTTTGTAGTAGAATTTATCAACAAGGAGGATGTATCTAAGGGCAGCCCTACACAGGATTGTACAAGGCAGCCTCACTCCTCTCAGTAACTTCTAATCTTTGAAGACCAATCATTGTGTCTAAATTGATGCTTCATATCCTGTCCAGATATGTTTCACCACCAACAGAACAACACTCCACACTGTTTTGCAGCAGTGGGGTCGGATATGAGGGAATAGGGAGAACAAGCATTTGCTTGTCTCCACTCGAAATAGCCATAAGGTGGAGGTATACATTTATATAAAGGATAGCACACATAAATAAAATTAATCTGGAATTTGTAAGGCACCGACTAATAACCCCTAAGGGTCTCACAGCACTGGGGGCCATCGGGGAGGTTAAGTGCGCTATTTTCCAAACTAACATGGTGCTGAGCTGTACTGCGGCTTGTGCCAGGATCGAACCGTGAGATCCGCCCTCCCAGAAACTAAATTGTGGAAGGTCTTTTTTTCCAAATAGCTTTTTGCATGCCTACTTTTAAGGTGTTAAAGCAAGAGCGAGTGGAACTTACTGTTGGACAGAGAGAATTGGGTGGACAAACATCTGAAACAGAGCATGTTGTGCTGGAACCTGGAAATTAAAACAGTAAACAGGGAAACAGTGGCAGGACAAATTATCAAAAGAGTGGAAAGATAGAACAGACTAAAGAACGAAGAAAGACAATTCAAGAAATAGGAAACTCAATGGATAAAGAAGGCTGAAGATAGATTCTTGCACAAACTAGGGAAAGACGATGCAAAGGTTAGGCTGAAGAAGAAATGCTTACATAGAGGAAAACCGCAGAAGTGAGTTGCATGGAGAGGATAGGAGTTCTGAGGAGAGATGTGAAATGCCAGGGAAGCTGCCGTGACTGGAACAAGGAAGTGTGGAGAAGTCTCAGTTGAAAAGGACCATATCAAACTCAGAAGGGGAGGGATAGAGAGCAGCTTAGTTTATACATACAGCTGACAGGTGAAGAGGAAAAACTAACAGAGTATGAAATCTAAGAGTGGTAGTTTCCTAAATATCTCTTTCTCTTCCTTTTGAGGCTATTCCCTTAGTCGAAGGCAAATATTCCCCCTTTTTGAGTGAATTGGAATCCTAAGGCTTAAACAGATCTTTCGTGTTCGAACTGGGGGTCTCTAGTTGTCATAGGTAGGTACCTCTGTCCAAATAGGGACCCTTGCTTCTAGTCAGGGTTAGGAGGAACCACTCTTTAGATAACCCCTGCTCACCCCCTTGGTAGCTTGGCACGAGCAGTCAGGCTTATCAAAGGCAATGTGCAAACTATTTGTACCAACACTCACAGTAACACAGTGAAAACACCACAAACTGACTCCACAGCAGTTTAGAAAAATAAAGGTATCTTTAATCTAAACTACACAAAACCAAAACGACAAAAATACAACATGCACAGTTCAAGAATATGGTTTCAAAAGAGTTCTTAAGGTTGCGTTAAAATAATCCACAGTTGCGTCACTTTTTAGCCAACAGTACCTTTAAATGCGACAAAGGTCAAAGTGAAAAGCTGTAGCGGTGAAAAGCAAGCGATGCGTCACTCCTGAGACCCTGGGGAGGTGATGCGACAACCACGCTCGATGTAGCAATGTGTTGCGGTGACTCGGGTCTGTATGGAGAGGGATGCGATACCTTGCGTGGATTCCCGTGCACAGGTTTTCGTGGAAGTGGTTCGCAAAAGGGACGATGCGACGATCTTTGGGGCAGGCGACGATCTCCGGTGCGGCGACGATGCGCTACTCAACATCGATCTTCTACTCTCGTGGCCCCTCGATGCGATGGCTCTGCGACGACTCTCGCAGCGACGTGATGCGGTCCGCAAGCAAGTGGTGCGACGATCTCAGCTAGTGACGACAGGCTCTGCGACAATACTCGCAGAAATGGTAATCTTTCCGCACCGGTCTGGGGCGTCCCGCAAACAAAGGATGCGACGACTCTGGCACCTGCAACAGGCGCTGCGACGATCTCGGCCTTCGTAGCGGTGGGAATTTCCTCGCACTGACGGGGATGCGCTCCGCAAGCGAGCGATGCGATAAATTTTGCAGAAAGTTCCTTAAATCTTGGTTTCCAGCTCCCCAACACAGTTACAACTTCCAGAGCCACCACACATGGGCCAAGCACTCCGGAAAGGAAATAACTCTCTCAGCATAGTTCAGGAAAGCTGGGGGTGAAGTCCTTTGGTTCCAGGGACTTCTTAGCAGGGAGCAACTCTTCTTCAGGCTCTTGGAGATTCCCTCAAGCAAGGGGACACATCACAGAGCAAAGTCTTTCCCCTCTCCTTGGCAGCAAAGCAACAGCAGGTCAGTCCAGCAGAGCAACAGCAGGACAGTCTTCCTTCTTCAGTTTCAGCTTTCTCCTTGGCAGAGGTTCCTTCTTGATTCCAGGATGGTCGAAAGTTCATAGTCTGGGGTCCTGTACTTATACCCCAAAAAGTCTTTGTTCCCTTTGTGCAGGAGGGCTCCGAGCTTGGTCTGAACTAGTTCTGAGTGTGCCTTGAGCACTTTGTTTTCCTGGCTTCTCCTTTCCTTTCAGGGAGAGGGGTAGGGTCGTCAGCTGCCCAGCAGGAGGTGGAGCCAGCATTGTGGAGGGAAAGCACAGCCCTGGACCACTTTGTTGACATTATTCCTTCTGTCCTTTCACAGTGCAGGACAGAGGCATCAGACGCACCACAGGGGGTGGAGCCAGCACTGCTGGGGGCAGGCACAGTCCTATTCAGGTCTGATGTGTAACTCCTCCCCCCCCCATCTATATGCAAATCTCTCTATTCACCACTGGGTGGACTCATTCTGTCTCCTGGAATCTCCCAGCCCTGTCACTCATAAACCAGACAGTCCATTCACAAACAGCCAAAGTACACAGAAAGGTCAGACAAAAGTACAGCCACTTTCTAAAAAGTGATGTTCTCAAACACAGGATTTAAAAAACACCTTTCCTAAAAGATGTGTCATTAAATTCTGAGTTCAGGGATACCAGACTTTTATGGTCTATCTTGCTGCTATGGGAAGATATGCAGGTAACCACTGTACACAGCATTCCCCATTATAGTCTATGGGCAAGACAGCCTTACAATAGTGAAAACGAAAAGGGATGTAATTCACTACCAGAACATGTCACCTGCACTAGTACATGCTCTACCTTTCACATACACTGCACTCTGCCCAGGGGGTACCTTGGGTCTTCCATAGGGGTGTCCAATGTGTACAGAAAGGGAAGTGTTAGGCCTGGTCAGTGGGGACACTGGCCAGGTTGACATGGCAGTTTGCAACTGCACACAGGCACTGCGGTGGCAGGCCTGAGACACCATTTTAGAGATACTTGTGTGGGTGGCACAACCAGTGCTACAGGCCCACTAGTAGCATTTGAATCACCAGCCCTGGCACACTCAGTGCACTTTAGGGACTTCCTTATAAAACAAATATGCAAATCATGGTCAACCAATCACAATAACAGTTTACACAGAGAGCATATGCACTTTAGCACTGATCAGCAGTGGTTAAGTGCCCAGAGTCCTATTGCCAACAACCATAGGTCAGGAAAAACAAGGGAGGAAGAAGTAAAAAGTTTGCGGCTAACGCTGCAAAAAGGGCAATTTCCAACATTTACATAAAACGTTTAATGGCATTTGTCCTTTTTCCTTTCAAATGGTGCTCTCCTTCCTTTCCTCTAAGTCTCTAAGCACAGCCATCTCTAAGTTACATTCATATTTGCCCTAATTTCAATTAATATATTTCTGCAAATTGTCCACAACGTTTTTCATAGATCACAAGCTCCTGTAACATAACACCACCTAATGTCTGATAGCTCATCTACTAACCCCACCAAACATCTGCATGAACTCACATATCCTTTGCCCCACTAAAGATCGCACCTAATTTCTGTTACTTTAATCTGACAAGAAGAAACTGGAATGAATGCATGAGATTGTTTGATTGATTTTGCAAGATAAATCCCAACAACCAGAAGTATACAATACTACAATAGATCATACAAATACACAATCTAAGCTTGGGATCTGGAACAGCATACTGCCATGTATAAAGCACTACAACATCTTGTCACCAGTAGGAGCAATAAATAAATGCAATTGCAAATGTCCAGTGCTTTCTGTACCTTTGCTTAGATTGGGATGGGACTAGCAATGCTGACGGGAGACAGCATTTACAACGCTGTCTTCATAATACTGTTACTTTACAATGCGGTCGTAACAAGAACCGCGCTGTTACCTCTTGTACCATTAAATTGCAAGACATTTCAATGACTTGATGTAGGGGGCGCACTAGTGTTGGATTTAGAATCCAACACCTTTCCTGCTGTTGCACAAACTGAAGTAGGAATAGTAAATAATACTATTCCTAAGTCCAGCGTGCCCCCTACAGCAAGTTTATGAAACGTCTTGCGATGTAATGGTTCGCGTAATGGATTGCTTAAACAACGCATTCGTTGTTAAGAGCCATTTTCATGCTGACCCCTTCAAAGTCCAAAGTTCAATACTTTTATCAAATTTGCTTAGGTTAGAGTAGGAATAGTAGGAATAGTAAATCTGAACCTGCCATGGTGGCCAGTCACCTGAAATCCAGGTGATTCTGTGGGGTGATGCCTTGTCCACCACTTTGACTGAGAACAAGTCTTAGCCACTGTCTACCGAACTATAGCTGGCAGATGTTCCTGAAGGGAAGGGGAATTGGCATTAGAGAGAAAAAGAGACAGGTCAACAGTTGTCCTGAGTTATTTCCATGGGTCTAGACGAGTAGATTGGAACATGTAATCACCATTTATCTCATGATGCTAGGTAGAGCATTCCCTGAATTGTGTTTGCATAGAAATGAGAAGAAAGACTATTAGAAGTTGTTTAGGGATTATGAAATGCCAACATTGCAATTGTGAATCAATAATTGCAACCTAGTATTACAAGTAAAATGGTCTCCTCCAAAAGCACAATGGTTATGTGATGTCTCTTAATTTTTTAGCTCAAGAGTGTCTCACATCTTGTTTTGCTTCTCTAAATTAATGGAGTAATTAGCATTCTATCAATGGATTGTGTCCATGTCCTCTCTTAAACTATAGCTCATCACAAACTACAATGTCCAAAACAGTATACAATCAAGATTGATGTTTATTTCAAAATGATAAAACTAGTTTGTAGGAGTCTCTGAATTGAGTTCTTATTTCTTACTGCAGTTCGACCTTTTAGGCCCAATAACTTAAGTTCAGCTGTGTAGCATATGAGCAATGTCAATACCATGAAAATGATGGAGGTATTAATGCCTGTCACATTTTTCTATTTTCTCCTTACAGGTTCAAAGACGCGTTCTGGTCCACGAAGGAATGAGGATCCAAAATGAGGTAAGACGCACAGGTGTTTTCTGTTCTTTGCCTTCAGGAACAGGCCCAGGATGCAGATGCTTTGAGAATGAGAAAGCTAAGCATGTTCTCTTGGTGGGGCATGGTTGTTATATCCACACCTCAAAGCTGTCTGGTAAGGCACCAATTTATGCCACAATCTTGTTTGGAGCTTGCTTGCTCTCAAGTGATGACACACGCTCACCAACAAGGAGGCAAGAAGAAAAAGTAAATTGTCTTGCAGGTGTGGAGGGGAGCAACACAAGAAGGTTAAGGAGTGTATTTGCAAGGAGAAGTTGCTTAGTGAGACAGTAACCAGTCAAACAATTGGCCAACAGAAGTGCAAAAACATGCAACGTTCAAGATATGTGTGGGGGCGGTAAAGATATTAGTTACTACATTGACTGTGGGAAGAGTAAATGTGGAGGACTGCAGGAGTATTATACCATGAAAGAACCGCAAGATAAACACCCAAGATATGCACTGGCAGTAATTGAAGTCGTGACAGCACCCCCTCTCAAAGGCCATCTAACTGGATGGGGCTTGTGAAAGAGCAGGGCTTGAAACCTTCACATTCCCAGAAACATTTAGCTGAGCCATACCCCTTCGAATCAATCAAATAGTGTAAGCACCCTTGAATAAGTCTTGAGTCTAGAATTCCTTTAACCTTGTATTCTACGTGAAAATTGACAAGGACAGGAGGGGAGGTGTATCTGCAATTGTGAGGGTGATCGGGGTTAAGTAAGGATTTATAAAACACTGGGTGTATTGTATAGTCTGGATGAAGTTGCAATTTAGCAGACACTTGATTGAGGCTGACTTTGATGGGAAATGGTCCAAAACATCATGGCTGAAGTTTATGTGGATTTTCCAATTTGAGATTACAGATAGAGAGCCAGACTCATTCTGTCTGCCCATCAATCTGAGGATCAATGGCAGACGAACAGGAAACCTGAATGCCAGAGACGAACAGAAAAGCTGCCATAATGCTGTTTTAAAACTTTATTTGTCACGTTTTGTACAAAAACACAACAAAGGACAGGGTAGGGTGTTAAAATATTGATTACAAAAATATAGCTGACATAAATATAGTTGTAAAAATATCGTTTACATAAATATCGACTCCCTATACTTAAACAGGTAAGTACATAAATATCGACTCCAAAATATCGTTGTAATTAATATAGATGTAAAAAATATCGACTTTTTAAAATAATTAAAATTACATTAAATAATAAATAAATATAAGTACTATTAACAAAATACATTACATTACTTTTATTTTTAAACTATTTAAAACAATTTTACTACACTTTTTAATTATAAACTTAATAAATGTGGACATATACATATTTAACACATTATTTTATATAACAAAAATAATACATACATATAATTAAAATATACAATATATTACTAATTAAAACATTTGATAGCGTAGGAGTAAAAATTACTATTCCCACTCCAGAGGGTGCAACAGTAGGGAAAGCGTTGGATAGCGTAGGGGTAAAAATTACTATTCCCACTCCAGGGGGTGCAACAGTAGAGAAAGCGTTGGATAGCGTAGGGGTAAAAATTACTATTCCCACTCCAGGGGGTGCAACAGTAGGGAAAGCGTTGGATAGTGTAGGGGTAAAAATTACTATTCCCACTCCAGGGGGTGCAACAGTAGGGAATGCGTTGGATAGCGTAGGGGTAAAAATTACTATTCCCACTCCAGGGGGTGCATCAGTAGGGAAAGCGTTGGATAGCGTAGGGGTAAAAATTACTATTCCCACTCCAGGGGGTGCAATAGTAGGGAAAGCGTTGGATAGCGTAGGGGTAAAAATTACTATTCCCACTCCAGGGGGTGCAACAGTAGGGAAAGCGTTGGATAGCATAGGGGTAAAAATTACTATTCCCACTCCAGGGGGTGCAACAGTAGGGAAAGCGTTGGATAGCGTAGAAGTACAAATTACTATTCCCACTCCAGAGGGTGCAACAGTAGGGAAAGCGTTGGATAGCGTAGGGGTAAAAATTACTAAATGTATTTAATCATTTATAAAATAACAATTTTTTTTAAAATCATTAATTAAATAAATAATCAATTAAATTGTAATTAATTTACTACATTTTCACAAAAAAAATCCTGTACACACACCTAAAATTAAATAATAAATTAACATAATTAATTACATAATTAATAATCAATTAACTAATTGAAATTAATTAACTATTATTTATTACACTATTTATATTCATTTGAAACATTAAATAATCTATTATTTCATTATATTTAAATTACTTCCCACCCTACTCCCCTATAAACCCACAACCCGCTACGGAACTATTAATACTAAATTCAACATAAAATACATTATTAACTAATAAAATACTACTAAAAATACTACTTTATCTACAAATACTCATTAAAAACACTACATTACTTATAATTATTTAAAAAACGATATTATTGTAAACTATGTTTTTGTAAACGATATTTATTACAACTATATTAATGTTAACGATATTACTTACCTGTCTGTCGATATTCTGGTCAGACTATATTTTTGTCATCGATATTTCTTCCTGTAGATATTTTTGCAGCGATATTTAGGTAAGTCGATATTTTTGCGACGATATTCCCGCACTGTACCAAGGACAGTACAGCTACAGGCATATCATTGTCAATCTGTCTTTGCGACATTAATAGATCAATATTGAAGAAAAACAGGCCGTACACAATATCTTATCTAGCACATATATAACTTATGCAAATTAGGCTGTTGGTGTTGCACTCCGGTGCTCTGCGGAGATGATATGCTCTGAACCACACAATTCTCTTATGTGCTTCCCCGACTAGGTCCCCTCCCATCACTCTACAAGGGCCGATGCTCTTGGGCCCCCAGCAGTGTCTCCTGCCCCGCTCTCTGTGGCAGCTCGCTCTTGTAAATATTGTTACAGCAGTTCCCAGATGTCTCGGGCGGGTTGTGGGTGGCATGTTTGATTGTAGTAATACTGATGTGGCTGTGAAGCTTTTTTTAGAGTTTATAAGCCTGATTAGCAGTGACTGTCCTTTGAAAGAATTTTCCTTTCACAGTAGATGGGGCTAGTCATTTTAGAAATACGTCAGCCTACTTTGGTCCATAGTTATCCATGCAGGTGACAAGAAATTCATAGGAACTTCACAGTCTTAACATGGAAGGAGCATTTCTTGAGTTTAACAAAAAGGTTATGGTCTCTCAGATACTAGAGTATTACCATGACATGTTGCACGTGTTCATCTTCTGTGTCAGAATAAATGAGAATGCCATTTCTGTAGACACTAGAACAGATGTCCAAGAAATCATGTAGGACCTCATTAATGAAAAATTGAAACTCTGCTGGAGAGTTGCAAAGAAACAATTGTATCACAGTATCATCGAACAAGCCAAACCTGGTTCTGAGCGCCATTCCCCAATTGTCATCTTCCTTGACACAAATGAGGTGGTAGGGTCCGCAGAGATCAAGTTTGATATAGATATTAGAACTTCTGACTTGATCAAGAAAGACTGGAATTAGTAGAAATGGATTCTTAATGGTGCCTTTCTTTACAGCTTTATATTTGATACATACCCACAATTTCCAGTTTTTCTCTGGATTAAAAAACAGCGGGGAATCCTAAAATCAATGGAGGATGAAGCTTGACTTCAACAAATTGTCTAAATATTTCTTTATGTATTGGCTTTGAGGCTCAGTAAGAGCAAATATAATGCTTCAGGTAAGTGAGGCAACAGAAATCAGGTCTATCCTGTAGTCAAACTTTCTATGAGGAGGCAAATGAGTAGCCTTCTGGGCATTAAAGACATCCGGAAAGTCATGTCAGATTTTGGGCAAGATGTTTTGATATGGTGCATGTGTGATAACTTAACTTAATGGTATAACTAAGTCAGGCATTACTTGATAACAAGATATTGGACAAGTGCACAAATCTAATATTACTTTTCAGAGGGCCCAGTCTATTTTAGGGTCATGATATTCTACCAAAAGTACACCCAGGATGGCCCCAAATGTGCGGGTGTCTATTAAGTCGTACTCCACTTTTTCTGTGTGCCCCTCACCCACTATGGTCAAGGGATCTGTAAGATTTTGTCTGTCCTGAGGATAGACCTGAACTGGGAAACAACCTTTACAATGGGGTCAGAACCACACATGCCTTTACCGTACTAGATTGTACCACAAATATGCCTTTACCATCCCCTCCTTTACAACTGTTTTGCTTTGGTGCCGTTTGACAAATCTTCATGAAATTTTCAAAATGAGTATGACACTCAGTTCAGCTGCTGTTTTGAAAGTTTCTGGGTGATCCATCAATCGGGGACTGAAAAAAATGGGGGGGTCGCAAAACATGTTTTCCCCATGTTAATTCCCATAGAGATTATAGGCAAGGCTACATCCCGAACTGCTAGACGAAATTACATTACATTTAGCAGAACGTTAGCTCTTAGCCCAGAAAGAGAGCTTTTTGTGAGTTGGTGTAAATCTGTTAAGCAGTTTTCTATATATTAACAGAACCAAATTTGAATATCTAGGGACGCAGATCCTCTGCGGTGAATCCATGGATCCATGTGCCAAAGCAAGATCCTGATGAGTTGGCAGCAAAAGTTGTGGCCACCATATTATATCTTGGGAAACAGTCCCTGAGGCTCAAAATGTCTGTGCAAAGTGAATAAAAGGGTCATGGTAGAGGTAGCTCCACTCCAGGGGTGTGTTAGAAGGGTCCCAGAGGGATTCATAAAGGCCAATAAATTGCCTTATAACATATTTTCTCAACACAAAGGCATCTTCTGATCCCCACAATGCTCATTTTGACCCCATGTGGAACTACAAACCCTGCTGCAGCTCATCAGACCCACGGCCGCTTTCTCCACCACTCTGAAAATACATCTCCTGGTGCACTACTATTTGGGGGATGAATTACCCTTGGCTGCTGAGGGTCGTTCGGTCCAAGAACCCCTCCGGCTACCACCAGCAAGCCCCACACAGCAGGATTGCTGAGAACTCTTAGGAAGCCCTCCTCCCTTTCTCCACCACTCTACAAACCTCCATGTGCACTTCTGGTTAGGAGTGAATTCCCATGGCTTCTGAGAGTCATTGGGGGCCAAGAATGTCTCCTGTTACCAAGTAAATAAGTTCCACACTGTGGGATCGCTGAGAGCTCATCAGAGGCCCGCTCTCTTTTTACACCACTCTGCAAGTGCACCTCCTGGCACATTACTGGTTGGGGGGTGAAGTCCCAATGGATGCTGAGGTTCGTTGGAGGCCAAGAACCTCTCCTGTTACCACCAGTATCACACAGTGGTACTGTTGAGAGCTTGTTGGAAGCCTTACCCACTGCACAGACCCATACAGCCACTTCCACACCCACTCACAAGCCAATCACACACCCACACAGATACTAACACACCCATTCACTTCTCATATGACGGTGAGGACGCGTTGGGAGCTAAATGAATGGGACTTTTCCCGTGTATTTATAAGGGTTCCGGTTTTTCCATTGTCGAGATTATGTCGCAAGCTCACTACAAATACCTTTAGGGAGGATCGAAAGCAACATTACTATTTTAATCGAACACAAGTGTTTATTTTACGCCGTACTTCTGGTGGTGATTATTCGATAAAATTTACGGTGAATACTTTGGCAGTAGTATGCAAATATTCTGGACTGCCTTGGAGGACCTACTTTGTGTCTTTAAAACATTCCGCTTGTGCCTTGACCAAGTCTAAGGGAAGACAAAACACGTGTTGGCTGTTGTTGCTTTGGGAGATATCATCAAAAAAGAAAAATAAAGAATTTACGTATTTGAAGAAACCAATTGATGTGGACTCTGTATTCGGACAAGAATATGGGAAATGGGACAGGCTGTTCTCATGTTGCATAAATTGATGATTGATCTTTTTTTGGACTAAAAATCGTGACAGAAACTTAGTCTACACTTGACTTGATAAAATATAGGGTGTGCTGAATATTTTCTTCATTGTCTAGAAATTTGGTACACCCATTCACATACCCACAAAACCACTCACACACCCATTCAAAGACCCATATAGCCACTCATACATCCACTCACGGACCGTTACAGCCACTCCCACCCCAATAAAGGTTACAGATTACAATTAGGAAATAAAAACCTTCAGAATTCACAAAAAAACAAAGGTTACAGGGACGTCTTAGTTAGGAAATAGTATTTAAACAAAACTTTACAAATTCACCCAAAAAACCAAATGTTACAGGAACATTATAGATAGGGTCAGATTTCACTCATACAAAACCATTGAAATTCAGCAGTTATAGTTACCTGAGCTATAATGATAACTTAGGCCCCCAAAATTCACACATTAGATCACTAATGAAATGGTCAGTGACATCCCTGGTGACATCTCAAATAACATCAATGATGACACCATCCAGTGATTGTGAGTGGATGATGTGGTCCTGATCAGCCACACACAAGTAGAGTTGCAGCATCTCCTGAACCTGAGAGCTACACCACAGAAAACTTCCTGGAAGTAAATTTTGACAAAACTAAAACCATGTCTGTAAAAAGTTCTTTAACCCTTTCGATGCTCATGACGGAAGTAAACGGTTCCGTCATGAGTATCGGTTGAGCTGTGCTCATGACGGAACCGTTCCATCATGACCACGCCCATTTCCGTTAGGGCTTAGCACCCGGCGATAAATCGTACCGCACGCAAGGTGTTAAAAGGATCTTGTGCTTGGCATCTGCAGAATGTTAAAATTCTGAATGTCCCAAACTATAAATATTTAGGCATAAACATTGACCACAGAGGTCAATTTTCCAACCAGCTTGAATCAATCAGAAGGAGAGGTTTGGGCCTAGCAACCTCTCTGAAACAACTAAAAACTAAACTAACAGGTCCCAAGATCTCTCCTTTACTTCAGGCTGCTCAAGCAAATATTTTACTGACCATCTCAAATGGAAGCATAGCTCCGAGAGGAAGAGACCTTAAAACTGTAGACAGCCCTGTCATGAGACCTTACAGGCTCTTCTTTAACATACCTTCTTAGTCTTCTGCGGCACAGATTAGACTGGAATTTGGGCTCACCAATCAACAGCTAGCAAGACAGGGAGCTTACCTAACTAGCTGGCACAAAATTCGGGATGCCCCAGAGAACACCTTAAACCATCTACTATGAAAGGAGTTACAGCTTAGCTCACAATGGCCGGCCAAGAACTATTTACAAGCATTTACAATGCAATAGGTCGCGCAGCATTAAAGTTTGAGTTATTGGCATTGTGTGTGACAATGTGTTGCATAAAATTTTTAGCAAACTTTGAATTGGTGAGCAGTGAGAGTGTGTGCAAGAGTATGCTGTTGCTCACAGCTGTTATTATTCACACAGCTCTGATGATGCACCGCACACACGGGGCTGACGCAGTTATTATTCACACAGCTCTGGTGATGCACCTCAGGCACAGGCTCACAGCTGTTATTATTCACACAGCTCTGATGATGCACCTCATGCACGGGCCTGATGCAGTTATTATTCACACAGCTCTGATGATGCAACTCAGGCACGGGCTCACAGCTGTTATTATTCACACAGCTCTGATGATGCACCTCAGCACGGGGCTGCCGGCAGTTATTATTCACACAGCCCTGATGATGTACCTCAGGCACGGGGCTCACAGCTGTTATTATTCACACAGCTGTTATGATGCACCTCAGGCACAGGGCTGACGCAGTTAATATTCACACAGCTCTGATATTGCACCTCAGCAAGGGGCTCACAGCTGTTATTATTCACATAGCTCTGATTATGCACCTCAGGCACGGGGCTGACACAGTTATTATTCACACAGCACTGATGATGCACCTAAGGGACAGGCTTACAGCTGTTATTAATCACACAGCTCTGATGATGCACCTTACGCACGGGGCTGACGCAGTTATTATTCACACAGCTCTGATGATGCACCTCAGGCACGGGCTCACAGCTGTTATTATTCACACAGCTCTGATGATGTACCTCAGGCACGGGCTCGCAGCTGTTATTATTCACACAGCTCTGATGATACACCTCACGCACAGGGCTGATGCAGTTATTATTCACACAGCTCTGATGATTCACCTCAGGCATGCGCTCGCAGCTGTTATAATTCACACAGCTCTGATGATGCACATCACGCATGGGTTCACAGCTGTTATTATTCACACAGCTCTGATGATGCACCTCACGCACGGGGCTGACACAGTTATTATTCACACAGCTCTGATGATGCACCTCAGGCACGGGCTCACAGCTGTTATTATTCACACAGCTCTGATGATGCACCTCAGGCACGGGCTCACAGCTGTTATTATTCACACAGCTCTGATGATGCACCTCAGGCACAGGCTCACAGCTGTTATTATTCACACAGCTCTGAGGATGCACCTCACGCACGGGGCTGACTCAGTTATTATTCACACAGCTCTGATGATGCACCTCACGCACGGGGCTGACGCAGTTATTATTCACACAGCTCTGATGATGCACCTCACGCACAGGGCTGACACAGTTATTATTCACACAGCTCTGATCTTCACACATACAAATCAGATACAGCAATAGTCACACTTATACAAAACAGACATAGCCTGGGAAGCAGCTGCATCAGTTTTCCTGTCAAACACAACACAGGCACCGGGAGTACAAGTTTCACTCAAACACAGACACAAGTGCAACCTACAGAGCTCCAGCACACTCTTGCACCCCAAAACAGCTACAGCAAGGGCAAGAGAAATGCAATCTGCCCTCAAGCAAATGCAACAAACATTGACTATGCTGCAACAGTGCCCGGCTTGCTCTCACACACAGAAGGCGCAGAGCATGAGCAGCAGTGGCGCAAGCTTCACTTGCTAATAATACAGGTGCGCATTATGTCAGTCAGCATTAGTCCAAGATTCACCAGGACAGACAGAATATTTATAATACATGCAACAATGTACAAAGTCGCCTCACATGCAGAACACATTTATTGCACCAAGAAGCAGTGAAACTTCCGATGCGCGCGTGACAATGACAGCAGTTGCACCAGATTCTTCCAATATGCAGACAAGCTTCCCTCACGCACAATGCTAGCGTGGGCAACAGAAGCAATGCAAGCACCATTCATGGGGTAAGCACAGCATGGATACCCGCACAGCACACGGACAGAGCAGATATTTTAACTCCGTATATATATAAAGTTGCTGCGGTGCGTAGAGTTGTGCTAATTGTTAAGTTGTGTCATCTGCACACTCAACATGGTTTCAAGGGAAACCCCAGTTCAAGCCCAGTGAGCCCTGCCAGGCTCAATTTTTCTGTGGTTTGTCTGTTTTTCTGCTAAAGTCAGCAGTCACTTCCGAAACCAACATCGTCGCCGTTTTCCTGCACTAGCAGTCTCCCGCCCAACGGTTTCCATGGGAGTGGATTTGGGGCGGGGGAGAGCCGCTGTCTGACTCACTCCCGGGCTCACTTCCCCTCAGGTGTTCTTTCGAATGAGGTCCAAGTTTGCGCCTGCGCCACCAGCTCTCCAAAAACAAGACGTGCGCGCGCACTGACAAAAACGAAACCTATCGTGGGACGGGACTTCCATCTTGTGAAGCCCACGCCCACGGAGTCCCTGGCCAGAGGAGCAGTGGTGACGCGGGGATCCCATGCCCGAGGGAGAGCCCTGCGGAGGCTGCAGATGTCCAGAGTGGCAGTAAGTGGGCCTTAGTTGTAGGGGGGGCAGCTAGGGGGGTCTTGGTGCACTTGTGTGTGTGTGTGCACGCGTGTGTATGTTTATGTGTGCAACGGCGGGGGTGGCTCTGTATTTGTGCGTGTATGTGCACTCGTGTGTGTGTCTCTGTGTGTGCACATGCATGCAGGGGAAGGTATGGCTGTGTGTGTGTTGGAGCTTCCCAGGAGACAGGAGATTGCCCCAGCGTGTCCGTTCGCGCACACGCAGCCCGCTCCGATCTGATTTTTGGATGCCGTGGCCAGCTCTTGTCTCCTGGAAAGCTGAGTCGCTCACAATGTCAAGTCAAGTCAAGTCAGATGATTTATATAGCGCTCTACATACCCAGAGGGTCTCAAGGCGCTTGAGGAAGGGTGGGGGATTACTTGTCAAATAACCAAGTTTTAAGTTGCTTTCTGAATGCTAGGTGGTTCTGAGTGAGGTGAAGGTGAGTGGGAAGAGAGTTCCAGGTTTTAGCTGCCAGGTAGGAGAAGGATCTACCTCCCATGGTTGTTTTGTTGATGCGAGGTACAGTAGCAAGGGCTTGGTTGAGGGATCGTAGCTGGCGGGAGGGGGTGTAGAAGGAAAGTCGTGTGTTGAGGCATTCGGGTCCGAGTTCGTAGAGTGCTTTGTGTGCGTGGGTTAGGAGGCGGAAAGTAATCCTCTTATTGACAGGGAGCCAGTGGAGGTTTTTCAGGTGACCAGTGATGTGGTCTTTACGTGGGATGTCTAGTATGAGTCTGGCTGAAGCGTTCTGGATACGTTGGAGTTTTCTCTGGAGTTTTGCGGTGGTACCAGCGTATAGGGTGTTTCCGTAGTCCAGGCGGCTTGTGACCAGTGCGTGGGTGACCGTTTTTCTAGTTTCGGTGGGGATCCAGCGGTATGTTTTTTTGAGCATGCGAAGAATGTTGAAGCAAGATGATGAAACTGCGTTGGCTTGTCTGTTCATAGAGAGTGTGGGGTCCAGGATGACGCCCAGGTTCCGTGTGTGGTCCGTCGGGATGGGTGCTTTTCCAAGGGCCTCTGGCCACCAAGAGTCATCCCAGGCGGAGGGGGAGGTGCCTAGTATAAGGACTTCTGTTTTGTCTGAATTCAGTTTCAGACGGCTATGTTTCATCCACTCGGCTACTACTTTCATTCCTTCATGTAGATTGGTTTTGGCAGTGTTAGGGTCTCTGGTAAGTGATAGGATCAGTTGAGTGTCATCAGCATAGGAGATGATGTTGAGGTTGTGCTGGCGTGCGATGGCCGCGAGGGGGCTCATGTATACGTTGAAGAGAGTGGGGCTGAGTGAGGATCCTTGTGGTACGCCGCAGATGACTTCAGAGGCCTCTGACTTGAATGGTGGGGGCGGACTCTCTGGGTTCTTCCAGTAAGGAACGAGGTGATCAATTCCAGTGCTTTTCCTTGGATTCCGATGTTTCTGAGGCGTTGTATCAGGGTGCTGTGACAGACTGTGTCGAAGGCTGCGGAGAGGTCGAGGAGGATGAGGGCGACTGTGTCTCCATTGTCCAGTAGAGTTCGAATGTCGTCTGTTGCTGCGATGAGTGCGGTCTCGGTACTGTGTTTGGCTCGGAAGCCGGACTGTGAGGAGTCGAGGGATTTGTTGGCTTCGAGGAAGGCGGCGAGTTGGTTGTTGACAGCTTTCTCGATGACTTTGGCCAGGAATGGGAGGAGCGAGATGGGGCGGTAGTTTTTGAGCTCAGTGGGGTCAGCTGTGGGTTTTTTCAGAAGGGCACTGAGTTCTGCGTGTTTCCAACTTTCCGGGAAGGTGGCGGAGTTGAGGGAGCAGTTGATGACGTCTCGGAGGTGTGGTGCTATGATGGAGTCTGCTTTGTTGAAGATGTGGTCATTAAGGATGTTTAAGGAGGGTGAAGGTCCTGCAGAAGGTTGGGCGGGTTGGTGTCCGGGTTGGTTGTCGAAGCTGTTGTGGATGTCAGCGATTTTGTTGTGGAAGAATGAAGCTAGGGAGTCGCAGAGGGCTTGAGAGGGGGTGATGTCGTTGGAGTTGGCTGAGGGGTTGGTGAATTCTTTGACGATGTTGAATAATTCCTTGCTGTTGTGGGCGTTGTTATCTAGTCGGTCTTTGAATGCGGCTTTCTTGGCAGACCGGATTAGTTGGTGGTGTATGCGAGTGGCGTTTTTGAAGGCGTCCCTGGTGCTGGTGTTTGGGTCTTTTTTCCAGGCCTTCTCGAGGGAGCAACAGAGTTTCTTAGATTTCTTAAGGTCATCGTTGAACCGGGAGGCGTTTTTGCTGCCTAGTTTGATTTGACGTTTTTTCAACGGTGCTAGGATGTCGGCGCTGTTGGATAGCCATTGGGTGAGGTTAATAGCTGCTTGGTCGGGGTTAGAGGAGTGAGCAGGGGGGTTTTGGAGAAGCGATGAGGAGATCTGGTCGATGGTGATTTTGTTCCAGTTTCTTCGCAGAGTGGGTTGAGGATTGTTGCGGATTGTGGTCTTATTGTAGATGAAGTGAACGCAGCTGTGGTCCGTCCAATGGAGAGCTGTGGTGTGACTGAAGGAGACATGTTTGCTGGAGGTGAAGATAGGGTCGAGAGTGTGACCTGCAATGTGGGTGGAGGTGGTGACGAGTTGTTTGAGTCCGAGGTTGGCGAGATTGTCCAGAAGGGTGGTGGCGTTGCTGTCGTTGCTCTTTTCCAGGTGAAAATTGAGGTCTCCCAATAGAATGTATTCCTTGGAGGGGAGGGCGTGTGGGGTGATAAAGTCAGTGATGTTGTCACTGAATTTTGCACGGGGTCCTGGTGGCCTGTAGAGGAGGGTGCCTCTGAGTGTGGTCTTGGGGTCGGTGTGGATTTGGAAGTGAAGGTGTTCGGCGCTGGCAAGGTTGACGTCTGAGCTGGTTGAGATGCGGATGGTGTTCTTATGGACGATAGCGATGCCTCCTCCAGTGTGGTCAGTGCGGTCCTTACGGATGATCTTGTAACCTTCCGGGATGGCAATGGTGATGTCTGGAGCTGATGAGGCATTCATCCATGTTTCTGTTAGGAAGGCTACGTCCGGAGAGATGGTGTCTAGTAGATTCCAGAGGTCGATGGCGTGCCTGTGAACCGAGCGGGTGTTGAGCAGGATGCATTGTAGGTGGTTGGAGTCAGATCTCTGTTTGGAGTTCGTGGATGAGGAGTTGTTCCTGGTCCTGTCGGACTTGCAGGAGTTGCAAGAGAAGGGTCCATGGGTGTGTCCAGGAGCGGCTTGGACGCAATTGGGGAGGCGGCCGGGGTTTAGGGCTAGGAGGGTGGAGGCGTCGTAAGTAATGCGGGTGGGGTGGGTGGCACGAGGGCCAAGGGGTGTAGCGCTGGGCGCGGTCCAGGCGCGGACGGGCGCAGACGGGCTTACCTTTGGCGTACCTTCGGCGCAACTGGGGCGCGACCGCTGCGCGTGACCGCTGTGCTCAAAAGCTGCTGTCATAAGTGGATGTTGGAAGAGGAGGGGCGAGGGAGGGTCAGCTGGGAAGGCGTGAGCGGGGTGGAGACTCGGGCGTGGCGACACAAACAACAACAATCTTAACCCCAAAATGGCCGGCAGCGCAAAACGGAGCAGGCAGCCACAGTATGATGAAAGTGCGGGATAAAGTAAACGAAAAGGCAGTCAGGGCAACACAGGGATGGCACAGTGGTACAAACAGCAGTTAATCAGGCGAGGTGGTTAGCGCTATCAGGCAACAGTAATTTAACCACAAAACGATCCCGCTGTATTACTTAAATAATTAAATAATAGCGATGTATCAAATTGCTGCATTCCTGTAATGCGCGTTTTGAAACAGCTAGAATGAGCACAGGCAGCTGAGTAGGGTAACGATACCAGGCTGGATGCAGGTCGGGGAGCAGCGAGGAGGAGCGACCGTGTCTGTGGAACACAGGACGGTCACAGCGTGATCAATGTGCGTGGGGCAAATGGCCTTAGTGGGAGGGAGGGTCAGCTGGGAAGGCGGGAGCGGGGTGGAGACTCTGTGGGAGTGAGTGTGTGAGTGGCTATATTGGTGGGTGAGGGCTGTGTCAAGGGGCTATATGGGTGAGCATTTTTTTTCAAAGAAATCACTGAAAATCACTCAGATCCACAACTTTGGCAAAAAAAACAACTTTGTTCTCCCGCGCTTGTTCATAATATAGCCCCAGGTGGTCCAGGCCCTGGGGGCATGTGGCTTTATTAAAAGGAGGGGGCCACAGGGATCCCCCTCCTAAGGCTTTAATGAGCCCTGGGGACCACCACCTCCCTGGGGCTTTATCATTATGATGGAAGTTGGCTGTTCGGACAACCCCTTTAATGCTCAAGGGAGCCCGGGGACCACCCCCTCCCACGGGCTTTAGCATTAAAATGGAGGGGAGACACACAGACCCCCCTCCTTGGGCTGTGTGAAGATCCAGGGACCACCACCACCCCAGGGCGTTATACTTTAAGTGGAGGAGGGCTGCAAGGACCCCCTTTCAGGCTTAAGGGAACCCCAGGGACCACCATCTCCCCAGGGCTCAATCATAACAATGGGGCCGTGCAGACGCCCGTCCATGGGATAAAGGGAGCCCCCGGCCCACCAAATCATCAGGGCTTTATAATTATAATGGAGGAGGGCCATGAGGACCTCCATGGACTTAAGGGAGCCCCAGGTACCCTTACTTCCTAGGGGGAGTGGGTTTGAAGTTGCTTCAAGCTGGGAGGGAAATTCTGCACTACCAAGAATCAGCATACACTGGAGGGGGTCAGGGTAGAGTCAGGGGTTGCACATATCCTGAAAAGTCATATCCAGCAGCAGATTCCAGGATAAAAGGGGTAAGGGTCTGAGGAAGGCAGATTGCATGCAGTGACAGGTCAGCAAGCGGCATTGGGATGCTGTGTTTAAAGGTGGAGCAGTGGAGGATGTGCACACCTTTGTTAATTTTAACAGCCTAACAACAAACACTCTTCAAAGTACGGTTGCTTTTATATGGACTGTGGGAGCACATTTTTGGCCACTTAAACCTGAGGTGATAACAGGCTCTTTCTTTGGTGATGTTCACTCACCATGGATATCCACACAATACGCATGAGTGCTAAAACCATTTTACACAGAGACAGCATCTTGACACACGAGAACATTACATATTCTCAGCAGCATGGCATCAGAGCCTGCTTTCGAATTCAGAACGTAATGACTCTTTGTTATTGCTCCCTGTGCAAGCTGAGTGGTGTGGTGGGAAACAGGGGCCTGATCACAATTGATTCATTCTATGTTCAGGTAACACGCACAGCTACACAGCCTGCCCCTTAAATGAGTGAGTTACCTCATTTTCGGACGTGGGGTTGTGACATGTTAAGATAACATTTGATGCTGCAATATTAATATCTTGAGCTATCAGACTAGAATTGAAACTTGTTGAGTTTAGGCATCCATATTTCTACAGTAGGCATACTAGTAGTCTCTTGAAATAACTCCAAAATGTATCAAATGTAGTGGCCGAAGAACTGGAAAATTAAATAGTATGCTAAAATCAGGGCTAATCAGTGTATATTTCTGTTGGCTGTTTCACCTCACGGACTTCCTGCCTTGAGCCAGGCCATGCAGACAAAGCACTGCTAGGAATGCTTGGAAATTTAGAGGGTTGTGGGTGGTGCTAGCATAGCTTTTATTGACTCTCACACAGCTCATTTCTGTGTTCTCGAAGAGCATCTAGATCCCCTAGCAAGTATCAAGAAATATGTTGCCATGTTACACAGTTGTATGTTTTTTTGTTAATATCGCTGAGCGTTAGGGTAGATATTGGCTAGGTGAACAGGAGGTGACTCACAACAACGTGGAGGGTCCTCATGAAACACAAGATACTCACAGATCCAAGGTTCTCCCACCTGGCTGCGAATTGCCCAGACAGCGCTGGTGGTTTCATTATATGGTGATGCATCCAGACGCTAAACAACCTTTACAATGAAACTTTTACAACGCACTACCATTACGACGCAACTTTTGCAACGCAAACCATTACAAAGCATTGCGCTGGGGGGCCTCTAGGATAGGGAGTAGGTTTAATGTACTATCCAACACCTTCCCTACTATCCACGGGGACTGGAGTTGAAATAGTAAATTAAACTATTCACTATCCAGCACCCCAAAGCACTATGCGTTGTAAAGGCATGCGTTGTAAAAACCTTGTTGTAAAGGCATGCGTTGTAAAAGCATGCGTTGTAAAGTCATACATCCCATCCAGACACTTGTCACCTGCATTTGTAATGGAAAATGCAAATCTGCAACTATGGGAGTGCAAAGTGTTGTGATGTAATAAGGCAGGTGTGACAGAATACCTCACATCAGACATCGGCCAGTCTGAGGAGTCTGTAAAGTGTGTGTGAGTGGTTCTGTGCATGATGCAATCAGTGATGTCATTGTGATCATGTCATGCGTAATGTAATATGTGAGCTCATAATTAGTGAATTGTAGGAGCGTACGTTATAATTAGCTCAGGTAACTATAACTATTGAAATTCAATGTTTTTGGACAAGTAAAATCTGGGACTAACTATAATATCTCTGTAACCTTTGTTTTTTTCAGTGAATTTCTAAGGTTTTTATAAATTCTATTTTCTAACTATTACATCCCTGTATCCTTTACTTTTTGTGCATTTCAATAGTTTTTAATTTTTATTTCCTAACTGTAACCTTTAATCTTTCAGAGTGGGTGTGTGAGTGACTGTAGAGATTGGTGAGTGGGCGTGTGAGTTGCTGTATGGGTCTGTGACTGGGTTTGTGAGCAGTTATGTGGATATATGAGTGGGTATGTGGGTAGCTTTGTCGGTGTGTGAGTGGTTTTGTGAGTAGCTGTATGGGTTTATGAGTGGGAGTGTCTGTGAGTGGGTGTTTGATTAGCTGTGTGGGTGTGTGAGTGGGTTTGTCAATGGCTGTATGAGTCTATAAGTGTGTATGTGGGTGACTGTATGGGACTGTACAGTGGGTGGAAAAAAGGGGCAGGGCCTCAGATGAGCTCTCAGCAATCCCACTGTGTGGGACTTACTGGTGGTAACAGGAGGGGTCTTGGCCTCAGCATCCAAGGGGACTTCCTTCCTCAGGCAATAGTACACCAGAGGGCATGTTTGCAGAGTGGTAGACAAAGGGGGTAGGGCATACGATGAACTCTCAGTAGTCCCGCTGTGTGGGACTTATTGACGGTAACAGGAAGGGTTTTTGGCCCTCAAGGACCTTCACCATCCATGGGGACTTCATCCCCAATGAGTTGTGCTCCAGGAGGCACATTTGCATAAAGGGTAGAGTCCCTAGATATACAAATGTTGATTTTCTTTTAATAACTCTAAATCTACTGAACCAATTTACACCACATAACAAAAAGCATTCTTTCTGGACCAAGATCTAGCTTTCTGCCAAATTTGGTGCAATTCTGTCCAGCAGATCTGGCTGCAATCATGTTCGAAATCCCTATCGGAATTAACACGACCCCTTTTTCTCTGCCCTCGCTTGTCGTATGACCCCAAAACTTTCCATGCACAAAAAGAACCAGTAGGGCTCTTTTTTGGGAGAAATTTGAAAAGATTCATCAAACAACATCAAGGATATAGGCAAGTCAAAAAATGTTTTTCCTATAGAAGCTGGGTCCTAACTATAACTACCTATTGGTGACCGCTGGTAGGTAAAATATATATGTATACATTACCTGTTGGCAATAAGCAGTAGATAGTTATAGTTAGGACCAACTTTTCCCATAGACAAAGCATTTTTGTTTTGCTAATAACTTTGCTGCCATGTAATGAATCTTCACAAAATTTTCAAAAAAAGTTACCTACTTTGCCTAGTTTTACATGGAAATCTTTGGGTGATTCGTCAAGTGGGGGCAGAGAGAAAGGGGGGGAGTCCCAAAATATATTTGGGGATTTTGCAATTTTTAGACACGGCTAGATGCTGAACCACTGAATGGATGTACACCAAATTTGGCCGAAAGCTAGCTATACTACTGATATTTCGTCCCCCGCCTGCTCCAAGATTGGACAGAACAGGCTCCTACAAAGCACGGGATCCAGTTTCACAAATGCCTTTATTTAACCGTGACTTGCCAATGCATGTATTTTAGCCGTCAAACTGGCCTTTTTCACAGACAGATCACAATTTTGTATGCTCTATTTATGCAATGATGTGTTATGCATAAACATGGAAGAATCACTACCCACGTCATTGCCCATTATAGATCATACTCTACGACTCCACAATTAATTTCTGCCAGCCATATCATTGCAAAATGAATATCGCCCATATTACAAGTCAACATTAAAAATATATTATTGAAGACTTTTCATGAATTAATAACCAACAAGTGTTGAATCCTTTAAAAATGATCAATTACAACAAGTGCAAATTGACTGGGCGATGCGCATATATGATGCAATTTCACAACATTGTGATGGTTCAAATGGCATACATTAGAAATCTTACTGTATAAAATACAGTGTTTTATAAAGTGCAAAATTGCAAAATCTGATTATTCACCTGATCTGTGTCTAATTCAAATGTTAAATAAAATCAACTCCACATTGATATAGTACGAAGCCCAAGTGGGCTGCAAGTTCTAATAACACAATGGAGATGTCTTAAAATAGTTCATGAGTCTGATTCACAAAGGACCTCCACACTCGAGGCGGAGGTCAGGTCCAAACCCTGCCATGACAGCTACACAATTTGGGAGCCTTTGAATAGGTTATGCCTTTATTTCCAATGACATGGATGAACCACATGAATAGCATTACCTACCACTTGTACACTTGTATGTAAACACACAGCAGCCTGATATTTGAGGAAGGTTCCTACTACTGCTAGAAGACAGCTCTACAATGTAAGGAAATTGTAGTTTCACTCTGAAATCCAGATTTATATCTTACCCGTGGTGTTCTATTGCCACAAGTGTGACATTACAGAGAGGGCCCCACTTAGGGCACCTTCTTAACCTGAAATTTGGTTAACTGCAAACAATGGGTGATGGTGAATTCACATGTATGAACACCGTTTTGCTGTGTGAGATTGGCATAGTTAGAACTATACACCTGACACACTAATCTAGATGTGTTTCTGACGTGTCTACTATAGGTTGAGTGGTGATTTACTACTGCACATTAAAAAAAAGGTCTTGTGTTTATGAAATATTCATTACCGGTAGCACTTATCACCAAGTAGGTTTAATTTTATGTATGTATTAGCATGATGCATGGGACGAAAGTGTATTAAGCAGGGATACTAACCTAATATACCCTTGAAGAAGACCATTGACCAGTATTGTCTGAGAATAAGGCCAAAACATGCTGACAATACAGGCAAGCTAAAGATGGATTGTTGAGATAATATTACTCACCCTGCATCCACATTTAAAAGTATTTATTCATATCCAGGGTAACCAACTAATAAAAGGGATACTTTTGGATATACTCTTAGATATGTTTAATATTACCATCAGGCTTCCTGCTATTGCCAGCACATATTTATCTGTACTCCTAATGCACAGTTGAGTCCACCAGGTTGGTATTTACCTACTCAGACATGGTTGGGTCATCAATCATGAAGCCTGCCATGACTACTAGTGTGTGAGGTGGCCTATTAATTTCTATTTGGACACCTGCAGACAGTGGTTAACACTCAAATTGATCCTTGCACCATTAGTGTTTTCATGTGTTGACAGGGAGGTTGTGCCTGGGTCCTTTATCCTCTCACTCTCTCATGAGTGTGAAGTCAATGTGAAGAACATTGCCTATCTGTCACACTTCATGTATGACAACATCGCACTATAAAGTGTAAAGGAGCGGGAAACCTCTGCTAGTCAGATTCTGAATACATAGAATAGATACATACAAAAGGCATGTATGGAAAAGTGTACATCCGAGGTTTGTTTAGAATTTAAGGTTAGAGTACGTGAAGTAGAATCAATCCTAAAGACTACTGATATTCTACAGCAGTATCTCCACGGAAATTGCTAATCTACATTAAGTTAAAGAACTTGAAGCATCAATACCAACGTATTTACTTATTTAACAGTTTTATACAGCACTCCTGCACCAAAGGAGACATACCCAACAGTAGCCGTTGAAAAATGTTTTTATCATAGAACTATAGTAACAAAAACATCAAGGGGCTATGATTTCTATTAGAAAGGCTTACACCTTTAAGGGAAACCCAGGATTATCATTCAAATGGTGGGGCAAAAGATGTCCCAATGCACAAAAATATATATTTTAAACTGCTGAGTTTGTTTGAAGTGATTTCAGAAATTAGAATTACCTCTTGTCAAGAGAGGACTCCACCCTTCTGATGGTGCAATGTAAATAGATTGCTTTAAATATAGCTGACTGGATTTTAGAGGAAAACATTATTGGAGAGTTTAAAAAACGTTGTTTTCTGACAAAGATTCGCTTGATTGTCCTATTGTCTCACAACACGGAGGAAACCTTTACACTGGAGAAGTTAGATACACTGATAGATGATACCAGGCACAGTATTGAGAGATAGAACATTATCACTACAGAAGAACCTGTTGCTCATCTTTTAGAAACCGATACCACATTTATCTATAACAACTTCCTGTTGCAGCTGTAATGCATACCTGCACTTCAAAGGGATGCACTGAAATCTAATAGCAGACAATTACACTTAACAGATCTGTAGAGCTATCACCATTCTGATTAGCTGACCAGCACCATCTGAGATTTGTCCAAATATCTCGTGGTAGCTTGAGCCTTCCTTAACCCTTTGCGCTCTAGGGAGATGTGTCCCCATGGGGCCAAGTGAGAACTTCTGTGTTCTGGCAAGGAATCCATCCTTCATTTATAGTTCTGCCACACCATGAATTTGCTTTTATTACAAATTAAAACTACTTCACAAGTGAGCATTAAAAGGATGCAAATTCTGCTCGATTAGTATTTCAGCAGATTGCTTTGTCCAACTCTACTTTGAATTGTATTTAATATAGTTGAATACTTATCCTTTATGCTCTCTTTTCATAATTCCTAAGAGATCATGTCAAATCTCATCCATTGAAAATGAGGATGCAAATACAGGGGAGTTGGCTAGAGAACTCTTCGAATCCTTGATGGAATATTCAAAATAGAACTGAAAACCACAAAAGAAAATGGAGGTGGGCCTCAGTCCTGGATGTATTTATTATACACATTTATCACTCATTCGCAGGCCAGAATCTTTCAAACTTTCCGAATTGTCTTGATACTTGGGATTATTTACTCTGATCATGTTCTTGCACAAGTCGTTGAAACATCCTAATCATACGAGCAGCTACGGATCCTTGTCGAGGAGAACAATATCTATACGATGGACTGGCAGTATTGGCTACACCTTTAGCCTTTATTGGCCATCCAGGTTTAAACATGGATCCTTCTAGAGGAATGCTGGGAACCTATGTCATGTTATTGAGAGCACTGTAATTTTGCGTACTGTAGAACAGTAATACCTTTAAATGCAGTAAAGATCTCTTGGGTTCTTAGATCAGACATTTCACTGGTTCACTGGTTTAAATTTGAACTCTTCTCTGGCAGAAGGCTTTTGACTTCAAGCTTCAAGGTGCAATCTATTCCTGACAAATAAAGTGTTCTCTGGCCTGTAACCATTTAACCTCAACAAACTACTCCCTCCCGACTAGCCACCAAGAATCCTATGGTGGAAGACTCAAATTCTAAAGACCCACACATGAGTGAGGTCATTAGGTTATGAGATAGACTCCCTGTACTGGGATTGTCTTTTTCTCAGGTGAAGTTCAGAAGAGCATGGAGGATCACATGTCATGCTATGAATTTGAAATTAATTTCTTTGGCTACTCTCCTGCCCCTTTCTTACTCAGCACTCTATTCAGCCTTCTGGCACCTGACAACTTGAAAAAGTAAATACAATAGATATATTATGATGCTGGCTGCACACTAAGCAAATAAGCAGTACATTGCCTTCATTTGTTAACAAAAGGTTGACATCAGGTTGTCAGAGTGTCAATAACAGTTCCAAACTCAGTGATTTCTGGTGATCATTCCTTTCATAACACAGGTACAGTAAAGTACCAACCTGGATCTGAAACGGCTGCTCTCCATGTAACAGCAGCTGTGAACCTTTTTGTTGCACTGGCCATCTCTGCTCCACAGAGCTACAAAGACCAGAATCAAAGGTCCAAGCTTTCTTCGCTCCCAGGTAGTAACAGATATAAACATTTGCTGCACAGCTGTGTGCTGATTTCATCGGGCAACAACAGGGGTATGGTCTTTAATGACATATTTCAGGTTGCAGCTGTGCAGCTAAAAGCTTTCTGTGATTTACTGCCTTAAGCTCCTTGTGACTGGCATGTCCTTTGGTGTTTTGCATCTGTTCATGGAAGGGATGCAATGGGAACAAGTGCATCATGATTTACATGGCAATCAGTCAATTCAGGAGGCAGCTCATTGAACAGCTTCATGCCCTAAATCTGCTGCTCGTAGTGGTACACTCTCCCATCTTCCACATTGCTGCTGGGCCTCATAAGGCAGTTAGCACTGGTATTAGCCATCAGCAGTGCCTCCTTCTCAACACACGCTCTACTGTTAAGCACCAACATGAGGTTCACAACCTCAAATTTGATAGCCAGCCTAACATTTGATGTTTACCCAAGTTCTGTCTCACTCCAGATACCACTGTTACCATCTCCAACAATGTGTGTCTATCAACAGTGCAGCTGGGGCAGTGGCACTAGGGCATAGCCTGGAGGCCTAAGGTGCCCAGTACATCCCTTAAATGGCAGTCTTTTACTAGGCTAGTAGATGGCAAATGCACCTTTTCCTATCTTGCATTGAGGTCCATAAGAATATTTTTACACCACTGATCTCCAATCTGGTCCTACCTTGATGTTATGAACTACATCACAAAATGTTTGTGGGGAGAAGGGAGGAATTGCTATAATTTACAACATTCTCATATCTACACATACTATTGTTGACCTACAGGTAGGTGATGAGGTAATGAACTTGGAAGTCCACATTTCACCCAAGCACTTAGCTAGTCGGTTATCACAAGCCTTCCCATGCTGTGTATTCAGATTCTGTTTGATTATATCACATCAGTCGCACTAAAATCTCCTTCCATAGTAGCCATGAGTTACTTCATTCTTTGACTGAATGACCTGGCCTACATTTCTTTGTATAATTTCCAGATATGGGTTCACACAGCTCATTCGTTGCCCCATTCATATCAAAGGACATACATTGGATGCCATCTACTGTAAATAGGCTTATAATATGTTGCAGCTAATCACTCCTACTAAATTGTCTTGCCAATTTATATTGGTTTTACTTTCATTAAATTCTTGTGAAACCTCCAATAGTTTATTCTAACATTCCAGTGGTGAAACATTGTTATTTTCTTGGAAAGCCACCTTGTTACCATATACACAATCACTAAATACTCCTATATCCAACTTTAAGAGCCCCTCAAACAAAGCATACAAGTTGTTTGCAGACATCGTGATTAGTGCTCTGGAAATTCCTACTAAATCTACCAAGTCCAGGGTACAAACCCAGAGTGCACTTTGGAAGAAAACGTTCCTTAGACACATGAAAAAGGCAGACCTACTGCCTAATGATTGAAAATACATATTGACTGTTCTGGAAGCAAAAACACTTCTGGGCAGATGCCATCAACACACCCTACAACCAGTCAAGGGTGAGTTATAAATGGGTTACTGCCACCACAACTTCATTACACTTCTATGCCACAGTGCAAGATACCAATTCTGCATAGACTTGGATACATTAGTCTTCGACAAATCACAAAAAGAGACAAGGGTGAGATTTGACTGATAAACACATAGCTAATCTCCCATAGTTTCCTATGGAAAACATTCCTGGCTTTGCATTGGATAATGATCCTCCAGCAGTGGTTGAACCTGTACTGGGATCTTTAAAATCCTCTGACTTTTGCACAGGCCTTGTTTGAGAAAGGTTCCACTAGTAACTCACACTGCACTATGAAATGATCAGCCACCTGATAATTTGACTTTATGCCTACATCACTAAAAAAAAAGTCTATTCATCCTATTGTTAGAAAATCTCGATTACATCCAACAGTATTGACCAATTTTAGACCGATTATAACTTCTGAGTCCTGACTAAAAAACTACAAAACATTCCGGTGGCACTGTTTCAGAAGCACTTTAATATATACAACTGACTTTCGCATTTACAATGAGACTTCCATGCCTCTAATGCGGCAAAAAGTGCATTAAGCGGTTTCTAGGATACAATTTTGGGTTTACCGAAGAATATGTGGGGTGCCTTTTGATGATGCTTGATCTCTTTGTGACCTTCCACTCTTCTGAATAAGCTATGCATAGTGTTTCACACAATGTTAAAAACCATTGACTGGGTTAAATCATTCATATCCCAACACTCTCAGAGAGACTCATTGGGACCCTAATTGTTTTAAGAGATATTTCCATCATGTATGGTAGCACACGGTTCTCCTTTTTCTCCAAGGTAGGAGTCCAAACCTCTGCTGATTAGACACAGCTATAAATTAAATGTTCATGGGATAGGTCTTTGATACTTAAACTTCCATAAGTACTAAGCAAATTTGAGACATGTACACAAAAATAAACTATCTCCAGAATAGCTGTGCCAAGAAAGATATTAATTTTGGAGCTAACAGGATGGCCAATCAGTGTTCACTTCCACCTCCCAAGCTGGCTGGTCATACCCTACCTATCTCCACTAAGGTCAAAATTATTGATTTCCTGTTTGATGCTAAAGAGACATGATGTAAACGTAGGAGTTTTTTTATAGTACTTACCACTGGCAGACCAAGTTACTACTTTAACCTGCGCATAAAGCCGCAGAGGTGGCTTTCCTGTTGAATTCCGCCCTAGGTTACTGCAACAGCATCACCTTGTTACAATGCAAAGCTTACAGAGAGGGCATGATTCCACAGCCAATTATTTGCAGGCTTGTGGATAAGAGGTGATTTCTCTTATGCTAGGAGATCCTGTACTGGTTCCCCATGAAGGACTGTATTTGTTTGAAACTAGACAGACGTTTCTTCAAAAGCATCCATAATCTGACACCCTCTTCATTGGCCAATAGAATAGCACTATATTCACCCGGACATAATCTTAGGAGCCAGGATAATCTACTGCTCTTCAACCCTGGATACAAGGAAATGTCATGAGGTGGGGGAACTTTTGTATCTTATACCCCTCCTCTGTTATGTTACGTTATGTTATGTTATGTTATGTTATGTTATGTTATGTTATGAAGTATTTATAGATTGCATCTTTCACTCCCAGGAGCAACAAGGTGCTATAGTCGATTGAGTTGTGGGCATAGTGTAGCAGCCAATGAGAAACAGGATTGAAAGAGGTAGATCAGAGCTCTGCATAGACCATCTGATGAAGTGAAGATCTAGGTTTCTAAGGACTTCCTACAAATGGCTTCTGACTGAATGAAGCGGAGGTTACTGAGAGTTGGTTCCAAGCTTTTATGCCTAACACTGCAATGGATCTACAGCTTTTGGAAATACATTTGAAGGTTGGGGGTTTTAATAGATTTGAGTTGGAAGATCTAAGCGTGCGGCAAGGTACATAGTGGGTAAACCTAGATCGGAGATACAGGGGTCGGAGGAATGAAAGCTTCTGAAAATAATTTTTAAAAGTTTGAACAGTATTCTTTTGTGGACAGGTAGCCAGTGCAGTGTTTTGAGGGCAATTGATGCGGAGGATTTCCTGGGTCATTTGAGTACTAATCTTGCTGCAGCATGTTGAACCATCTGAAGTTTATGAAGGACTGATTTATTAGTTCCTGTATAAAGGTTGTTGCAATAATAGAGTCTAGAAGTAATCAAAGCTCTTGCAACCGTCTGCCTTTTCGAAATGGGAAGTAGGTCAAAAAAACATTTTAGTGATTTGATTAAGTGAAAGCAGGTGCCAGCTACAGAGGGAAAGACAGAGCAGAATCAAATCTAACCCCCAGGTTTCTGGCGGCAGTTACGATGTTAGGGGGAGGAGGGGTGTCAGCCAGCCACCCAGTCCCTTGCCCTCTGAAATCAGGCTTTTGCTCACACTGTCAACATTTGGTAAAGTACTGAACACTCAAATTTTTGAGGTAACTTGTTCAGACCCACGCCAAGAGACCTATTGTTGTCATTATGCATATTACAAGGGCATTAATTGATTCATCATCCCTTTGTGTTTTTGCTACATAGACTATTTATTTTTGACAGAACTTCAGTGTGCCTTTGAAGTATGAGAATGTGCACTGAGATACAGCTATGAAAGGGTCTGAAACTTCACAGTAAAGTATGAAGGAAAGAAACTCGAGCAGTGTACAAACATCATTACTATTATCAGCTTGATTCAACATGCTGTTAGGAGTGCAACAATGCCATAACAAACTTTTATATAGCACTCCCGTCGAAACATAAAAGACTACATTAATTTCCATCCTAAAGTAAGCAACTAAGACATGCGATTTGTGCTTAGTCCTTTCAGAACCGCTGACTTCCACATTATGTGAGTGACCTTTGAACTCGTTTCACCTTGGAGTCTCCTACGCTCCATGTCTTTATAAGCAAAGGAAGAACTGGGCCTTGAGCGCCGAACCCCAGAACAGGGTTCCTCGAAGATAAATGCATTAATCATGTAAACTGCAGTGCATTTATTCCATCTGCAGATTGCCTTTACAAAAGCAAATCTATGGAAATGCTTTTAAGCGCCATGTATTTGGCAACACAAACAAGGCAGGGAAAAATAAATACAATTTCGCTTTTATATTCCAATGAGGCTTGGTAGCATAACCGCACAGGAGTGGGAAAGCTTCTGTGGTTCATGTTATATTAATATGGCGGCTTGATTATCAAAAGCCATTTCTCTTGGCTATCTTGGTCAGGCAGCGCCAAGCCACTATAAGTCAGCCTGACTGTCCACGCAGAACGCTCCGGGACTAAGATAACACTCTCTAAATGCAAAACTCCATTTGTAAAATTATTGCCCTTTAAAGAACACGATGTCCGGCTACCTCAAAATGAGATGTTACAAAATAATACAATGCAGCCGTGTTCCTCCATATAAAAATTAAATACATAAATAAAATGTCAGCCGTCCCTGTTGTCTGTGTATTTGTTGTAGAGGGGTCAGCTGAGTTGTTGCTCAGATTCAGACAAATGGATTATGTTCACGTCAGTCACCCCAAGCAGGAACACAAACACCCAGGCTGCTTTCTGTACATCATTGTTTGTTTTGAAAGGAGTGATTTTCTTTAGACATGCCTACTGGTTATGTGCACTTACAGTGTGAAAAGAATAGCAATCTTACTTTCCCCGCACACTACATTTTAAGTCTGTCAGCAGTGTCCTCAGTAGAGACTTGAGGGTCCAGCCGTTCAGAAACGATGAGTTTTACAGTCATGAAAACTACTGTGATGAAATTCTAATGAACTCACATTTTATGAAGAACAACGTTTTTTGAGAATATTTTAAAAAGTAAAAAACATTGTTGCTATTAGTACCAATGTCATGCCTGTGCCCGGTGAAATGCCCACCCAGTAGCTTTGAGTGAAGAGCCAAATTTACTACAATTCAAAAGAAACAAAAGTAATTTTCTTCACTCTAAAGAATCATGTAGCAATCCCATATGCGAGTGCTTAATTTGTTCACCCATTGGTGTCACCAACAGCATGGAGAAGGTACCAAGCAAGAGCTCACCTTCATTAAAAGGTGCTTGGGGATAGGTTCTCCCCATGGGAGTAACGCAGTTCCCTATAGCCCGCATTGCCAAAGTCCAATGGATGTCTGTGAGATATGAGCAACTCAGGGGACCATTATCATAACCAGCGGGGGAGGGGCATCATGTTGTGTTACGCCTCTGTCTCTCTACCCCAGAGGAAAGTTTGAAATAAATAAGGTTAATAGTGTATTATACAATTCAATTTTCACGTAAATTTGCTAAGAGTCCATAGATTCTCAAGCGCAACTATTAATGTGTAGTACACTGAAAATCCAATTTGGTGGGGAGATGTAAGCTACTTTTAAAAGTTACCACATTATGGGGGCCTGTGGGAGACATTATTGACACCATTCGTACCTGATGTGATTTGGTGAAACCTTTTTTACATAGTGTTGAGTGGAGGTATCCTCACTCGCTCACACAATCAGTAAGAGAATATTAGTGATTCAATGGATCCAATCAGTCTTACCAGCTTGCTCCTCTTTCATCTGGTTGGCTTAACAACTTCTCCACTGTGTCAGGTGCCTACATACATTACTGCATGGCTGAGCCTGCCTGGCAGAATTCAGGTAAGCGGCAGCAGCCTGTTTGCCTATCAACCCACTACCCCTCTCCACCAATGACCAATTGGCTGCTGCTGGTGCATGAGGTGGGATTGGGCAACAGGGATTCACTAGTACATTCAACACCTTACTGAAAAGGGGCTTGGTCAAGACAGAAACTGAGGAAATTGGAAAAGATGTGTGTGGCATTCATGGTAACCTGGGTGCTGTTCCAATTACAGCTGCACCCACAGCTGTGGCACACATAAGATGCCACGATGTAGCACTATATACACAGCATGTCCTATATAATGGTACTTATGACACCGCAGAGCAGATGTATAATTATATTTAGTGTGAGAACTGCAGGAGCAGATCAAAAAAACAAACATTGAGGGCTTGTGAAGATTATGCTACAATGAAGGTTATTTTTTAGTCTACCCCATTTGCTGTTGGAGAATGAGGTATGAAGTGGCCGTTTGTTGCCCTGACCTCCAACACAATGGCATTCATGGAACATTGCTTGATGACTCACTACTTCTGTCAATCAAAATGTGCTGCAGGTTTAATACTAAACGAATTGAGTTGGAACTTTCGGGAGTGAGAACGTTGAAAAGTTACTCATAGGCGTGAGTGAGTAGAATTCACGGAAAGTTTGGATTCCAGTGTTTAACATATTCTAACCTATTCAGATATTGGCCTCACATATATACCACACAAAGCATATTACTTGTTAGGCGTGTAATACAGAAACACAAGCAGAGATAAAAATGGGTGACAAGGGCACTTCATTGACACAATATAGATACTATGCATGGTATAAATAGGAGGCATTAGCCTAATTACTTAGAAGGTGAGAAGGTTTAACAACCCTTTCAAGATACTAGAAGGTCAAGTCTTAGTGTATTTGGCACCATGTTATTAATGCACTATTTCAGGAGATGCATTTAAGCCAGTCCTGGTATAAGAATTTTGATAAAGGTGGAGTACATTCAGGTGCACTCTAATATATTCTATCTGCTTCAGGGGGAGTGGCTAACCATGTTAAAAAAGCCACACCTTTTCACCAGTCACAATCCCCGACACCGGTTTCAATCCAGGATAGACTGTGTGCATTTAGGAGGAGTGTGATGGACACAGATAGATGTTTGGAGAATCAGGGCATTGAGCCTGTCGACATTGATTGCAAGATGAATATCATCTAAAACTAAAATGATGACAGCTTCTGCCCCTCTGCTAGGCCCAAAGCCATGATGGGCATAATCCAGTATGTTATTCTAGTCCAGAAATATAAACAAATGACTAGATATAAAGCTTCTAGAAACTTAGAGGTAGTGGGAAACAGAGAAGCTGGGCGCTGGTTGCGTGAGCCACAATAAACTGCCACAGACAAGTCCCCGTAAACTGGTAAACCATTGAAATTGCTTATATGAGACATATATGCACAGCTAGAGTGAGGATGCATCTGAGTAAAGTGTATACATGGAGAATCAAGAAAGCTGCCAATACCTTTGATTGAAATTATGACACCACCTGCTACAGGTCAAAGATTTTAGTTAAGAAACTCTGGAAAAGGTGATAGATCCAAATGTGTTAATTAAAATATTTTTTTTGTTATTAAAAAAGGTGTGTTATTTTACTTTACACAGAAATGTTGCTTTAGATAGCACAATCCTATTGTGATTTTGCTTGCAAATTGCACAAATAATATGACTGAGAGGACATGTGATGCCTTAAAATCGAATTTATGACAGAATATCGATGGACCTATTAACGACCTACAAAACATCGACGCTGGAATATCGAAGGCAAGTATATCAATACCCTATCTACAACATGGTAAGTACAAAAATATCGAAACCAAGATATAGATGTTAAAAATAAAAAATATTTTCCTTAAATTTTTAAAAAAAATAAATTAAATGATACTTATAAATAAAATAAACATATTTAAACATATTTAGTAATGTTTAAAATTAATAAATAAAACATATTGAATAATAAAACTTTAATTAAAAATAAACATAACATATAATATATACTTACTTAATAATAAATTGTATTAATTATTTTAATTACTTATAAAGTATTAAAATATACTATAAATTACAAAACATTGCTACACACATAAAATATTAACATAAATAAAAATAAACAATTATATTTAATAAATTAAAAAAATTAAACATACTTTCAATATTTTTAAACTTAATTAAATACAACATTATCTAAAATAATATAAAAAATATTAAATACATAAATAAATAAAACTACTATTTGAAGTCCCAAAAAAACTATAGTAATGAAAACATTGGATAGCGGCGAATGTAAAATTACTATTCCCACTCCATAGAGTACAACAGTAGGGAAAGCGGTCACAATTACTATTCCCACTCCAGAGAGTGCAACAGCAGGGAAAGCGTTGGATAGCGTAAGGGTAAAAATTACTATTCCCACTCCAGAGAGTGCAACAATAGGGAAAGCATTGGATAGCGTAGGGGTAAAAATTACTATTCCCACTCCAGAGAGTGCAACAGTAGGGAGAGCGTTGGATAGCGTAGGGGTAAAAATTACTATTCCCACTCCAGAGAGTGCAACAGTAGGGAATGAGTTGGATAGCGGGTGGGTACAAATTACTATTCCAACTCCATAGAGTGAAACGGTTGGGAAAACGATGGATAGCGTAGGGGTAAAAATTACTTTTCCCACTCCAGAGAGTGCAACAGTAGGGAAAGCGTTGGATAGAGGGTGGGTACAAATTACTATTCCAACTCCATGGAGTAAAACAGTAGGGAAAGCGTTGGATCGCTTAGGGGTAAAAATGACTATTCCAACTCCAGAGAGTGCAATAGTAGAGAAAGCGTTGGATAGCGTAGGGGTAAAAATTACTATTCCAACTCCAGAGGGTGCAACAGTAGGAAAAGCGTTGGATGGCGTAGGGATAAAAATTACTATTCCAACTCCAGAGAGTGTAACAGTAGGGAAAGCATTGGATAGAGGAGGAGTAAAAATTACTATTCCAACTCCAGAGAGTACAAAAGTAGGGAAAGCGTTGGATAGCGTAGGGGTAAAAATTACTATTCCAACTCCAGAGGGTGCAACAGTAGGGAAAGCGTTGGATAGCGTAGGGGTAAAAATTGCTATTCCAACTCCAGAGGGTGCAACAGTAAGGAAAGCGTTGGATAGTGTAGGGGTAACAATTACTATTCCCAGTCCAGAGAGTGCCACAGTAGGGAAAGCGTTGGATAGCGGGTGGGTAAAAATTATTATTCCAACTCCATAGAGTGAAACAGTAGGGAAAACTTTGGATAGCATAGGGGTAAGAATTACTATTCCCACTCCAGAGAGTGCAACAGTAGGGAAAGCGTTGGATAATGTAGAATTTAAATATAACATACTTATAAATAATTTTTATACGTAAAATAATATATAATTAAATTTTAAAATAAATGTACATCATTTACGAACAATTATTAATTATTCAAAGCAATTACATTTGAATAATTAATTAACAATAAATTAACAACAAATACCAATAAATATTAATTTATAAATATTACTCACCAAATAATAAATATGAAACAATAAAACATTTTTCATTACAATTTTTTTTTTTTTTATTAATTCACACATTTGAAAATTATTAAACAATAACATTATTTTTTATACCAAATAATAATTTTTATAAAATATTGATTACCAATTACAAATATTTTCCAATTAATAAAAATAATTACCAAATAAAAATATTAATTGCCAATTCACAAAATTATTAACCAATTAAATAATTAATTACCAATTACAAAAATTATTTCCCAATTACAAACATGAATTACCAATTACAAAAATTAAATAACAATTAAAAACATTAATTACCAATTAAAAAAAATTAAATAACAATGAAAAATATTATTTACCAATTTATAAAATAAATTATCAATTTAAATAATTAATTACCAATTAATAATTAAATATAAATAAAATAATTATCCATAACAAAAAAATATATAAATCATTAATGAATTACAATTAAATTACTTCCCACCCAATTCCCCTATAAACCCACAACTCGCTACAGAAATAAAAACAAAAATTAATTAAAATTAATTTATAATTCCTAAAAATTACTAATTAATTTACTATATTTAAATTACTTCCCACCCTATTCCCCTATAAACCCACAACCCACTCCGGTACTAAAACATAAAATTTAATTAAAAATAACATTATTAATATATACAAATAATACACATATAATTTAAAAAAAATTAAAATACTTAACAAAAACATATTACACATACATAATTAAATACATAAAAATAATACAAACATATTACACATACATAATTAAATACATAAAAATAATACAAATATCGATATTAGTAACATCGAAATTAGTTACATCGATATATATGCTATCGATATTACTAACTTTGATATTACTTACATCGATATAAATAAATTCGATATTACTTACCTTAGGGTCGATATTCTGTCCAACGATATTCTTGACATCCAAACTCTGTACCTTCGATATTTCCAACTCGATATTTGTGTAGGTCGACAATTAGGAATCAATATTTAGACTGTGTACCCTTAAAATTGTGTCATCAACTACAGGTTATTGTAACATGAAAGTGATAGATATTTAGTAATCTTGCCACTAGAAGGGAACATTCCCTCAATGAACATTGATGAGAAATTACTGCAAGCTCTAGTGGTACATTTTGAGCAAGGTGCAGTGTTAAAAAGGTTAGAACTGGGAGCAAATGTGGAAAATGCTACAACATGTGTAGATTATTTCACATATTATGTGTCAACGTTATAATCGTGAGTGCAAAGATTTTAAGATCTGGCACAAATATTGTTTGTGCTAGGGCGATCTTGCACAATATGCTTGCACTGGCCTCTAAATGTACATTTTAAGGTGTCTTGAATGGCATTTAAACTGGAGAAAACCTAAGTCCCTGCAACGGCGAGCTTAAGGAATTTTATGTTAGAACCTCAATTAATGACTAATTCATAAGATTCTGAATAGTGAATTTTGGATGTACATAACATTTGGGGACTTTGTGGTCTTTTCTTAACCAGGAAACAAGCTCAGAGGAATTGGAGGCAGAAATCAATAACCAGATGTCTTACGTCCGCTCCACAATGGCTAGTGCCATCATTCTCTCCCTGCTGGTATTACACGATCCATGTGACTGACTATATATATGGCTGAAAGTCTGCGTATACAGTATGACATAGATTTGACAGGGAAGCTTGATCATTCAATCATTTACAAAATAAGCCTCATTTCATCTTATACATCTTGTTATAGAATCATTGTGATGGCTAATAAATTATTATAAAACAAATATTTAAATACTAAACATGCTTCATGAAGGGTGTTTCTTGGTAGAGGCATTAATAGCTAGCATAATCTTATCAAGCAGGTTAAATGTGAACCACTCAGATCCAACACAAGCATGGTAGGTTGAAAATTCTGCAGAGTTCATACCGTTCTTATACGCCATATATGTGTGCCCCTTATTCAATGTATTTTTCAAAAGCAAGGTGTTGGTTCAATCCTATGAGGATGAAACATAACCATATGTCAGGTTCTCCTATGTCCCCAAACCTTGGTCAGACCTTCAGTCTGCTTTAGTGGACAGCAAGAACTAGGGGGCCCATTAGGATGGTGGGCGAATTGCCCCCGCCAGGCTGGCGGTAGCCATGGCCGGCCTGGCGGGGGCAATCTGCCCGCCATCTGCACCTAAATTCCCCCCGCCATATTAGTTTGGAGGGAGGGACCGCAGCGGATGGAAAGACTGTCCGCCGCTTTTCCCGCCCGGTCGCCTTGCAGCCGGGGCGGAAAAGGATTAATATGGTGGCGGTGTCTATTAGACAATGCCAGCCATATTACAATGGGCTTAGTTAGATGCCTTTCCGTGGAAAGGCATGCGGTCTTCACTCTGGGGGCCCCCTGCGGGCCTCCAGAGGGAAGGAGAGGTGAGGGTGCACAAGGGGCGTACCTGTGGTACCCCACAGCATTTGCATACACGAAGCGGCAGGCACCGCGCGGTGCCTGCCGCTTCGTGTATGGAAATGCATACATGCATTTTTAGCATTGTGGCGGGCGGTGCAGAGAGCACCGCCCGCCACAATGTTAAAAATGAGGGATGCGCCCACCACTGTGGTGGGCGCATCCTAATCCCCACCACGGGACCCCCGCCCTTATGGTGGGCGGTCCCAATCCCCATGAGGATGGCGGGCGGGCAAAGTCCGCCCGCCATCCTAATGACCTCCTAGATGTCTACCAACTATCTGCAACCATATGCCTCTAAATCTAAGTCTATGAGAATTTGACAAAAAGAAGGTGTTCACTGGCATCTACTGCTCTCACTAAAGTGTTCAATCTACTTTCATCTTACAGACAAAGTTAAATAAAAGCTTGTTTTTATCTGTGATACTAACTCTATTTTTCAGCTGCAAATTAGTGCAGTCGTCAGGGGTTGCCATCTAGAGATAAAAATGTAGGCCAATTTTTCTCAGCTTTCCAAAAAATACAGAGCCAAAGTAGTTGGAGGTTCCATCAACTTCTAAACGAAATACTGAAAAAATTATTTTCTGGGCTGCCTTAGTCTGGTCATCAGCAAATACAGAGTCCAAAAACACTCAGGTAAAAACTGTTACTGATATGAAGAAAAAGCATGTGTCCTCAGTGCACAGATGACTGCACTGGCAAGAAGTAGTAGATCCTATCTGCTTTAAAATAGAATACCTTGCATTCAACCGCCATAACCAACAAGTCCCATTTTACCTCACTTCCAGGTCAGAGTCTTATCATAATAGCTGTAAGCGTAGTAGTGAAGATGAGGCACTTTGGTAGTCCCTAAATCTTGCCTTGCCTCTTTAGTGTTCTTGGGTATAAAGACATGTGTTTGCATTTGTCAAGGTGGGGTTCTCAATCTAGAGTGAGAACTAGGATTTTTGTTAGTGGGACTGTGGATGAGTTAGTTGGATACACTGTTCCACATTAACCCCTTCGCTGCTCCATGCAGTACACTGGTCGTGTGCTCATGACGAGCTGAGCTCGTCATGAACAATGGGAATATAGGATCTGCAGCACAGGAGGAAAATCTCCCTAGCAGCGATGGTGTTAATAAATCAACTTCAATCAGCAACCCACATCACTCTTTTAATTTTGGGAATTGGCGATTCGCAGAAGCTGTGAAAATTACCTGATACCATTGGGATGTGATGCAATGCAAAAGCAACCTCGCTGTAGCACAGTCGACACAACGACCAGAAAGCAACATCACCACTAAAGGCAGGAACAGGTACAGTGCTGCTAAGTGAATGAGCACTGCTGATCTAATCTCAAAGGACTCCATATCAATTTGGAGGAGGCCAGAGAGGACCTTGTGAGTGAGGGAGCTTCAATAAAGTAAGTAAAACATGATCATTGAAAGCAAAAGTTTCTAATAAATGGGGCAGTTTTGATGTGATTTTCTAGGAGCTGAAATCCATATATTAAATCCAAACACCAAGATCTTTTCTGATATGTCAGTCCCTTTATTCAATATTCCAGTAATATTTTGCTATAGTTTGCTTTTATGTTATTTTTCAGCTCTGAGGAAGCTGGTCTCTGCAAACCTGCATTGGCTGCGGTTTTTATGTTACATACATGATTTAATACTGGAATATTCAATAAATGAACTGAAAAACCATTAAACAAATGACACTTCAATTTAATATTGGATTTCAATTATTAGGAAATCATATAGGAACTTCCTCATGTCTTATAATATTTACATTTCTATTGACACCACTGGGTAAGGATTCTTTTGGAAACAATATCGTTGGGCTTAATGTCCAAAACCCATATGCATCACTAAATTGAATTGAAAAAGAAAGAGTAAAGTATGAACATAGAAACAGATGAAGGGCGTATGCAAAGCATAAAAGGACAATAATATAACATGATTATATAAATAAAAGGAAGGACAGTGCATACAAAGAAAATAATATAAAATGGACAATGAATTAAAATGGTGACATAGCAATGAATGAATATAAAAAATAAAAGAAAAAAAAATCAAGACATTTTTACCAAAGCAAGACAGAAAGCAACCAGCATATTAACTATTTAAAACACGTGAATGTAAATAAATATACATATACATTGTGTCTATTTGATCTTTTAAATGTTAATTGTCCATATCAATGAATGGATTACTACTGATTACATAAATTGTGAACTCTCAGTCATTTCGAAGTAGAATAGTTGAAATTACTCATGAAAGTTATCTGAGCATTGTAAATACAAATGAATTCTATGGGGAATTGGTGTGATCTCTGGACTAGATGTGCTGCTTGATAATAGTTTGTAAGTATGCCATCTTTGCCAATGCACTGAGAATTCTGCACCACCAGAATAGTTATTCATGTCACATCTTCCAGAAGATGTGTTGCATACAGAAGCAATAGATTTCTATGGTCTAAAGGATTAAGGTAAAGACCTACTTGTTTTCATTGATGAATATTCCCATTCCCCAATCGAATGACTAGTCTTATCTACATCTGCAGTGAGAGTATGACCAGTGTTAGATTAACCTTTTGCCCAGTGGAGAATACTTACTATTTTCCAATACGACAAATGGAAATCTAGTCAGTGGGGAAGAATGTAAATGGCTCATAAAATAATTGGGAATAACCCATCTAAAGAACACACCATTTTGGCCAAGCACATAATAGGAAGGTTTATGGCAAATATAATAAACTGGTAAAAATGACACATATTTCAGTACAAAAAGCCATATGTCAAGCTCTTCAAGAATATTGTGGTACTCCACATAGGTCAAACAGTAGATCTCCCTCTGAATTGATATTTGGACATGCTCGATAAATGAGACTTCCTCAAACATGTAGATATACAGATAAAGAGCGTCATGATGTTTGGCAAAATGTTCATTTGGCCAAATCAAAAATGAAAGAATATGCTGATTCAAGAAGGCATGCAAAGACATCATAATTAGCCTCAAGAGACTTGGTAATTGTAATGTAATAACAAAAACACAAGTCAGGCGCCTCATTTAACAAAGCCCCATTAACTCAGGTTAAAAGAGTCATGATCTCTGCAATATCACAGTCAAAAGTAGTCACAAGAAATGCGTCATATTTTAAGAAAATATGTGTTCCTTGAAATTTACATCACATTTAGGCGGTATTCTTGACTCGAGATCGACCTCAGAGTACAAATACTTATCAAGATGTGGGTTAAATAGGGAACTAAAAAGTCACTCAACATCCATTCAGGAATATCTAACATCTGCTGCATCTTATTAAAAAATATAACAAGCATTTGTCGGAACATCAGAATTAGTTAAAGAATTTGTTCTTTTAAAAGTGGTAATAAAAATTATCTAATTGTTATTTTGTTAATTTGGGGGAAGATGGAGTGTTGATGTGCATGAAGACATGTGTCTGCATTTGGTAAAGTGTGGTTCTCATTCCAGTGTTAGAACTAGGATTGTTTTTTTACTGGGATGGTAGATGAGTTGATTGGATGCACTTTCTGTCCTACTGTCCCTTGCACATTTATAAACCACCTTTAATCACAAATCAATGTGGATCTTTTAGTTTTGACAGCCTCTCATGGGAAACTTGCCTTTTCTGTACAGGCCCAAAATTGTGCAATACTCTCCCCTTGACACTAGACTCTTGCAGTCACTACCTGTCTTCAGAAAGCTGATGACCATTGTGTTATGTTAGGTTTTTGTAAGACTAGTACTGAGTGAGTTATCTATGTAATGTGAGCTAAATAAATGCTGTCCTTCTCTCTCTCCCACACTGTCATCAGATCTCATAGAAAGAACAGAGTTGATTTATGAGAACTAAACTATTTTTATTGATATATGTATTAATAAACAATATACATACAGATGTGCAGGGAGGGATATGATATGTATCCCTATTGTTGAGTTTGAGGATGGGGCATGGCTTGCAAGAGGTGAAACATTCAGTGAGTCATGATGCTCCTCCTCTTCGTCAACTATGGTGATAAATAGCATATAAAACACTGCATATCTCAATCTGGTGTTTAGAACCATTGTATTTTTTAAGTATCTTTGTTATAGAAAGTGTATGTAACTAAAACCAAGATTTAAGGGGTTACGTTTTGGTAGCAAAGTAAAATCACCCTCATAAGATATCATGAGTATCAGAAGAGCTGTTTCCATGCGTAAAGTAATTGTTACATGCACTCTTTGAAATTTTAACACCTGTTTCTCTCATGTCACTTTGGATTTACTCTGGTAAGAAACTCATATTTGACCTTTGTACTGCAGTAATAAATGTGAATGTGTGTTTATTGGTACAAATTGCTCTAAATAATGTAGTATTGTACCACATTTAATTTAAGTGCTATGGCATAAACGTCCGTACGATTTGTATCCAGAGCCCTCTCCATACGAATCGTACCCGTCCGTCCGAGTCGTGTAGTACAATCCGTATTCCGTGAATCCGTTCGTATCGTCTCGATCCATACGTATTGCAAGGCTGAAACCGTGAACCGTACGACTCGTACACATGCCGTACGACCCGACGAGTACGATCCGGACCGGGGTATGAGGACGCGATTCGTACGGTCCACGTCAGGTAAGGGAGAGTCGTACGGAAATGCACACAAACACATACACACTGTACGGTCGGTACACCCCATGATCGCAGGGGTACAGTGCGTACCCCTGCGATCATGGGGTGTACGAGCTGTACCCCATGTACGATGAGTGTACGAGCCATACCCCATGTACGATGGGTGTACGAGCCGTACCCCATGTACGGCTCGTACACCCATCGTACATGGGGTACGGCTCGTACACCCATTGTACATGGGGTACGGCTCGTACACCCATCGTACATGGGGTACGGCTCGTATACCCATCGTACATGGGGTACGGCTCGTACACCCATCGTACATGGGGTACGGCTCGTACACCAATCGTACATGGGGTACGGCTCGTACACCCATCGTACTTGGGGTACGGTTCGTACACAAATCGTAAATGGGTACGGCTCGTACACCCATCGTACATGGGGTATGGCTCGTACATCCCATGATCGCAGGGGTACGGTGCATACCCCGGCAATCATGGGGGGTACGCACCATACCCGGGGGGCCGTTCCGTACCTGTTTTGGCGCGAACTCTGCTTTTACAGCTGTTTTCAACTCCCGTAGAAAAAGGGTCGTACGGTGCGTACCCGACACGTATCGTACTTGCTGGGTCGTAAAACCCAGCCGCGAACCGTACAGATGTCGCGTACAGCGGGTTCCGAGGGAGAATCGTACGGAGATTAGAGTCGTACGGTCTACGGCTCCTGGTAAGAATCGTACTTCGTCGTACGTACGGGGGAAGTTGCAGGGTACGATTCGTATGGGAAAAATGCTCCGAACGGCTATTCGGAGAGTTTTTTCCCGAATAGGAATCGGCCCCATAATGAGGATTTTTTACATTAAGGTGGTAAAGAAGCAAGCAAAACCAGAATATAGTATTAAAGAGTCCTAAACTGTAACACTAATGAAGCAAAATCATAGTTGGCAGTGAGACTCTAGCTTAATATTAAGCTTAATTGCACATTCAAGCTTATTAGCAGCTGTGAAAGACAATATATATCGGAGGAGATACATATATATGCATTGTGCCAGCAGAGGAGCACCCCCATAAATGGACCTAAACTGATGTCTCAGAAAATCCTTGGACAGAAAAATGTGTGATGACAGAAAGAGTAATCAGATCCGTACAGAGCGTAAAGGAGGGATCTTTGCTTCAAAGACGGTGGAGGGATGGAGACAGGTCTGCAGAAGGTGGAGAAGCTGCTTCTTTCACATCACCAAAAGTATCCTACCACCCTTTCTTCTTTTGCCTTACTAAATGTGTGTCTGCTTTTTTCAAGATAAGTACTTATTGGTGTCATGCTTCATCATCGGTTGCACCCCGGCCCGAAAAACCAGGGTGGGCTCAACCATATTCCAGGGAGCACTTTGAATATTGTTCCCAAGCTAAGGGGACCTAAAATATATTAAAAATACCTAGTTTGCAACCCAGTTTTCCTTTACTGTTGGGTGTCACTGGTATGATTAAAAAGCTATTGGTCAGGAATTATCTACTACCACACCCTATTGGCACATGCAATGTGGTACCCTATTGTGACACCACAGAATAGGATAGAGGAGTAGTAACCCGGCACTAGATAATACCTCACTAATAGCTGTTTAATCATACTAGTGGCTTGAAACAGTAAAGGGAAAATTAGGTGTAAACTAGGTATTTTTAATATACTTCAAATCCCTGTTAGATTAGGAACAATATCTAAAATAGTCCCTGAAATATGGTTGAACCCAGTCCGGATATAAGGACTGGTTGAACTCAATGATGACACCAATAGGGGGTGTGAAAGTCTGTAAAGCATAAGCACAAGTGCTTTTCTTGAGAAAAAGCCAATACACATTTATTACGGCAAAGAAAAAAGGGTGGTAGGATACTTTTGATGATATGATTGTAGCTAGAGAGACTGTATCCTTCGATTCCCAGGGAAAATAGTTTCTCTCCACTCACCCATACATACAAGTATCCATACATACAGAATATTAGAAGCTACTTCTTTGACAGGAACCAAAAGAGTGTTTTTTGAGCAAAAGCAACTATACTAAAATTAGTGGAGCACTAAGACTCACTTTCAAAAAAGGATCCCCTGTTACACCCAAGAGAGTTGATGGAGAAGTAAACGATAAAGCAATCAGCAGGTCTCTTCCTTCAGTGTTCTATATTACCAAAAATAGGCTTCCTAAATGCCATATAAAAATTTTATTGCATCTTCAATCGTGTTTCGTACACATTTTTTGTAAACCCCGCATTTCAGCTGCAATGATTTTTTTTACAGCTTACATCAGGCCTTCTATAATTGGCACACTTTTAAAGTACAATGCCTGAACTGAGACAATAGACCCCTGCTACATAAATGTGTTATTTATTGCTTTTTTTATTTTGCCCTCTGCTATGGCTGAAGCCCACTGAATGGTCGAAGTTACATGTAATTTCTTTAAAGTATATGAATTTATATTTGCTAAATGCCATAGCATATGTGTATTGGTACACTCTGAAACTTTCCAGAGTATAGATATGGGAAGGGGAAGCAAAGCACTGGTAGTAGGTTTGGCACAGGGGCCTGAAAAGGACAAACATGTAAGAAAATAAGTTTTTGGGTGCCCTTTGAATGTGGCGAGATTGGTATCTGGAAACTAGTATACCAGTGCACAGAGTTAAAAAGTCAGCACCATTAGTCCACAAAAAATAGAAGTGACCATGAAAAAAATGGCTTTTATTTCACAAACAGGCAAGGCAAGGATTTGTTACTTAGTTTTTTAGGACGTTGCATATTCTCAGCCTGACTTCACATCATGATTGTGGCCTCTGTCTCAGAGACCAGCCCAACCCTCTACAATTAGAAAAGATACACGCTCAAATCCATTTGTAACATTTTCCCCCGTATCTCTATATGTGATCAATGTGGACTAAGAGTGCATTATATATGTGCTTACAAATATTGCTACATTTAGAAACCTTTTTTTTGTGAACATATTTGAGTCCAATTGCTAGGCATGTCTCTTTTACAACTGTATTTGTTTTAATTAGCAGGATTTTCAATGGCCTGGTAAACCTTACATTTTTTATAAAACAATGGGGTCTATGTTGAATGGTGTTTGATACCAGGTTATGGTTTAGCTGTGTTGAAACATTTTACTTTCAATCAATGAATCAATCAGTATTTACATAGGCTGCACTGTCACCCCTAGCAGTATCTGGGTGCTGAGGCTGTCGCGTCTCTGTCGAAGAGACAGCTCTTATGTTACTTTCTGAAGTCCACCAGGGAGGCTGGTGTATGGAGGTGGAGGTACTGAGGTAATTCCAGGTCTTGGCAGCGATATAGGAGAAGGAGCACCCCCATTGCGATGGATGCAACGGGTGTGTGTGAGGGCGAGGGAGGCAGAGCGCAGGTGTCTTGCGGGCAGGTGGAAGTTCAGTTGTTGTTTGATGTACGATGGTCCTAGGTTGTCTAGAGCCTTGTCTGCATGTGTGAGGTTCTTGGCCTAGCATTTCTTCTGCATGTTTGAGGTCGCTGAAATGAGTGGCGATGTGGGTCCATTTGGGGAGGTCCAGGATGAGTCTGGCTGCTATGTTCTATATGATCTGGAGTTTTTTCAGTAGGCTGGTGGAGATTCCGGTGTAGAAAGTGTTGCCATAGTTGAGGCGGCTGGTCTGTTGGTGTGGGTTTAGTTGGATCTGCAGGTTCTGCAGGCCACCAACTATGGTCACGTGCGGAGGTGTCTTTTCTGAAGACCAGGACCTGTTATATTGGAGTTTAGCTTGAGGCAGCTGTCTCTCATCCTCGGTGAGCGAGAGGAATATTTGACTTCCATCAGCGTAGGGGATTATGTTGAGGCCATGGGATCTGACAACATCTGTGAGGGGGATCATGTAGATGTTGAACAGGGTAGGGCTGTGGGATTATCATTGGGAAATGCTGCATATGATGTCTTTGAGTGCTGAAGTGAAGAGAGGTAGGGGGATGTTCTGTCTGTGTCCTAAGAGGATCAAGGCACTCCACTTCATGGTGTGTTGCTGTATGCCAATGTAGAGTCTGTAGATGAGAATGTGGTTGGAGATGGTGTTGAATGCTGCAGAGAGGTTGAGGAGGATTAAGTCCACAGTTTCTCCCCAGTCAAGGATGCTTCTGGTGTTGTCTGTGGCAGCGATCAGCACAGTCCCAGTGCCGATCTGGAATCTTAACTGTGAGGCGTAAAAAAGAAGGGTTTCGTTCCAGGTAGTCAGTGAGTCCGTCTACACTTCCTAACACAGGAATTATAAAAACCCAATAGTTGATAGGTTTAGCAATTCAGTAAATCCATATTGTCATGTCGCCAAAAGGAAAATACCCTATTTAGTGCCTCCTTATTAATATGAAATTGGGATGTAAGAATTGCCTTGTGTTTAATTTCAATAGCAAAGGCTGCTACAAACATTATTTTTACTGAGTAGACCGATTGTATGTGATCCTACTGTTTGAAATGTCAGAAAGGAATCTGACGAATTCAAAAAGATTTACACATTGTCAGTACATAATAAAAATGGAGAAGAATTAACTAATATTTGAGACCCAGTGAAAGAAATTCAGAAATGCATTTATAAATATGCCTAATAGTACTCTTCACACTCTCATAAATGCAACATAGATCTACACCAACACTTTTTCTATTTCTCCTGTGCAGAGTTTTCCCACAGAGAGTGCTTAAAACGACACTCATGTAGATCTGTATTCAGACCCTTATGATATTCTGGCTCCCATTAAAAAATGTAGCAGCACCTCAAGGAAGATTTTGCAGCACTCATTTGTGTTTCTGAAGCTCATTCTTATATTGACTGTCATTACTTAGTTTTGTGAGTTACATTTAGTAATAGGATAGAATGTAAAAGTCCTGCAGTGTTCCTTTTCTGGGCCATGCTACATGGAGACTGTGAGGGAAAGAGGGGACGTGGCCAATGACCTCAGCTCTGTAATGAGCAGGTGTATTTACTAATATATTACAGCTAAGCGATGCACACATGTCACTTAGAAATGCAACACAGTTGTAACATGGAAGGAGAGAAACAGAGTGCACTGAAATCCAGCAATTTTGCTGTGAAACTCCTTTAAAGAAATAGTTGTACCAGTTAACAAGGGTCAACTTGCAAAATGCTGTACATTGCTCACGATCATTTTTAATAGCCTTGGGGAATGGAGAGGTTTCTCTTCACATAATTAGAGACATGCATATTCATTGGTTCACCAGGTGACTCCAAAATGTCAAGTATTCAATTTTCCAGTAATGGCCTTTCTTTTTAAAATCTTAACGCAATCTGGGAGTTGTATTCTCAGCTCTATTGCTGCTTATAACAGAAGCCAAATGCTGTTCAAGCCAATCAAGCACTGCTTCAACCTCCTGCAGAACCCACCTATTCCTCAATCCACAGGAAGGTTCAATGCTATCAACTGCTTTTTTAGTGAAAAGTTACAGACGATCCGACAACATATCATCAATACCAAGCCTGCTTCATCTCTTGCATCTACTCCTTTTCATAGAATTCAGCAATGGTCAGCCTTCAAAGCCCTACTTCTCACAAATTGGGCTGACATACTCAACTCCCTCAAAGGCACTTCTTGGAAAGATGATATCTTACCATATAACTTCATCAAAGCTCTGTGGATTCCTCCTTACCCCTACTTAGCATTGTCAATGCCTCCCTCAATGAAAACAACTTCCTAGAGGCTCTCAACACAGGCCAGAGCATTTCACACCTAAAGAAACCTACAATTGACCCTTATGAGACCTTGCTAACTACCGGCCCATCACTCACCTAGCATTTATCAGCAAGACCATTGAAAACGCAGTCTGTGTTCAAATCCAAGATCACATCAGTGCTAACCATCTTCTGCATGAATATCAGTCCAGCTTCAGATCACACTGTAGCATGAGACTACTACCTTATACATCATAGACAATGCCCTTTTGTCCACAGGTGAAGATGACCCCATCTCCTGATTTTTCTGGACCTCTTTGCTGCCTTCAACATAGGCAGACAACTCAAATTCATATGCACACCTGAGTCATGAATGGGCATTATCAGCAATGTCCTTCACTATTTCTCTTTCATCCTTTCTAACTGACACCAGTTTGCTCATTGTGCTCACATGGACATCTCCAGGTCACAAATGATCCCTATGATTTGTGGAGTGCCTCTGGGTTCAATTATGTCTCCTGTCATCTCCAACCTTTATATGGAGCCATTTGGTGATCTACTCACACATAATAGCCTCAATAATCACTAATATCCTGATGATACACGCCACTACTTAAAAGTGTCCTCTGCAACAGACTTCTAGTGCTTCAAACACTGATTGCACATCATCCAGACATAGATGTCCAGGATGTACCTGAAGCTTAACCTAACTAAAAAGACTTCCTATTATTTTCAAAGAACAACAAACAAGATGCAGAACAAACTTAGCTCAATGACATGAGCCTTGAAGGTATTGATCCTCAACTCTCAGCAAATGCCAAGTTATTTAGATCCGTCCTGGACACCAACCTCACCCTCAAGGAACACATCACCAACAAAACAAATACAGCCTGTTACCAGCTTTCTCTCCTAAAGAAACTCTACTGTTTCTTCCAGAAAATGACCTCAGAACTGCTGCTCAAGCATGTGTACTCTTGCAGCTAGATGGTGGTATTGTTCAATTGCATGGTCTACCAGATTCTACATTGTCACCCCTTTCAAGCATTATCTATGCTGCAGCATGTTTCATCCAGGGAATGCAGAAATATATGCATAGCTCCCCCTTCCAATGGAACTCCATTGGCTGCCATGGCCAACCTCCACCATTTTCAAAACCAGTTGCATCATTCACAAAGCCATTACAACCAGCGCCTTTGCTTATCTTGCAGACAATCTCATAATCTCAGGTGGTTCCTGGCACTACTGCAGCCATGTCAACATCAGGCTGCAGAATAAGAAGTGAAAAAAGAAAAAAAGACAATACTTTTTCCATCTATGCTCCCAGGATCTCGTACAACGTCCCAGTTTCCATCAGGATGACCAAAACTCTGCTCCAATTTAGAAAATAGTTGAAGATACACCTCTTTGTAGAACACCACATCCCAATGTGTTAACCATCCACAACCCAACTTCCTCTCCTTTTAATTGTTGTCTTAAAATTTACCTTTGGTCATGTAACGTGTTCCACTGTAGTTTGGCTATGTCTGTGCTATCGAAATACTATATGCATGCATACATTCAATTATTTGACTGGTTTAAACCATAAACTCTGTAGTCCCCTATTATATTAACAGCAATCATTGGGCAAGCCCGTAGGTCTCACCTGTGTGACCATTTGGCTTTGCCAATGGCTTTTAGAGATGTACTACAGTACCCAGATGCTGTGCATTAGGGCTAAAGAAAAAAGCCTGTAATGTGGCTGCCTATATACATTTAGAAAATGATGAGCATGCTTTTTTTGTCTTTATTTGACCAATCAGAGTTGAACAGAAAAATTAAAATAAATGTGTGAAAGTGTTTTTTTAAAGTGGTGGGGGGCAATGTGGGCAGAATGCAAGCAACTATATGCTTGTGGTAATCCCACAATATGTCTCACAGTGTAGGAAAAAATGCATCTTTGTGCATGTTCACCCCCACAATTTTGGAATGATGCTGCTGGTTTGTCAACTCTGAGAGTGCACTGAGGCCTGCTAATCCGACCTCAGTGCTAGTGTTCTAACCCTTACAGAGTGTATGTCGAATTGGCTACCCCCAATTGGCAGGGACTGACTTACTTATAAGTCCCAAGTATATGGCATCCAGGGCATTTAAGGCAGATTGTCCACCCAGGGCTGCAGCACTGATCATGCCACCATGTGTGTGACAAAGTAATAAGTGGCTCTAAGCCTGCCATCTCAGACTGGAATGGCAGTGGTAACACTGTTAGTTCAACTTTGCCTTTCAAACCAATGGCAAAGCCCCCACTTCCCTTAAAAAGATATGTAAGTTTTCCATAAGGAAGGCCTGTTGAGCCCTAGGGGAGCTGTATATTATTAAGAAGTACATGTGTTTTATGTATATCTTTTCACAACAACATTTCCAAATTGTTGCTTTGTTGCGTGTTTATCTAGGTTCCTGATCGATACTGTGACCTTATGCCCCTATTCGGCTATAAATCCATTTATTCCCTATATTGGCATAACCGTTCAAGTGCGATTTTCTGAAAACTCATCTCTGGCCTCACACGAACAGAGCCACATTCCAGCATGACTCTCTGCTACTTCCTTTGCGACCAATTAGTGCAATGACAGTGCAGCAGTCCCTATCTGATATTCCTAGATAACACTCCGAGTTCTTCAACAAGATAAAAACTTAGCAAACCTGGAAATCCCCGCTTGCTATGTTTTGATTAGTAATGGAACTCTAATGAGCAACTGATAACTATCACTTCCTAGTGACATCTTTAATTGACGTCTTATGTCCAGCAAACTTGCGTCAAACCCGGCACCTGTCAGGTATAAATATTACCAACGTTGCCTTAAGCAATGTTCGTTGCCTGTTGCTGATGCCAGCTGCCTGCAAGACCCCGTGTTGGTAAATCTAGCACTCTGTCGCTGCAGCCTGCTATCCTGTGGTGGTGAAGCTGCTGATACCATTATCACCGCCAAAGCGCGAACTATGGTGCAGTACGCTTAAGGAGCCGAACAGCCGTCCTCTGCGAAGACATCCAGCAGATTCCAGCTGCCCGCGGACGCTGTCCCCCCTCCTTCCTCGACGCGCTGAAGAGCAGCCGCTGCCTTTCTCGTGCAGAGAAATCCAGCTACAGCGTTTCCGGTTTACCCTCGCAGGTGACTGGGATATCGAGAGAGACCCCTGAAGGAGATACCAATCCTCCATCATTCTATTCAGAGGTATGGTGTTGACTAAACCCTTAGACGAGAATTCTTGAAACAAACCTTGGCAAAACCAACTTAACTTAAAGCTACTTGCTTACTCCCCTTTCACGTGTTAGGCTTAGGTCAGGCACACTGGGGTAGGCTTAGTTAGAAGCACCAGTTGAGTATGTTAGCCTAATGTATATATGACTGTATATATGTTTTATTACTTTTAAACCATTGTATGGCTAAGAAACCATATCAATGCTTTTACAGTTCTATTTCGCAATACTTATCTTACTGTACGTACTTTTTATAATAACAATTATTGCAATTGTGGCAATACATTTCTCTTGTACGAGAAGAAAGACTGTTCAATAAATGTTAACCCTTTATTGACAAACGCCCGTCTCTCTATTCTCTACATCTCGTGAAAGTAAACTGCACCAGACTGACTGAGTGAAATACATGTCTATTGTTTCACACGACCCTAGAGATTGACTCTTGATCTGAGGAGCAAAGTTGTCATGTTGCACGGTTGTTGGAAAACTGAATCCCTTCTTGTCTGTGCCAAGGAAGCTGATCACTTCCTATGCAGAGAAGAAAGTTTCCAGTGACCTCTGAGCTAGTTGGTAACACAACCCAATTAAGTTTAGCATAGTCAGTGGAGGCCTGGAATATCCGCAGTTCCACGTCGATACTACTGTTTATGTTATTCCAATGCGCAGGGCCTAGTGGGAAACTAGGAACTACACTACAGCTTTGCTGTGGGAGGGTCTTTAGCCCCTTTGGCTAACACAAAGATTCTTGCTGACCACTCAGTCCGGCTAAGTTCTGAATGGGACTACTGAGATGGGTACCAGAAGGTATCAAATTAATTGTGGCATTACACCCAACTTATAGCCCAAGTCTAATTTAATGTCACTATTATAGAAACTCAACTTTTAAAAAGTTGACACTCTGTGACCCAGTTTGTCCAGTGGCCTCAAATGGTAACAGGCCACCAGACAGATTTCTGCCCTTCTGAGGAGTTGTGTTCCAGACTTAAGAACAATAGCAGCCTGCTAGGGGATGAGATACCATCTCCACTTTGCAGGAATCCATTCAGGGTGCTGGTCCAAAAGGTGAGTTTCAAAAGTGAAGCCACCTTTATTGGGAAATGGTGATCACACTCTTGAGAGGCTGCCCTTTGTTCAGGTAGACAGGCCAGCAGTGAGAACAGATAGGGGAGACCAGTGTCCAAAGATGGTGTCCCATGGGTGTGCAGCCTAGAGGTAGCCAAACCTCTATGGTAGGCTACCATGCTTATCAAAAAAAAAGTTCAGCAATTTTGGGAGTGGTCAGAATAGTGCACCCTGGGATTGCAAAGTGCCACACATAGCCGGAATGTTGTTACCTAGAGGTAGGGGGCCTAGTAGCCTATTGGCTGGTTATTGCATAATCCCTGAGGGCACTTTCTGGGAATACATATGACACCCCTGGCATCCTGAACCGCAGATCATGCTGGAACTGGTGAAAGGATCAAAGAAGGACTGCCCTGCTGACTTGGCAAAGAGAAGCTGCACTGTCTGTTATGTTATGTTATGTTAGGGATTACTTGTATAGCGCCTATCACCGCCGGTCTCTAAGCGCTTACCAGAAAGAACATAACACACTAATGACCCTAGAACCTCAGTTGTTTCACCTCCTATGATGTCATGAAGGCCTTTCTGAAAAGATACGTTTTTAGTTTCTTTCTGAAAGGTAAAGCTGCGACTCCTCTTTCAAGGTAGGTGGGAGCTCGTTCCACAGTTGTGGAAGGAGCACAGACAAGGCCCTGCCTCCTTTGGTCTTTAATTTGAACCTAGGTTGAAACAGGTTGGAGGTTGTTCCTGAGCGCAATGGCCTCCCGGGAATGTACCTCTTTAGACGTTGCTTAATGTACTCTGAGGCTTTCCCAAAGAGTGCCTTATGGGCCACACAGAGACATTTGAACTGCACTCGGAATTTCACTGGGAGCCAGTGCAGCTTCTGAAGCAGTGGGGTTACGTGCGAGTTTCTAGGCAAAGAATGGATCAGCCTGGCTGCATCGTTTTGAATTACCTGCAGCTTCCTCAACAGCTTCTGTGGTAGGCCTAGGTATAAGGCATTGCCATAATCAAGTCTTGAAATGACTGTGGCGGATACGATCGATTGCAGGGTGGAGGCAGATAGGATGGGAACTAGCTTTCGCAGTTGCCTCAACACACCTGTGCAGGATCCGACCACAGCAGAAACTTGAGGGGCCATTGAGAGGTCTGCATCGATCCTTAACCCCAAGCTTTTTACCACAGAGCCAGGAGACGGAGTGGTTCCTAGCTCGGGGGGCCAGTACAGGTCACTCCAGGGATCCTCTTTGTTGCTAATCACCAGCACCTCCGTCTTGTCAGCATTCACTTTCAACAGATTGTTAGTCATCCAGTTGACTGTGAATGAGAGCAGGTTCCTCACTGATTCCTGGGCCTCTTTGGTGTTGTCCAGCTGGACTAAGAGCTGAGTATCATCTGCGTAATTAAAGATTTCGCAGTTCATACGCATAAGCTCCTCCACCAGTGGTTGTAGATAGATATTTAAAAGCAGGGGGGGATAGCGCCGACCCCTGGGGCACTTCCCAGGTCACGTCGCGGATCTCAGACAGTTGGTCTCCTAGCTGCACTCTCTGGGTTCGACCTGACAGGAAGGATTCTAGCCACTTTAGCACCTGGCTGTGATCCCCAATTTCGCGACACGGTCCAGCAAGATGGTGTGGCTGACCGCGTCGAAAGCCGCCGATAAGTCTAATAGAATCAAGGCACAGGGCTGTTTGTTATCTGCCCTGACTCTCAACTCATCGGCGACCGAGGCCATTACTAATTCTGTGCTTTGTTGGGGCCGGAACCCAGCCTGCCTGGTGTGAAGGAGATGGTGTTCTTCCAGATCGCCGGCTAGAGTGCTGAGAACGTGCTTTTCTAGGATCTTGCTTAGAAAAGGCAGCTGCGAAATGGGCCTGTAATTTTTTAAGGCTGTTGTGTCCGTTCCTGCTTTCTTCAGAAGTGGGGAGACCCTGGCTTCTTTCATCTGAGTCGGCAGATAGCCTGAATTAAGTGAGTTATTCAGTAGACTCAGTACCTGGGGCTGAATGCCTGGCAGAGCCATTTTAAAGATTTTGAGGGGACATGGATCTATACTAGAGCCTGATTTAATTTGACCGACCAGTTGCGCTAGGCACTTGTCGTTAATGGGAGGGAAGCTATCCAAAGTCATGGATGGCACCTGAACATTCTGTCAAGGCAGCATGGTTGTGAATGGCCGTGCATTGATGTCAGTGATGATGTCCTGTACCTTCCGAAGGAAGAAGGATTGAAAAGAGTCACCGTCAGGTTGGTCGCCCACTGAGATTTTTTCTTCACGTTGTGTAAGTTCCCTTAGAATGGTAAATGTCTCTCGCTGTATGTTAGTAGCCTCCCTAACTCTTCCCTCATAGAAAGCAGCCTTTGTTTCCAAGATGTCTGCCTTGTATTTTGAGAGCAGGGTTTTGAAAGTTTCGGCGTCTGATTGGCTATAATGGAGTCTCCACCTTCTCTCTGCCTTACGAAGGGCTTGCTTCTTTTGTTTCAAGGAGGCGTCAAACCAAGGCGCTCCTCTCCCTTTAGCTCTAGTGCTCTCCAACTGCTCAGGGACAAGTTTGTCCAGGGCAGCGAGTATCCAGGTATTTAAGATCCTAACATCATGGTCCAGATCTATGCCATTCATATTGGGGGGGGTGAAGGAGAGCAGGGTTGAAATTAGGAGGTTTGCTTCCATCTTACTCCAGGATCGAATTTTTCTCTGTGACTTGTTAGGGGCAGCCCTCACAGGGTCGCCTGGAACCCAGCACTTTATCATAAAATGATCTGACCAGATGCATGGGCTTACCTCCGTTATTTCAATGTTAGGTAAAGAAGACCAAACAAGGTCCAGTGTATGGCCTTTCACGTGAGTAGGACCCACCACTAGCTGTCGCAGATTAAGCAGCGAGAGATTAGCCTCAAACTCAGTCTCCGTGGGGCCTCTGGGTACCTTGTCCCAGTGGTAATTGAAATCGCCAACCACCAAAAGGAACTTATATCTGGTGGCCAAGTCCGTTAAAAGCTCAAAAAGGACGTCATTGAAATCCGGGGAGCTTTGTGGCGGGCGGTAGACCACTATTATTGTGATACATGAGGATTTAAATGAGACTTTTATCCCTAGCAGCTCTGCACTGGCACGATTTTGTGCTACAATCTCTTTCACTACGAGACATTTCTTAAACAAAAAGGCCACACCCCCTCCTTTACAATCATTTGGGCGGTTATGCCAAATTGCATCATAATCTGGGGGTAGGGCGGCCAAAATGTCAGGCAGGGAGGCAGAGCCCAGCCATGTCTCAGAAAGTGCAAGGATGTCAATGTCTCCATCGAGCAGTAGAGAAAAGACATCAAGATGGTGCTTTTGTAAGGAGGGCGTATTAAGTGTCGCTAATCTGAGGCCATGTGACTGCTGGCTAGCAACAGTGGGACGAGTCCTGGGGCCTATACCTGTATTCTCCACCAGGGCTTCAGCTAGCAGATTGGCCAAGGTACTTTCATCAAGATGGATAGAGTCTGTCTTTAAAGCGCACAGAGCTTCGGGCGAGTATGTGCGAATTAGACCAGAATTTCTGGCCGCTGGGCCCGTCCTGGCCCGGACGGGCACAGACGGGCTTTCCTCTGGCGCTCCTCCGGCGCGATGCTGCGCGCGATCGCTGCGCGCCTGCATACTGGTGATTAATTATAGGGTGTGGCTGGGTCACTTGCAAAGACTAGCCCGCTAACACACAGAGCGTGGTGTCAGCGTCTCTAGCTCACCTCCAAGATGGCGGGCGGCGTGAGGCGGCGAAGGAATCACCAAAGTGGTGAAGTGTGTCTGCTGGACTGCACTTGCTGCACCTTGGGATAGCAAAGAGAGGACTGTGCCTGTGGTTCCTGGCTCAGGGAATAGTTGCTGCTCCCCAGCCCCAGACCAAAGAAGTGACTCCAAGTGTCAGCGGATTGAACCCCTGGGACTAGCACTAGGGCCAACAAATCTGAATTAGTCCAAGTCAGCAAGTCAGTATCCACTTTGAAAGATTCACTACTGACTGCCGCTGGGCGCCCAAAAGACCAATCCTCAATGACCAATAGTTGCACCTGAGTCATCTGGACCGAGGAGTGTACTCTGAGTCCAGGTTGGTTGCTCAAAAGGGATACCAGCTCTCGCCATAGGATATTGCTGAGACTGCTGTGACAAAAGACGGGTAGCCCAGCCAAAGCTGGCCTTCTACAGTCTTGAAGAGGATTTTGGGATGCCAACCTCTGTGGCAAAAGTTGTTCCACCTGATCCATGGACTGAGGAGTAACCACCACGGATCCGCCATTTATCACACAGCACCCAGAGCATCCTTGAGCATCATCCATCTGTTGCATTTGCATCTTCAGGACCACTCTATTAAGGTCTATGGCAGTCATGCTGTAAAGTTTGGAACTGGACGGGACAAAGCTTTGGTGGCAAGATAACTATCCAAATAATCTTTATTAGCCCCCATACCTTCTCCCTGTTTGATTTGGTTTCCCATTCCACGTCAGGCCAGAGGAGTCAAACTCAACTCTTACAAATGTTTCATAAGTTTACAAACTTTACAGTTAGCAGTGCATCTCCAGAACCCTTATCTTGGACTCTAAAACTTCATAAAAATATAATCTATTTTTCTGTATTGGTGTTGCATTTCTTTTGTGTTATATGGCTTTCTTGTTTAACTGTTTGATGCTCCTAAATGCTTTGCACTATTTCCTTTGTTTAAGCCTTGCTGCTCAAAGCCATAGCTACCCAGGGTTAAGCTTTAGGTTTTACAAATGAACTTGACTGGACCACAGATTTGTGAGTGTATTATATGGTAATGGTGCAGAGACATTCCATATAATACACTCAAATCCTCACACACATTCAGCAGCAGCCGGTGCAGGTATTCATGGAGGGGCGGGGGGCTGTCAACAGACTAGGGAATAGGGCAAATGAAATAAATAAATAAATCCTTGCCCACCGCGCTTACCTACACCAGCCGCTGCTGCAAACATTCAGATAGCACTGCTGTCTGATAGGTCCAACCTAATGACATTATGCTTCACAATCTAAAATTAAAAAAAAACTCAAAATAAATATGAGCTGTGTCGTTCCCAGAAAAAGAATATCACATATTCGTAGGAGCACTGACTGAGATATCTTTATCCCCTGACGGGAGATAACCAAAAAAGTGAAATTCCCAAAAAAACTGTAAATTATTAGAAACATTTATGACAAACAATAATACAATCCAAAATTACTAGTTTGAGAGCAATACGAGTGTCTGACTTAGGATTAAGTTTATTTGACGACTGCTCATACAGAAATAAGATATGTCACTTTTTGTGATACCGCCTTAGCTTATCTCGTGAAATTCTGTACAGTTAAAGAATATAAAAAGAAACAGGCCTTTTGCCACTGCAGAGCTGGTGTGAAGGGGGTCAAAAATTACACCTTTGCTTTTCATTCTGTAGCGGACACTTAGGGACACATTTAATAACAATTTGCACTGGGTTTGTGTCAAAAAAGGGATGCAAATCAGCAGGGAAAGTTGGCTGAATTAACACAAAGCAGTGTTTTGCATTCCTTTGAGTTTGGAGCATTCCATGGGTGGTACATGAGCATTCCATGCAACCATCCATGGTTTTTTACACAAAGCACTATCTATGAACAACAGTAGATATTGTTTTGCACCATAAAATAATGCCTCTTTGACATTATTGTTAACTTGAACAGTTACAAAGTTTGTTTGGTGTAGTTTTTTGTATTGGAAATGCTCCAGTACAAAGCCTATGCTAGACATGACACAGATACCTTTGAACAATGGTGCAAAGGTATATGTGTGGTGCTAGGTAGCCTGATTGTGCCCCAGTGCTAGGAAGAGACAGGTTAGTGCCATATTGTAAACAAGTGACATTTCATCAATAAAGTAGGAAACTAGCAAGTAGTTTCAGAGTTAGTTTATTTAGCATCCCATTCATAAGTGGACAGGAGGCAACTGACCAACTATTCAATTACAAGCATTCCAGGCAACATGGAACATTCTGGCACAAACCTTCTATGTCCTGGAAAATGCACAAGTAACAATAACTCTATCCAATAAACTATTCTTTGCATGATAAAATAAGAACAGAATAAGGAAAGAATAAAACACCAATTAATTAACAGGGTCTCTAAGGAAAGAACAAAATAAAAATAACATAGCAGGTTTTGCCTTTCGATTTTCATGCTTATATAATACTCCAAATATGCTGGATGTTTGAGGGACCTTACACTCTTCGGTTTCAACGCTATTTGTCCTCTGGTAACTGGTTCACTCAGAGCATTCTCCCTCTAGACTAAAAATCTCACCCTTTTCTTTTTCATCCAAAACCTCTTCCCAACTTTTGTTCCAAATTCCTCAGTCCATATTGCAGTGTCACCAGTCTAAGTGGTTTGGCAAATGTTGACCACTGCAAACAACCAACAGGAATATTGACTTTTACAACACACTCAAGTTGTAAATTCATTTCTTCCACCTTCCGTCTCTCATATAAATGAGCCTTTCATTTAAGTTGTGAGTCCAACTCCTTCGGTCTCCAATCCCCTATGTTATTATACTTTACACCAACCAGGACACAACACCATGCTAGAAGCTCTTCTTTTAAACAGTTCAAAAGGGCGTTTCCCTCAGAGGAATGTGGTTGTTGCAAAGTCAACCCGTGCCCTGGGCACCCCCTAAGGTTTTGCTGACTGGTACTGGTGGCAACTGACTCTGACTGACCCTGGGCACTACATCAACAGGCACAGGACCAGTGCCATCCTGAAAACACTTAGAATACAGTGAAAACACCTGCACACACTAGGGTACACTAAGGGTTGGGGTACCCCTGTGATTGGCATGACTTACCCCACATGGTCCTAGTACATAATAGGGCAGGGGGATTGAAACTACCTAACAGTCCCTAGTATATAATAGGGCATGGCAGTTAAGAGGTCAGCAGATCTTTCTGCACTTGCATGTGGGCACTGCTGAAGCCTGAGGTCAGTTTAAAAGTGGCTCTGTGCTGCAGGACTGCTTTTGAAAAGTAAATATTGCCCAAACTCGACTTTTGTGTTTGGGGGACTTACAAATGGTAAACCTACAATGTTTGGCCATCCCCTATGTGTCACAGGGGTGGGGGGCAGATATCTATAAGGTAAACCCTTTTAAAATGAGTTTTATATGCCCTGGGTAAAGTGAAATTGCACATTTCACTCCCCACATTGTGATAAAGTGCTGCCCAAAATCGAATAGGAGCACTGTAGAGGGAGGATCTGCAATATTTCTGCATAAAGTCTCCCCCAGGCATACCAGGGGTTGGGGTCCTGTAGATATAGGCAGAGTACTTATAACATATGTTTTCAGTCACTGGGTCACCCAGCCCCAGGTATGTCCAGATGCAGGTCATCCTTTTACTAAGTTTGAGCTCTAGTACATCATCCGCAACTCAAATAAATGTCTCTTATCAGATATCTACAACTTTCTGAACAAAGCAAGGAACCCCTCTAAATCTCCGGTGCAGCGCAGGTGGGAATCAGATATGGAGCGGGAGTTCTCCCCGAGGGAGTGGGCGGGGCAGGCATCATTCACAGGGCTAGGACCTAATCCTGCAGTACCAAGGGTAAGGAAATGTTATTGAAAATTGTGCTTTATTGGTACTACACCCCAGCAGGCATTGCCTGGTGGAAACCACGCAGCAACGACCTCTGTTGGTGACTGAACAGGCAGACAGGCACACTGACACACATTTTATGGCAATGTCCTAAGACACAAGCCTTTTGGGACTATCTGATATTGATACCATATATCATACGGAGATCCCTATATTTCCATAATATACATTCTGCTGGGACTCCCCAACCCTCTTACATACCCTCATAAATCCTGTAGGGGAGAGCGATTGCCTTGGAACTAGGGGCGACAAAACAGGTGCTATTATCAAGTTATGGCACGGAGGACATCCCAACTAAACAAGACTGGCTTCATAGAGTGTGGGAGATAGTGGGTATGGAAAGGATTACAGGTGGGATTAACTTTACATTGCCCAAATTTGATAAGATCCACCATTGCCTATTTGTCCTAGGAGTTCGTAGTGCTCACCTGCCCGAGGTACTTACTGGTGCTTCGGTTCCCCACTACTCCCCTCGCCGGCGAACATCCCGTGCAAGTCGAGGATAAGTTACCCGTTGGCTAGAACCCTACTTCGTTGAGCAATGTGTAGGCCTCTGACTATCTCCTTTACTATCCTTTTGGTTTTACTTCTGTCTCTCCTTTCTTCCTCTCCTCTTTCCTGATCTTCTACAATATACCCATAATTCTTGCTATTCCCCTCCGGCCAATAGTTGTAGGTGGGTGTTGTGTTCAATGTAGGCCTGGGTGGTAAATTCCGTTTCCTCATGAAATTTGGGTAATTTCGTGTTCCGCGGAGAGCGCAGAATTGCCAAAAAATCAGCGATCTGCGATTTTGCAGAATTTTTTGCTTGTTCGCTCTTTCAAAATGCATGTTCACGAGATATTTCGCCCTGAGCACGCAAACATCGTTCGCAAACAAGAAAAAAGCATCGCGAACAGGCAGAACAAGCAATTCCGCGTGTTGGTGGAATTTCTGGATGCTCGTGGAGATTTTTTACCGTTTCGTGGAGCTTTGCGCAGCACGCCTATGCATATTCCACCCATAGGTAGTTTAATGGTGGCCACTGAAAACTGGAATAACATGATTTAAACCATAAAATATGTTTTTATAAACCCTGGTGCTGAAAAAATCGCCCAAGTCATTTTTCCCATCGCAAACCCCCTGCTACATAGATTAACATGGGAGGAAGTTATTAACTAATAACTCTTGATAGGGGAAGACTAAAAGTGCCATTCAAAAACTTCTCAGAATGGTATTAATAAATCCAACAATATGATATTGTTGAATGTCTCCTAAAATGTACAGACAAGAAGTTATAAGACTTTTTTATTCTGTAAGCCAACATTCAACCCTGTACTGCTCTGCCCTGATTGGTCAGAGATACGTGGGTGAGCCTGGCTGCTTTGAAGAGGTGATAAATGAACCCTGGGGTTAGGAAGCCTCTCAGGGAGGAAAGGTTGCTGGGCATAGGAATGCCATAGCAGGGGGAGGAGTTGTAAACCATGGACTTCATTTACAATCTTACCCTGTTCACCTCCAGCCAGATACTAAGATTAAGGAAAGAATGAGCAGATGCAAGGGGGAGAGACTATGGAGATTAGCCACCCTAGTCGTGTGTTTAGCCAGCTGTTCTCTCCCTGCTGAAAATTCTGACATATTGAATTTTGTCTGAATAGTGGTTTCTGGGTTAGCGTTTTGAAACACTCTGCAGGAAGTGGTCAGACCTTTGGGTGGAACCCTGCAGCTCAATAGACAGGAGTGCCCTTCTGCTTGACCCCAGAGAACACTGAATAAGTATCAGAGAGAAACCAATCTTGTACCTCTGATCAAAACACCTTCATCTACAGACAATACATCCTTTATCATGAACCATGTCTTGCTTAATGACCAAACCATATCTGACTGCACTGCTCCCAAGACTTCCACAATCTCTTGATCCATTCCTAGTTCATCTTCTACTGCTCTTCAGAAATTGCTCCCATGGTGATCTCACAAATGCTTACCTCCTCATCTTGAAAGTCATCAGTAATGTCACCTTCTTCTGATACAGGTACCAATCTCATTAAACAATCAGCCAACAGATTGTTCACACCAGGAACATAGACAAATATGTACTCAAATTCTTGTAATGCTACCACCCATATTCTGATCCTCAATGACACTGCATCCAAACCTTTCTTGATAAAAACGTCTCTTAAAGGTTTATAGTCAGAATGCATTCAAATGTTGGTACCCAAATCAAATTCTTGAACTTTTGTTGTTGCCCAATATATAACTAAAGGCTCAATTTCTATTACAGAATAAGCCAATTCTGCATCACACAAACATCTAGATGCACAGGTTATCAACTCTAACTGACAATGTCTTCTTTGTACTAATACCGCACCCAATCTGTTCTAACTGGCATCAGTAATAATCCTAGCCTCATGACTTCCTATAAATGCTTGCAACCAGGGTGACTCTTTCCGCTGTATTTGGAACTGTTCAAATTCCTTCTTGCACTCTTTTCCCAGCCATCCTTCCTTGAATTCACAGATGCATAGGATTAATAAATGTAGTGTAATACTGTAGCATCCCAAAGTAAGACATCAGCTCTTCCTTATTACATGGTACAAGTATTTCCATAATTAACATTGACCAAATCCTCCTTAGGTGCCACTCTTTTGACTGAAATGTGATGACCCAGAAAATGTACTCTTGTCACTCTAAACTGACACTTCTCCTTCCTCAAAGTCAGATCTGCAGCCACCATCTTTTGTAGGACCAGCCTGACCCCTACTTCATGTTCCTCCCTTGAACTACCAAATATCAATAGATCATCTTGGCAATATCTTAACCCTTGAATACCTTTTAACATTCCAGTCATCACACATTGAAAAATGGACACCACCAACACTAAGCTAAAGTGCACCTGTTTGAACTTATAAGCATCCATGGGGGTTACAAAGGCTGTCATTTCTTTGGAAGTCTCTTCTAACTCCACCCGATGATATGCCAACATAAAATCTAAGATTGCAAAGAACTTTGCCCCACCAGTGTCACAACCACCTCATCAATTTTTGGCAATGGAAATTTGTATACCACCACCTCCTTGTTCAAGGCACTCAAATCAATGCACAGACTTTTTTCTCTTGATGCCTTACATGCTACTGTAATTGGAGCCAAACACTCAGTGGCTTTAAGAGGTTGAATAACTCCAAGATCGATGAGTATTTGTAACTCTTTGTTAACACTATATCGGATGGAAAGAGGAATCCTTTGTACCTTTGCTACAACAGGTACTGCCCCAGATTTAAACTTTATTTTGTGTTTGTACCCAGCCAAACAACCCAGTTCTTTGAGAAATACCTAATTCGATTCTTCACCAAAATCAGCTACTTCTTTTTGGATCTCCTGAATTTGTACCAGTGGACTTACATTTGGACTTAGTCATTACCGCCAGCAAATGTTGTTGTGGTCACCCAATCAAATGATCCTCTTTCTTTGCAATATAAACTTTTCCCAAAGTAATCTTGCTACCCAGTTCTATACTTCCATCAAAATAACCAAACACCTTAATGAATCCACCTCTACAGCCCCCTGGTTTCACGTCCATTGGAGATAATTTGAATCCTTTCTTGAAATGCTTATCTCACACATACACACAATTAAAATGATTGTTAAATGAGAACAAGAATCAAATTGTATAGTCACTTCAACATGTTCTATTTTTCAACATTGCTGGAATGTGTTTCTGTTTTATATTCCCCTTCAATTTGAAAGATATACTCATGCACCACTTCATTGACCTTTCTCTTCTGTTACTTTCTTTCTTTACTCCTACAGCATTTGTAATAATTGGCTTTTCTTGCCACAACCATTGCAGAACACATTAAAAGCTGGACATTCTTTAGCATTTGCCTTATGCCCACCTATACCACAGCAAAAACACAATCCACCAAACCCACTCTTGTTTTCTTTGTTCTCTTTAATCCCTGTTTTAAGTACCATCTCCTTGATCTTTACCTTGCACACCTCCTCCTCCACCTTATCAGAAGTTATTGGTATTTTACTCTTCAACAAACTCAGTTCATTCACACACTTCAACATATGTTCTACTCCTTTGGCTAAAAAAAACGCCTCTTCTAACGGCAGTTCATATTTCAACCTAAGTTCCTCTGTTGTCTTTTCGCTCTTACATTTTAACAAAAACTGATCCCTAATTCTCTTTTATAACGGTTCTTTAAACTTATAATTGGCTGCTAACTTTCTCAAACTGGTAATGTTTTCCTCAACCGTTTTATCTTTTTTCTATTCTTTCAACCCAAAAACATTTTTGCTCCGTTATTGGTCTTACCCTTGGTAAGTAATGCCTATCCGTGTTTACTAAACACACATCACATTCATTCATTATTCTTTGCTCCTCTTTACAGACTGTCTCCAAAATGTTTTGTCTCTATCCCCCTAAACAATGCATTAGCAATGAATATTTTCTTTCTGCCCTTATATTTCTTCTTCAAAGCCTTGCATAATGCCCAACTATCCTCTTGTTCCATTTAATAGTTGGTTGCCTGGTGTACTCAAAAATAAGGGTGGTGGTGGTGTTACATATTGCATGTTTACATTTCATTCCTCACTACAAGCACATACACATATAAAATGCCAACTACTTTAGATTACATTGATTGATTAAACATGAAAAAGAGTACGGTGTACCTGTCATTGAGGTGAACTGAAAGGTGTGCCTAATACCGAGATGGACAGGCTAGTGTGACTATCATCCTCGAACTGGACAGGCTGGTGTACGTCTCACAGTAATTGAGGTAAAGATAACAGCCTCACACTAAATTGATATTCAAAACAACCAGTTTTGTGTGCCAGTCACCAAGTTGAGATGACGTGGTGAATCAAAGACAAGTGTTCTTTAATGTTCTCTCCTTTACAGCTTGTTTAAACATTTAATTTGGACACTCATGACCCAAATCAATAAACCAATGTACCTTAGTAATTCGCTATAAAGCTGCACAAAGAGAACACTCTGAGGAGTCAACTTCAAAACTGAGCAACAAACTGCTAAATTGAGTTCATTATACACATATACATAGGCAAACACATGTTAAGTTTCTTATGTTTTCGGCCATATCCCACAACAAACTGACCCCCAATGAGACACCAACCTCTTTTTCTCCATATGGGGTGAGCTTGCTTCTTTCTTAGTTTTCTCTCAAAATGGCTGCCACACTAGCATTTAGACCGGATTCCTCAGAAACTAGACCGTGTTCCTTTAGCACATGCAACTCGACTTCACTTTGTTACAGGTTGGGCTTTTTGCATGTTGCTGTACACAGAACACAGCCTTGAAAGGCAGATGTGTTACCCTGCAGGAGAGCCAACATTGTTTTACTACGTAGTGAACATTACCTTATATCTCTACTGAACTTTACCTGCCAGTCACATCAAGCCCTCTGCTCACCCCACGATAAAAATTCTTATATCCTCAGGCAAATTACATCAAAGTAAGCACCACATTCCTTTTTCCAACAGTAAAACGAATTCACTGTCTCCCCATATTGAGATACTGTACTGCTTCTGTTAGTAACTCTTTGCCAATGTAAAGAAGCAGTATATCAGTAAATGATAAAAAGGTGAATATAAGAAGAAAGCCGTAATTCCTCACTGATTATTAAAGTTAACATAGACCAAAAGGCCACATTAAAATGAAAACAAATGATTTTATATAATGTTCTATTTATGTATAATGCCCTAGACTGTGCAGAATCTCAAAATGTGAATGAATGTCCAGTATTTGTCTGTGGGAAAGTGGCAACCCTACTAGTAGATCTCTCACTGCTCTGTCAGAGGGATGTTTGCAGCGGGCTAAACAGACGTTTCTTTGCAGGGAGAAGATAAAAAAAAGGAAACATTAGCCCTGTGCAATTAGTAATTTTTTCTTGATTTGTGTCTTTGATTTCTTTTTGAAAATGCTGCTTGTCTTTTGGCACTGCTCATTTTCAAGAAACACGAAAGGGAAATAAACACACGTTGAACACGGTTTATTTTACTGCAGTGCATTTAGTTGAAATTGTGGGTATTGGAAATGGCCCTTTTTGCAGGGTTATCCCCAAACTTTTTGCTTCTTCCTCCTTTGTTTTGCCTGACCTGTGGTTGTTGGCAATAGGACTCTGTGCACTTTACCACTGCTGTTCAGTGCTAAATTGCATATGCTCTCTGTGTAAATTGTTATTGTCATTGGTTATCCATGATTGGCATATTTGTATTACCTAGAAGTCCCTAGTAAAGTGCACTGAGTGTCCAGGGGTGTTTATTCAAATGCTACTAGTGGGTCTGCAGCACTGATTATGCCACCCACATGAGTAGCCCTAGAATGGTGTCTCAGGCCTGTCACAGCAGTGCCTGTGTGCAGTTGCTAACTGCCATGCTGACCAGTGTCCACACGGGCCAGGCCTAACCCTAATGCACATTGGCCACCCCTATGGAAAGCCCGAGGTACCCCCCTGGGCAGGGTGCTGTGTATGTGAAAGGTAGAGCATGTACTAGTGTGGATGACATGCTCTGGTAGTGAATCACAGCCAGTTTCGTTTTTCACTATTGAAAGGCTATCTTGCCCAAGCGCTATAATGGGGAATGCTGTGTATAATGTTTACCTGCCTATCTTCCCATAGGAGCAAGATAGAAAATGGAAGTCTGGTATCCCTGAACTCAGAATTTAATAACGCATATTTTAGGAAGGATGGTTTTTAAATCCTGTGTTTGAAAGCAGCACTTTTAGAAAGTGGCTGCTTTCTTGTCTGACCTTTCTGTGTGCCTTTGGCTGTTTGTGAATTGACTGTCTGGTTTGTGAGTGACAGGGCTGGGGGTTTCTAGGAGACAGAATACGTCTACCCAGTGGTGAATAGAGAGATCTGCATCTAGATGGGACGGAGGAGTTGCACCTGGGACCTGAATAGGACTGTGCCGGCCCCCCCACAGTGCTGGCTCCACCCCCTGTGGTGCATCTGATGTCTCTGCCCTGCACTTTGAAAGGAGAGAAGGAGTCATGTAAACAGAGTCCTCCAGAACTGGTTTGGACCGGGCTCAGAGCCCTCCTGCACAAAGGGAACAAAGACATTTTGGGGTATATGTACTGGACCCCAGACCACTGAACTTTAGATCATCCTGGAATCAAGAAGGAACCTCTGCCAAGGAGAAAGCTGGAAGACTGAAGAAGGAATACTGTTCTGCTGTTGCTTTGCTGGACTGACCTGCAGTTGCTTTGCTGCCAAGGAGAGGGAAAGGACTTTGCTTTGTGCTGTGTCCCCTTGCTTGAAGGAATCTCCAAGGGCCTGAAGAAGAGCTGGCTCCCTGTTAAGAAAAGGACTTCACCCCCAGCTTCCCTGAACTCTGCTGAGAGAGTTCTGTCCTTCCTAGAGTGCTTGGGCATGTTGTGGTGCCTCTGGAAGGTATACCTGTGTTGGGAAGCTGGAAACCAAGATTTTAAAGACTTTCTGCAAGTTTTAACGCATCGCTCGCTTGCGGAGCAAATCCCTCGTCAGTGCGAGGAAATTCCCGCTGCTACGAAAGCTGAGATTGTTGCAGTGCCGGTTGTAGCTGCCAGAGTCGTCGCATCCTTCGTTTGCGGGACGCACCTGTCCAGTGCGGAAAGATTACCATCACTGCGGGTATGGTCGCAGAGCCTGTCGTCACTGGGTGAGATCGTCGCACCGCTTGCTTGCGGACCGCATCACGTCGCTGCGAGAGTCATCGCAGAGCCATCGCATCGAGGGGCCGTGAGAGGAGAAGATCGCTGCTGAGCCGCGCATTGTCGCCGCACCGGAGATCGTCGCCGCACCGGAGATCGTCACCGCACCGGAGATCGTCGCCACCCCGAAGATCGTCACATCGTACCTTTGCAATCTGCTTCCACCAAAACCTGTGCATCGGAATCCATGCAAGGTATCGCATCCCTTCCCATACAGACCGGAGTCATCGCAACACGCCTGCTGCGTCCAGCGGGGTTGTTGTATCGCCTCCCCAGGGTCTCAGGAGTCACGCATCGCTTGCTTTTCACTGCTACAGCTTTCACTTGGAACTTTTGTCGCATCTAAAGGTACTGTTGGCTAAAACGGTACGCAACTGTGGATTATTTTTACGCAACCTTAAGAACTCATTTGAAACCATATTCTTGAACTGTGTATGTTGGATTTTTGTCGTTTTGGTCTTGTGTAGTTTAGATTAAATATCTTTATTTTTCTAAACTGTTGTGGAGTCAGTTTGTGTTTTTTTCACTGTATTACTGTGAGTGTTGGTACAAATACTAAGCACATTGCCTTTGATAAGCCTGACTGCTCGTGCCAAGCTACCAAGGGGGTGAGCCGGGGTTATCTAAAGAGTGCATCCTTCTTACCCTAACTAGAAGCAAGGGTCCCTATTCAGACAGTGGTACCTTCCTCTGCCAACTAGAGACCCCCAGTTCTAACAGTGGGCAATGCAGTCCTTTAAAAATTTCATGCCAAAATAGTGATTAATGATATTGCTAAAAGATAGAGGCTCTGATATAAGTATAACAGTGGAAGAGGCTTGAGGGAGTGGTAGGGGAAGAGGGACTATGAACTGCAAAGTGGCAGAAGCAAGGGGAAAATTATGGAGGAACATAGAAAGGTACATGCACTACAAGGCACCTACAAAAAGATGTCAGTTGCAAAAGTTTTAAATTGTAAAGGTTACACCCACATCTACTCCAGTAGTACTACAGTTCAAATGAGCTCAAAACTAGTCCTGTCAAGTGTTAGAGTAAGTCATACACCCCATATGGTCAGTCACAAATATTGCAAGGGAATTACATAACAATCATTGGAGGCAAGGAATGACACTATAAGCACAAATCCAACATCGAAAAAAAAAGAATTTAAATGATGAACAAATCACTTTACGTAGTGAAGGACTAATACAAATAAAGTCTAAACAGTCTTAAAATGTAAAAAAATATTAGAAATGTAATTATTACGAGATAATGGTCAAATAACTAAACATTGCAGACACTCATAAAAATCGCAATTTAAAAATGCTAAGAATTAAATAAATTACATTAATTAAAAAAAAGGTCATTTAAATTTAGACAATTTGATCACCCATTACACTTCTAAAACTTGACTAAACACACATCAAAATAATCACCTGTAGCTGATGCCTGGCTCCCTGATGTCTTGCAGCACAAGGGGAAGAGGGTGTGGGCTTCATTTCTGTGCTTCCACTAGTAATGATTGTCAGGTATATGATATGTTCTTTTTCTCAGACAATGCCTGTTCTCCTTTACTTTTTGTATTAATAGTTCTACGTGGCATTATCAGAGATTTATGCTCACCCTATGTAGAACACATTTTGGCTTGTTTGTCATCAGTGATGTCACTGACCATGTCATGAGTGATGTAATATGTGTGGAAATAAGCAGAGATGCGAGTTATAGTTAGGTCAGCGACCTATAACTGTTGAATTTCTCTGGTTTTGTATAAGTGAACTGTCTGTCTATCAATCATATCCCTGTAACCTTTGTTTTTTTCTGTAAAACTCTTTGGGCCATATTATCAAGAAAGGGCGATACATTATCGCCACTTTTATCGGCAGGAAACTGCCGCTAAAGCAGCGATAATGGGCTTGATAATATGCCCTTGTGAATTCCCATAGAAGCCCAGGTTCTGGTGTTAACCTGGGCTTCCATGGGAATTCACGACGACAAAGTTATATCCAAATCAAAAAATGAATTTCCTATGGAAACTAGGTCCTAACTATAACTACCTACTGACCACCGATGTATACATATATAGATGTGTCTGTAGCTATATTTTATATATATATATATATATATATATATATATTGAAAATAAGATTCCAATTCCAAATCCGCTCGTATGGAAATCATCCAGGCACTCACAAATATCGTACTCTCAGGCTTCTTTTATTATAGTTTCAGCAATCATATATATATATATATATATATATATATGTGGAACATATCAGGTCGGGTCCTTCCGGGAATCGATCCCGTAGTCAGGCGGTGCGCCGGCCAGCAGACCCACAGCTGGTTTGTCAATTTCAAACAAAATCCAAAAGGTAAGGACGCACACTCAGAAGTCAGATGCTGAGCATCAAGATTTAATCCTCAAAACTGCTAAGTGTTTCGACACAGAAATGTGTCTTGATCACACAAATTTACAGTTCTACAAGGACGTGCATATATAAAAAATAAACAGAGAAAAGGCACACATTTTTTCAACCTACATCTGACGTCAATGTTCGGCAGCCATGTTGGAACAGGTAATTGTGGTGAGTTCACCCTACTGTACTAGATTGGCATAAAAATTGCACAAAATGCATTTAAATGTACAATATTAATTACATAAACAAACATGGGTAAATGCATAAATATGTTGATTATTCTCAACAAAGAAACAGCGTTTAAAAAATGTCATGTCATGTACCTGATACCGTTTAAGAAACACACTAACAACTGAATGATTTGTCGTAAGGTGTGAGAAAAGCTACAAGCAAGTGCAATGTAGAATTTTCTAAAGCCGTCTACAAGAATCCTTTACCATGGCCATTGCTCATAAACTCCTGCAGTGCAAAGTTACTGGCGGTCTAGTGCCGTCATTGCTGATTACCCACAAAGAATGCTACAAGGTGAACTAGTGCCCAAATTAATCAACTAGAAAATCTGATTGTGTTTGCAGGAGGTGATAGGATGTAAGTAGTAAAAAACCAAGTGGCAGTAGAAAAAGCCCCTAATTTCTCACAAAACCAAAAACATACACAAAACTCTCTTATAATCCAAACTAGAAGTGCTGGAGTGTGTTTAAAAGTCTCTTATCTTAATAGAAGTGCAGAACCGATACTGATGTAGAAAAGGGTAGGGAACCCATGCTGTGCCCACAAAAGTGAAGGGTCCCTTCCTTTCTTCCTGTGAAAGAAAATCGAGAAAAGAGACAGACTTAAAAGCAATATACATAGAAACAAATGCTAAGATATACTAAAGAAACATTTCATACAAGTATACAAGTATATCAATACAGTTGAACACAATGGAAACATCAAGAAATTATTTAGTCCTCATGTAAATGAGTGGCCAATTCCTCATCCAAATGATGCCCTCCCGGGAATCTAGTCTCGAGGTCAATAATCCATTTGGATTTCTTCTTCCTAGTTGCCTATTGCCTCCCCTCTTGCCCAGATTAACCTGCTCTTCTGCAAAAAATCTTAAGAGAGAATTATTGGATTGATGTTTCTCTTGAAAGTGTCTGGCAATCGGATAGTGCAGGTCAACAATGGTAATAGCTCGCAAATGTTCCTGGATACGTTTTTTGACCATGCATGTGGTGCTTCCCACGTCGGACGTCAGATGTAGGTTGAAAAAATGTGTGCCTCTTCTATGTTTATTGTTTATATATGCACGTCGTTGTAGATCTATACATTTGTGTGATCAAGACACATTTCTGTGTTGAAACACATAGCGGTTTTGAGGATTAAATCTTGATTTTCAACATCTGACTTCTGAGTGTGCGTCCTTACCTTTTGGATTGTGTTTGATATATATATAGGCATTATGTTGCAGAGAACTTTGACGCCATAACGACAAATGCATAATATCTCGACCTGTCATATTGACATATTTCCACTAATTACAAATGAGACATTTTCAGTCTGTGATTTCCAGAGACAACATGTTGAATGTGCACTTTGCCGACATCTATGTATATTGTCTCATTGCATCTTGCATCAGTAAGCTTTACCAATTGAATTAGTGGGAATCTTTTAAAGGTACATTGGTTGAATATAGCAAATTATCGGCCATTTGTGGTCAGTTTTAACATCCAAGTATGTTTTCTACGTTTGTCTATGCTGGGAGGGAATGGCTATTTAAACGTTAATGTCGTTGGCGCCAATAAGATTGATAAAGGCTGCTGTGCAGCCGAAACGCGTATCTCTCCTATTGCGGGGTCGAGGGAAACCTGAAAAATAAACAAGCCTTACTCTTACCTGTCATGAGTACATGCCTCTTCTTCTTTGTTGGAGCAGGATGTATGTTTGGATATATATATATATATATATATATATATATATATATATATATATATATATATATATATATATATATATATATATATTTTTTTTTATACTTACAAAAGACTGTACACATGTACCAACAGTAGCAGTTTAATAAAAAGAAGGAAGTTGCCTAGGCAGGCTTTGGAAAGGGGTATCTATTATGCAACGTGATAAGCACTAGCTTAAGGAATATAAATGCATACAAATCCTGGAAACAGAAGCTTTAGTAACTTAATATGAATTGTCCCCATCACTCAGTTAACATTGCGAACTGGACCATGGCCTACCATGACAATGCTCAGATTTTATCAGATTTTAACCTCACACTGTCTCAGTGTTATATTCCATATAGGTACCATAAAATAGGCCCTGGTAACTTAATTACCCATCAGCTATATTCTTCACCACATTAAACTTATAAGGGTTTACAGGGACTGACTGTTTACCTAGATACAACGCTGCATTCAGAACGCAGGTTTTCCCTAGTTCCAAATCTCATACATTATGCATGAGGATTCTTGGAAGCACAGCAGGACTACCATCTCATGTATAATATGTATGTATAAAGTTCATGCCCGATATCATCCTTAGACCGACATAGTAATAAAGCTAGGTAGGACCCCTGGGAGATCTATGGGTGTATATATATCACATCTTGCTAAGATAGAACTGAGGAAGCCCCGAGACTTTCCTGATGACACACTGACCAGAGACGCTGAGGTTCCTGCATGCAGACACTACAGCTTGCAGTGTTTTAAACCTTCCTCGTGGGGTGTCCACCTCAAGACCAGGACGGGGTCCCACAGTCTCTCACTCCAGGTAATGGAGTTGACTTTATTCTAGAGGGATTCTTGGCTTAACACCTGCACACATGCTAGGTGCATGTAGGTGCATCTAGTTAGGGAGACATCGTAGGAGTACGTATCTTTTTATTATCACATGTTATATATACTCGTGTGTATTCATGATTATTGCAAGATGGTAGAGCTTTACCATCCATTTACTTTTATAGTACTGCTAATTATTTATAGCTTCTACTGTCTAACGGTTGTAGCAACTCATCTATTTTACACCAGAATAACAACTGTTCAAGAAATACTTATTGAAAACCCCCTGCCTGTTTATTATGTATCTCTCTGAGACAGACTAATCTAGCACGAGTGACTGAGCAAAAAGTAGCATATTGCTTACACGGTCCTGAGGGATCTGGGTTGTCATGTTCGATGCAGGCCAAGAATTATTCTCTCCTTCGTAAGAGGAGATTCTAATGGCACTGTGAGCTAGCTGACACAAGAGGTCTATATACCTGGTGGGGGTGTTCAGAGTCAGTCTGGCACCAATCCTACTGTGTATGCTGTTCGAACACGCAGATCCTGTATAGTTTTATAGGAGCTACACGACATCAGAACAGGAGATGACGTACAATGAGCTAACAGTCCTAAGAGATTTTAACATCTGGTCAGAAATACCTGAGCTTTCTATCTCCATCTTTTCTTATCACACATTGAGGACCTACAACTGGAACATGTTTGAGGGTCCACCCACAAAGGGAAATAATACTCATGACTTAGCTCGTCTGATGTTCTTACTACCTGTCCTAGTCATCATAATTGGCACTCTTCTATGGCTTCTCTTTGAACGTAAAAGTAGCCTCCAGTTATTCTAAACTTCGGTCTGTCAATTCATGTTACAATATTATAGTGTGTATATATATTTGGTTGCACATTCAGAGGTTTCACCTGTTATTTATTTTAGAGTATATATAATGATTGGCAAAGAAATATACTGCCCTGCATACCTTTAGAAACAACACGTGAACAGAAGTTGCAAGAAGAGAACCTACGTTTCTCATGTGAAGCATAAATTTGGACAACGGTGCATCATTTCAAACTCTACGACACTGAGCTACGGGAGCACATTTCTATAAAAGTCTTGTCAGATCCTATTTAACATTCACTGTGCAAGCAAAGGCTATGAGTTATTTTTTTCCTTTCAGTCTTTTACCTTCAGTCGCTCTTCCTAATTCTGTCTGCTGTAGAGTTGCAAGGCCCATATACTTTTTCCCTATTTTATTTCTTCCATACATTTTTTTCATTCTTTTTGTCCTCCGATGGATCTTGCTTGGTGGTGAGAAGGGACAGATTTAAGTCATCCAAGAAGGACCAGGAATTGGATAACTGGTCTACAAACTAGAAAGAAAATAAATAAAAATTACTCTCAGAGTCAATCAATCAATCAATCAATCATGGGAATTGTAAGTGTGCTACTCACCTGGACGGTCTCAAGGCGCTGGGAGAGGGGAGGGTCCGCAGATCCATTTAGCCAAAGAGCCAGGTTTTGGAGGTCTTTCTGAAGGTGTTCAGGGAGGGGTGCGTCTGATGTCTGCCAGTAGCTCATTCCAGGTCTTGGCTGCAATGTGAGAGAAGGATCTTCTGCCTGCTCTAGCTCTGTGGATGCATGGGGTTTCAGTCACTGCGAGGTTGGAAGATTGGAGGTTTCTTTTGGGTACGTGGAAGTTGATTCTGTCATTGAGGTATTTGGGTCCATTGTGCAGGCATTTGTAGGGATGAGTGAGGATTTTGAAGATGACTCTTTTCTCCACGGGGAGCCAGTGGAGTTTCCGTAGGTGTTGGCTGATGTGTTCGTGCCCGGGGATGACGAGGACAGAACAATACTATAAAGATATAAGATTACCACTGCAAGTCCAAATCTCCTAAAAGAAACGTAGGCAAGCTAGAATCATACTCATGAGTTGTTAATGTTATGCAGAAATATACAGCATTAGTATTTGATGCACTGACATTTCCCTAATATGATATCTCCTTATCATTAGTAAACTCAAATTAAGAATGCAAATTCAATTGGAAAGAGACAGATCATGATAGCTGAGTCAATCTGGTAAATTTAGTCAAATGTATCAAGTTTAAGGAAAGGCAAATGCATCAGTAAGTTTGCATCAAGTTGTAAGACACATTGATTGAATTCTAATAATATGTACCAAAGTTCAATGATTCAGGAAGGGACATGAAACATGCCAGTTCAAGCATTCTCCCAGAAAGGGAGAGCCCACTGGGTGCATATGGCATATGTGTCAGTCCAGAAAGAAAGCCAGGTGAGTCCACATCAGGCAAGTCAAGGATCGCCAGAAAGGTTCTGTAAGTCTCTGCTACAGGATTTTCTAGCATATGTGGAAAAGTTAGCAACCCATTTTCCAGTTCCAGAGCCCAGAGCTTCAAATTGGGCAATATTATATTCTTAAAGTTCTGGGGGTGACACCTCCTGGAATCACCTCATCGAATCAGACCACTCAGTTCATTGGGTAGTTCGGATAGGATGAGTGTCATGCGACATGAAGAAAACACAAAATGTAAAGAAAAAGGTGTGAAAATTATGCAGTCCTTATCAATTCAATGTGTGAAAAGTCAAAACAATGCTTCTTAAGCAAGGAGTTCAAGAGGACAGTTTCCCAGGCAGATGGTCCTCACTGTAACTAAAATGTAGCAAAATGTCTTGTTCAGTACATGAGAACACAGGAAAGAAAACACTGGTTCACGTTATTTGTTCTATTGAGAGATTCTCTCATGAGCAGTGGATTCAGCTAGGAAAAAACTTCATGTGTGCAGTCAAGCCCACATTATTTGAAGCTAATATAATGAAAATCATGTATAATTATTAAGCATACGATCATAGGGAAATATAAAGATATCATGATTCCAGTATAAGTCTGATGCATTTGAAATCATTTAGTACGGTAACAAATAACATGTGTCAGTATGACGTTTTAACACTAAAAAGGTCATATTAGTGTGTAGACCTTTGGGTCACAAATAGAAAGCTAGTTACACAGAAAGGAACTCTCTCTTTTTTTGTTGCTTTATACCCAGTCCTTTCTGGTATTCTGGGAAACTCTCTCTTTTGAAAGTCAGTATGATATACTACTACTTTTGGAATGTAATAAACAAATTTACATCAAAATGACAAAAATCCAATAAGGGGAACCAGATATAAAAGCTTTTAAAGTTTTAAGTCAAAATAGCACCAAAAAGCACTAAACTCTAATGGCAGTCTATGATCACAGTATACTAGGATATAGGTGCACTTTGAGACCGACCACTATGGATCACGAGGTAAAATACATGAAAGTAGGTGGCCTGGTCAAAGATTTTACCTTCAGATTTAGTTTGCAAAATGGAGGGAAAAGTCCTCCAGTGGGGAAGGCAGCTGGATGTATCTGGCAAAGTTGATGAAAAGCCAAATAGCCATTGGATGGGGTCCTGCTGAAGCAATTGGTTTGAAGCAGTCAGAAAATGCTCGAAGCAGGGGAAATGTATATTTCCCAACTGATCGAGAGCTAACCGTTATCCAGATTCATTTTGTGCCTTTGCCTGGTCAAGATTTGCTCATCAGGACTTTGTCTTTGAAATGAATGCCCTTTTAGTCCAGCATGGCAAAGGATCACGCTCTATTCAATGAGTTCTCACCGAGAGTCCCCTGACAAGGATTTGCTGCTGCAGAGTAGTTTCAAGAGGGACACACCTATTTCTTCAGCCTAACGTTTACTGGGTTGGATCTGGTGATTGGTTCTATTCTTGTTATACATATCATGTTTTTCTCGAACTAGAAAAAAGTATGTGTTTTAAGCAAATTAGATGTGAATGGTTGTGGGTCTATCAAATGCACATTCCTATCCAATTCATCTATTCTGCTAATGTGATATAAAATGGTGATAATTAAGCTTATGCAAATACATTCCTGATAGTTAAACATTTCTATTTGAACTTATAATTGCATGGGCTAAAAATAATACATGGAGTTTCTGAAAATATAGCGGCTACAAGAATGCTTTACTAACTCATGTTTATTGTTTATTTTAACATGTGTTCAAGGTGTTTGGGTTGTTTGAAGTCGGAGTAGTAAATTGAACCCCTCAAAATATCAAGTAGCAACTATAGGGAGACAGAAATATCAGAAGAAAATATAGCGATGCAGAAATACTGTTGTCAAGAATATCGTTTGTTTCAGGTAACTAAAAAGATAGCTGTAAAAAAAAAAGTATTTTAGCTTATATATTAATTTTATGAGCTACTATTGTTTGGATAATTGTTATTGGTTTTTGTAAATATATGTCATAATCTTAAGTGATTAAAATGTTTGTATTTAATTTCCAATAATAAGTGTCATAGCAGGTTGTTGGGTTTGTGAGGGATGAGGTGAGACATTAATTAAGTAACAATTAATACTTAATGAATTATTATTTTTTGAGGAAGTATGTGATTGATATTAGTTATGTACATTATGTTATACTGAATATTTCACTTATACTTTAAGTGTGGGTTGCTGTGTTTGTAGAGGCATTGGGGAAGTTAATTGGGTATAACTTAATTAACAATTTATTATTAGTTATTTAATTGCCTGCTCTTGTATTTCACTTGAGTCAGGAACTATAATTAACTCCTTCAGTACTGAGCTAGAGCACTGCACATGCTCAGAAAGACCTGTAGCTGCCAAAATGAATCTGTCTTAGTGTATAACTGTCAGGCTGTTTTTACTGATGTAAGGAGAAAAGTTACCCCTCCCAATTGTTGAGCAAGCAATTTTTGTATACCCATATTAGCCAACAAATATACTTGTATGTGCCAGTACCTCCCCAAGGTCTCATGCTGACTATGCAACAAATGTGTATATATAAGGCCCCTGGTTTCTGTACTCTTTGGACTGCCTCCTACAGTGGCCTGAGGATACCGTATTGACGCAGTCTCCCTCATGTGAGGTTAAAAAAATGAAATCTTTTGATATTACAGCTTCCGTGCCAATCTCATCTTTGTTGGTTTAAAGGACCAGGTGCATCAGTGAACCCCTAAAAAGGCATTTTATTCTACAGGAGGACAAGGGTGTTGCTGCTAGATTCTGCAAGCACATGAAGGTGGTTAGGTTGTGGAAGGCTATGGACTCCCTCAAACTTAACTCCGCTAAAACGGAGGTGTTGCTGTTTGGGGCCCAGACTTCCTTTTGGTCCTCTGAATGGTGGCTGTCCAACATAAGTTCATTTCCTTCTCCTGTCCTGGAAGTTCTCTTAAATGATAAACTATCCTACATCTATCATGTCAATGCAGTAGCATCTGCCACTTTTTTTACTCTTAAGATGATTAAGAAGATCCTTCCTTTTATTCCGACTCAGCTGCAGAAAATGATGGTCACTTTGCTGGTTCTTTCGAAGATCGATTACTGCAACGGACTGTACTTAAACACACATCAGCATGTTCTTATTAAACTGTAGACTCTGCAAAATGCAGCAGCCTGTGTGTTTTACAAGATTCCCAGGTATCAATAGGTATCTACGTCTGTCAAGAAACTCCTCTGGATCCCTGTTAGACAGAGGGTCACTTTCAAAGTGCTGTGTATTGTGTACAAAGCATTGCACGACCAGGTACCTGATTTTTTAAGGAAATGTTTTACCTGGTGTACATCAGACAGGTCACAACACTCACCCTCTGACAAACTGGTGGCAGTCCCCAGATTCAAGTGTGCGAACTGGAGTGGCAAAGGCTTTGTGCTTCGAGAGTCAAAAGCCTAGAAACTCTCTTCCCATGTATATCAAAACCATGCCTAATCTTTTGGCTTTTAGAAGACATTGCTTTTTTCCTCTTGCTAACTATTATTGATGGTGTCTTTTTGTTTTTCCTGTCATCTCAGCCAGTGCCAAGACATCTATATGTTATTTGAGTGCTTTAGTAGAACACCTAACATACCATAACATAACATATTGTTGCACAGCCTGGAGTGGGAATAGTAAATCTTACCCCTCTGAAATCCAACATTTTTCTTAATGTTGCATTGTTTGGAGAGGGAATAGTAAATCTTATCCCACCAAAGTTCAATACTTTCCCTACTATTGCGCTGACTGGAGTGAGAGTAGTAAATCTAATATCTCCAAAATCTAATGCTTTCCCTATGTTGCTTAGACTAGAGTGCAATAGTAAATTTTACCCTTCCAAAGTCTCCCACTGTTGCAACGACTTGAGTGGGAATGGTACATCTAACCCCTCCGAAGTCCAATGCTTATCTTACTGTAGCACAGAGCAGAGTGGGAATAGTAAATCCTACCACTCCGAAGTGTTTCCCTACTGTTGCACATACTGGTGTGGGGATAGTAAATATTATGCCTCCGAAGTCCAACATTTTCCATACTATTGCACTGTTTGAAGTGGAAATAATAAATCTAACCCCTCTGAACTTCAACCCTTTCCCTACTGCTGTGCTGTTTGAAGTGGGAATAGTGAATTGAATCCCTCAGAAATCCAAAACTTTCCCTACTGTTGACCTGCATCAGTGGGAATAGTAAATGTTAGCCATCTAAAATGTAGTACTTTCAATACAGTTGCACTGTTTGCAGTGTGAGAAATAAATTCAACCCCCTCCAAAGTCCTACCCTCTATCTAATTTTGCATAAACTGGAGTGGTAATAGTATGTCTATTATTTCCAGACTGAAATACTCTTCCTAATATTGGTTGCATATATTTATTAGGTATATCTGTTTATAACTTTAATTGTATATTATATGTTTATATTCTCATTTGCTTTTAATATTTTTATATACTTTGTACATTTAGATTTGTATTGTGTTTTATTTGTTTGGCAATTTATGTGCTGTTCTGGAATTGAATTGGCATTATTTTTTTGCTTCATGTAAATATATATGTTTCTACACACACACACACCTATATGTATATGTATATATATATATATATATATATATATATATATATATATATATATATATATATATATATATGTTAGAAGGGGTTCCCCACACAGTAAAGTCCGAGGAAACACAGAAGACTCGCACTCCAGGGTCCGTGTTCAAAAAACGTTTATTGGCGACGCGTTTCGACCAGGCAGTCTTCTTCGTTAGCCAGGATGCTTCATGTAAATATATATGCATCCACACACACACACACATCTATATGTATGTGTATATATATATATATACATATATATATATATATTTCCCAACAGGCTTGTTTGTTCCGTGCCTGACCGGTTTCGGGGCCTCCCGCCCCTTAATCATAGGTGTGTCTGCAGTCCAATGTGTGTTCTCCGCGGCCAAACCTCAAGATAGCATGAAGTTTCCTTGCGGCTTGGACGCGCCGCATCAATATTTCATCAAGGTTGCCCCGAAGCTGTGGTGTGCGTTCCTACCTGTTGGGCAACCTTGATGAAATATTGATGCGGCGCGTCCAAGCCGCAAGGAAATTGCACCACCATCCACTTCAAAGATGTGTCTGCCGAGGCCCGAACCAAGTCGAGCTCGGAGGCAGCGCAGCAACTTACAGAACGAATTACCAGCGCGTACAAGCTTGTAACCCACTGGAGGGTTCAAATATGCACATTAAAGGCAGGAAAACTGGTGTTGCCGAAGGTCTAAAACTACAAGCTCCAGCATGCACAGGGGTCATGTGACTACTCACCTGAGAGAGCCACGCCCACCGGAGGGAAGACACCCATTGAAAGGACTGAATGGTCTCTTAAAAACTTCATGGTGTCTCGAGGTTTGGCCGCGGAGAACACACATTGGACTGCAGGCATGCCTATGATTAAGGGGCAGGAGGCCCCGAAACCGGTCAGGCACGGAACAAACAAGCCTGTAAACACGCTGGTTCCTCCTAATAAATGGTCCTATGACCCGAAGCTGCGGTGTGCGTTCCTACCTGTTGGGCAACCTTGATGAAATATTGATGCGGCGCGTCCAAGCCGCAAGGAAATTGCACCACCATCCACTTCAAAGATGTGTCTGCCGGGGCCCGAACCAAGTCGAGCTTGGAGGCAGCGCAGCAACTTACAGAACGAATTACCAGCGCGTACAAGCTTGTAACCCACTGAAGGGTTCAAATATGCACATTAAAGGCAGGAAAACTGGTGTTGCCGAAGGTCTAAAACTACAAGCTCCAGCATGCACAGAGGTCATGTGACTACTCACCTGAGAGAGCCACGCCCACCGGAGGGAAGACACCCATTGAAAGGACTGAATGGTCTCTTAAAAACTTCATGCTGTCTCGAGGTTTGGCCGCGGAGAACACACATTGGACTGCAGGCACGCCTATGATTAAGAGGCGGGAGGCCCCGAAACCGGTCAGGCACGGAACAAACAAGCCTGTAAACACGCTGGTTCCTCCTAATAAATGGTCCTATGACCCGAAGCTGCGGTGTGCGTTCCTACCTGTTGGGCAACCTTGATAAAATATATATATACATATATATATATATATATATATATATATATATATATATATATATATATATATATATATATATATATATATATATATATATATATAATGTGCTTTTTATAGTCGTACATTTAAAGAATTAACCCAAAAAATTTACATAGTGTACAAAGAAAAGAAGTTGTGTTACATGATATATATATATAAATAAGCCTGCACACATATGTGTATATGTGTTTATAGAAGTGTATATATATATATATATATTTTGTTAAATATTAGTAATATATATTTCATTAACATTATATTAATGGTATGTATTACTTTTTATTTATTGACTTCTTTAAACTATACATTTATACTTAGAAAAAATATATTTGTATGTTTTTTAAAGATATTAGGGTAAAACAATATTTTCTTTTTGATATTTTTGTACTTACCATTATAAGGAAAGGAACACAATATTTCTGCAAATGATATTTGTTTTACACAATATTGTAGATTTCGATATTGTGTCAGGGATCCAGTGTTCAGCAACCTTTCGGGTTCAGCTTAGTTTAATGTTCATGCTAACGCTACTCTACAAGATGTTTTTGGGCTCACCCTTGTTTAATGTTTATTCTAGCACTGTTTGACAAGTCCCCTGACTGAACTCTCCTTAGCGTTTATGTTAACAATATTCAACTGATTCTCTCCGCAAATCCTAAAAAACTTCACGTATCAGGATGTTAGGTAAAGAGAAGCTTCACACAGGGAAATTGAACAAAAGGAGCACAACTTTAGCACCAACTCCAATTGAAGGTTGCTGTGTTTTGGGTGGCCTTCATATGTGACTTGAGAGCTGTGCCACAGCTTTGACTGAGATAGCAAGCTTGCTATCCAGACAGAACAATAAGGATTATTGTTCTGAAAACAGTGAATGCAATCGCGACTCACCTTACAAACTCAGAACTCGGCAAGTTATTTATTAATTTTCTAGAACTAGCATAGCGCCTAGGAATACTACAAAGACGGTGTTAGGACTATAAAATAAAATATAATCACTGCTTTACAGTATTTTTCTGTGTAGCTACAATTCATAGAAAATGCACCAGATTGGGATTTTAAAATAAACATTTTATATGCATATTAGTTTCCTAGTTCTTTGTGAGTGTGTAGTTCCTATACAAAAGAGTCTGTGGGTGCCCACTAATTGAACCTGGCCCATCTAATGTGAATGGTCCATAACAGAAAGGTTAGGTTCAGTAGGTTGTGTATTGGTTGCAACACAACTGGATGTCCTGATTTTTGTTGGCCACACCAAATATACAAGGGGTTTGCCCAAATAATCCTCCACTATCTTGGCTGTAAATATGCACACAAACAAAAGTGATGCGGAGGAACAAAAATTTTAAAGAATAATAATAGAGTACTTTAAATTACTCCTATATTGTGGTACAATGTCCCAGTCATATCAACATTTATTTCAATAAAGTCACTTCCCCAAACTCATTCCAAGTCATAACCACAATTAATTTCTTTTAATTTTTTGTCTGGTAGAGACCAATAATAATTTTTTTAGGTCGCAACATAAGGGGTGCTGTGACATTTGTTGTAATGGCACAAGCTGCATAAGCATGTGAAATATTTTACTCATGGGCTGATTTGAGGTGCACTAACCCAATAAGGGGTACTTTCATAAATGCAGACATGCACAAGTGCCACAAAATTATCAACCCTACAGGGATCTAAACACCATTCTGAATTATCAGGATCACCAGGTCTTAGAATGGGTCCCCTATGTAATGATAAGACCATGTGGCCCCAACTGGCTAGGTACATTCCAAATATTGACACATGTAATCTTTCAGTTGAAGAAGTAGTATGACTATTAAATCAAATACTAAGTTTCTATAGGTGACATAGACAACATGAGCTACAAACTATAGTTGCCATCGCAGTTCCTGTTGGACCTTCAGAAGAATCCCAAGTTGCCATACAGGGAATTAGTCCACAGATTTCAAATGTTATCAGGGACAAAGCACCCACAAAACAGTTGTTCCTCACACAATACCCCAAGATAAACATAGTATTCTGAATATGTGTTTTCCTCGTGGGATTATGCCACACATAAAAGAGTGCAACATATGGGGAAGCATATTTGTGAGTATCTACACTACTACTCACAGTGGCAGTGATAAAGGGAACTTCCGCAAAAGCCCCAGGGCCAGATGGGGCACCCCTAGATATGTTTAAAGGCAATCCACAATTATGGGCTCCATTGATGACAAATGTTTTTAAATCAATAATAGTGGGTCGCATCCCTACTACATGGAAAGAGGCCATGGTGATAACAATATACAAGAAAGGCAGCAGGAATGATCCTGTATGCTAGAGGCCTATATCCCTAATTGGTGTAACATGTAAAGCGCTGAGGAGGGTAATTCATGCCCGTCTGGAAACTTGGGCCAATGACTCTAGTCTTATGTCCCAATCACAATATGGTTTCCGGAAGGGGATGGGAACGAATGAACAATGTCTCAATATGTCCCTAGTTATGGGTAAGTACATGAAGGCCAAGGGTGGGTCAATCAACCTGGCCTTCATGGATTTATCCAGCACTTTTGACACAGTTAACAGAGGGAATCTGTGGACATTAATGGAAAAAATGGGCTTCGAGGAGGCACTCATTACCCTGTTACGTAGGTTGTACTCGACAACCTCTGTCTCCATACGTTATGGGCCAGGGGGTGAAAAAACTCTGCCTATAGCGTTCACTGAGGGTATTAGACAGGGATGCATTTTGGCCCCCTTTTTATTTCTCCTATACACAAATGGGGTAGAGAAATTTTTATTACAACAGCATTTAGACTATCCGATTAGGGGAGGTAAGCTAGTTCTCCTCCTTTCATATGAGGATGATACGGTACGGATGACTTTAACTGGTAATAGCCTTCAAAAAGCTTTGATTGCTTTCACCGATTTTATGATGACATTGGATCTTAAAGTACATTTTAGCAAGTCTTTTATAATGGTGTGTGACCCAAAACAAACAAAAACAAGAACATTTGTGGTAAAAGAAAACATTATAGGTAAGGTACCTAACTTTACGTATTTGGGGAACGTTTTCATTCATTTCACTATGTCTTTATTTCAATTAAATTAATCATGATAGACAATACATACAACAATAGATGAAAAAGATTTTAAATAAAAAGCACAGTGTCATATATACAGTCGAAACAGTGTGGCGGTCGATAATCAATACAATGTATATTTCAAGTAAAAATACTCAGCAACAAAGGACCGCTAAAAACCAATAAATACATAAATACAGTATAAAATCAGACAATCATTACTACTTGAAATTCCATAATTAATTATACCACATTGAAATAACATAGCTTTAATGTGACTGTGGCTAGTTTTAGAGTTCTCTTAGTTTTTACAACGAATGAGCCATGCCCAACTGAGGAATTTTGTCATGGCTACAACTATGGGAGCATACATGGATGTCCGCAGGATCCTTAGTGCCGCCACAGCCGATCTGGTGCCCAAGTTTGTGCTAATTCGTTTCAAACACTTGCGCCTATGGCATTTGTAAGCCGGGTATGCCAACAGAAAATGAGGTATGGATTCCAGCAGAGCTGGGAAACAGGACAGTGCTTGGTCCCGTTCAACCGCCATTTACAAGTAAAGGCGTTGACTGGGAGGGAACCAACCCTAAACTGGTGGTAAACTTTCCTATCCACCGGTCTGGAAATAATGTTCCAGTATGGTTCGAACACAAAGTCCTGCTTTAGCGACAAGTAGGCCATAGATAGAGAAGGCCTCGTAGTGGAGGAGAAATAATTGCTCTTGACCATATCCCAAAAGGCGGCCTGGGGCTCCCTTTTGGGTGGAAATGGATTAACCTCGGGGTGCTCCCACAGCCCACTCATCCCCATCCCACACAAGGTGTTTTTTACATCCTGTAGCCATTTGATCTTCCCCGTACACCCAACCCCCTGAAATCCATAAGAGATTTCGCAAAATGGGAGAGCTTAGGGGTAACCCAGAGTCGTCGCTAAAATGCTATTGGCCTATAGCGGGCTACATCCTCAATTCGAAGGCAACCCAGATCCAGAAAAAGGGGCAGTAATGGGGTGGATTGTGGGAGGCCCATAATAAATCTAACAAATTTGTTCTGGCTTGTACCAAAGGGGAGATGTTTTCAAAACCCCAAAGTTCTGCTCCGTACATAATTGAGGTAATAACCTTAGTGTTGTATATCGTGAGAACGGGGGCCATGGGCTTGGTGAATGAGAGTATATGTTCATTAACCAGGGCACCTACCAACTGAGCGTGTTTCAAAGGTAGAAGGTCAATGTGTGGTTTCCAGCTAAGTTTCTTACCCAAGGTGATCCCCAGGTATGCAAAGGCCTCTGTCTGCTCCAGAGGGACATTGTTCATAAGGACAGTTTTGTGAATGTTCTTATGATGGTGAAAGACCATAGTCTTTGCTTTGTCCACATTAACCACAAGCCCAGGTTCGCGGCAAAACAACTCAAACCTGGACAATGCTGCCTGCAGTCCCGTCAGCGTCTTAGATAGGATCAGAGTGTCGTCCGCGAACATGAGAAGTGGAATCCTAAGTCCCCCCAAACTGGGAGCATCTGTGAAGTATGTGGAGTAGTATTGGACCAAACTGTTGATAAACAAGGAGAACAGTGTCGGTGCCAGGACACATCCTTGGCGCACACCCTTTAGCACTGGTAAACTGGCTGTAGTCTCACCCTTGGGGCCCCAACGCACCTGGGTGTCGTTCGAATTGTGCAACTTGATTATCAGAGATAAAAACTCCTGGGGCATCCCTACTTCCAAAAAGGCGTGCCACATTTTATTACGTTGCAAAAAACACAGTTGATGGACAGAATGCAGAACAATGTCTTACATTCACCCCAGTACAAAGATCTGGGACTAAATCCATCATTTTTTTGCACTCCACACCACCCTAGGTCAGACAATGGCTATATGCAAATCAGCCTTGACCCTGTGCCTCATGGGAACAGTCCAGCCCGAACTACCAAGCCATGTCTTTCCTAGAACGGAATCAAGCATCCAAGGACTGGTTTCTGGCTATCAGCCTTCTTCAGACATTTTATTATGTGGCACCAAGTCGAAAGCAGACTTTAGATCAATAAATGCTGCATATAGGGACCCTCCTCCTATGATAACCACCTTCCAGTACACCATAGCGAACCTGAAAACTTGATCAATGGGACGTGTAAAGGGGTGAAACCCTGCCTGCAATGGTGACAAAATCTCAATCTCCTCAATCCACGTTTGGATTCGGCTGAGGACTGGTCTGGCAAATGTTTTCTGTATAGAATCAATAAGGCTGATTGGCCTATAATTGCCATGAGACGAGCGATCACCCTTTTTATAGATTGGTAATATGATGGCTTCAGACCAGGTCTCTGGTATGGGCGCACCAATGGCTATGGCATTAGCGATAAGTGTAATATATTTAACCTAGTTTTCTTTGTCATACTGGAACAAGTCAGCCGGTATGCAGTCCTGACCAGGAGCCCTCCCTTTCGGCAGCAGTGAGAGCACATTCTCAACCCTAGAGCTATCAAACAGCAGGGAGGGTGGCATGCAACCTGGTAGAGGGTGAGTGTCAACGGTGTTTACAATAGATTGGGCTTTAAAAAACCCAACCCACAAGTCGGGCGCTACATAGTTCACCAGTATGTGTTTCTTTGCTACCCCATTTAACTAACTGACAGAATTTTACCATATCTCTCTCATTCCTAGCTTCAAGTAGGTCAAGTCAACGGTTGTCGTCCCAGTCCTTCTTAGCTACTTTTTGGACTGCTTTGTACCTTGTCCTGGCCATTCTGATCTTACCCATATTTTTGGTTTTGATGGCCTTTGTTAGCTCCCTGTATGACTCTCTACAAAGCTTATTGTAACAAGTGGCCATCTTTGCACCTGATCTGGGCTTACTAGAAGTCTGTTTAATAAAAAAAGGTTTAAGGCTGGCAAATAGCTCACTATGGACACTCGGGCAATGCGGATCATATTCTCCTGGGAGTGACAATTATTGAGAATAGCAAACGAGGGACCAACCATAGACTTCATCTCTTTGAGGTCCCCCTCTCTTTTGATAAGCCTCGACCATCCAACTCTTCACCCATCATTCATGGCTGCGGCTTCCACAAGATTCTAAACCTCGCCCCATTGGAATTAACTATTGGACTCGTCACCAATAATGATAAGACTAGTGGATCATGGTCACTTTTGGTCCGCTCAATGAGCGTCATGTCATGTAACTGTGGCCAGAAATCCACACCACGGAGGATATAATCTATCCTACTAGATCTTACGCCGTTATTAAAGGTGTGAGCACCCATCTGATCTGACTGAGACATCCCGTTTAATGCCCTTACTCCCTTCTACAGGCACAACCCCTTGAGCTGCAGAGCAGCTTTATTCCATTTTTTAATTGGACAGAGTTCTAAAGAGGGTATCTTCCATTGTAAATCTTCGTCAGTGGTTACACTACCATCCTCATATCCCAGGGGTTCAAATGAACAATTAAAATCACCAGCTATAATCAAATAATGCCCTGCTTTCCAACTATCCAGAAACCCGTCAAGAATTTCGACGGTCTTAGAGCGCCGACCGCCAAGCAGCCCTCTTGCATAAATATTAATCAACAGGATGTCCCTAACGGTTCTCAAACATAAACAGAGCACCAGGATGTCCGGCCTATCAATGAGAACTTCCTTGACATTGTAATTCGCTTGCTATCTCACCCAGCATGTTAACCCACCTGAAGGTTTTCCCTTTCGCCCCCCCTAGGGCTGGCTTGGAAAAGTTAAGAAACCCAGGATGATGGACTTGATCTATGGCCCATGTCTCCTGGAATGCCCAGATGTCATGCTGGTCGAGAAATGTGGACCAATCACTAGATACAATTTTGGGCAGGAGCCCCGCGATGTTCCAAGAGGCCAGTGTGAGCCCGGCAACCCCCATTGTCTGTGTGGACCATAAGTCGGGCCTTTCAAATTGATCACTTGTTGGGAATCCTTGTTCAGAACCCCCACACTCCTTAGTTGGGCTTGGTGCAATAAATACCGGCCCACCATCACTTCCGAGTCAATCGTTACAATCCAGAGTCGAAAGTGCATCAAATCGATTCTTCACAGGGACAAGGAGTTCTGGAGGCCCATGTATTTGGAAAGACTCTCTTGAGTTTGACCCACTAAGATTAGTAATGGGGCAGTAAAAGAAACCCAAGGGTAATACAGAGATGGAGTCTCTTACGACTTGGTTCCCTGACCTTGATAGGATGCATTGGACCATGCTAGGTGACCTAAAGCTCAGGACACACAATCTCCCCTAAAAGTTTTCTGGGACTTCCCCACCCAGGGAACCCTACGCACCATTTTGAATTCAGTGAACAAGTTTGTCGATAGCCTGGTTCTTACACTTAGATGATGTAGGGCCTTATTGCGTAGTGTAGACCAGTGTTCCCGCACCTGGGATCCTAGCTCAGGGACATTCACTAGAACAACTGTATAAGGGGTGGCCTCCAGTGGAAAGTGAAGGGAGGTTGGGGGGGGTGAAGTATCTCTGCAAATGTTTGCTGGAATGGTTGCAAACTACCCTGGCTCGTGGCCGAGGGGGCTCCTTGTGAGCCAGGTCCACCCACTGTATGGGGGTTTGATAAGTTGCTATCCGGAGCTACGGTGGGAGGAGTAGGAATAATAATAGCAGTCCCTTCACAAAGCTCACCGCCCCGACCAGTTGGGATACACCCCCCGGCCAGCACTATGCCTAATGGAATATTACAAGTAGGCTGTTGGGTTCTGGGAAGTCCTTGTTCTAATTTGGTAAATCTAGCTGCAATAGAAACAAGTTTCTGCATCGCTGGGTCTAGTAGGAAAGAAATTTGCTGCAATAGCTGATTATGGAAGTTTTCTTTGCTGCAAGATTTTAATTGGGGGTTGTATCAGCAATAGAACAGTGACTAGGTGTTTGCAGATGCTCCCCCTAGTGGGTGCCTTCCGATTTGCACCCCCTGTCAAGCACGGTTGTGGTTTAGCTAAAACACACGCTTTCCTTTTCTTTGTCGGCGGTTCCCCCACAGCTCCCACCACCCCTTGATTAGACTGGCTTTCCCTCCCCTGGTTGTGACTGGGGAGACTGTGTAAAGGGGTTCTGGACTGACTGGGGTTGGTTCGGGGTGCACAGATGAAGCGAAGGTAGCCTGTCCAGCTAGCCCTGTGGACGCGACTACGGGCCATTGGTGTGAATAGGTATGGAGGTGGGAGCTGTATTGACTGGTCCAGTTGGTAGTGCGGGTTCTAGCGATAACCTATGCTCCGTAAATTGAATCTCATGGAAGAGCATGGATTCAGCCCTAGGTGAAAATGCATCAAGGGTTCCGACTACTCCACCCCTACACCAATTTGCATTTCCCCAAGAGGCTAGCCCCCATAGGTGACATTATGGGACAGTAGTACCACTATGCAGACCCCCCCTAAAGAAATGTCAAGATTTAGGGGGGTGGCGCAGCCCAGCCTCCTCTGGTCTTGGACGGGCTAAGACGGGCCCGCCCTTGGTCTGGGCTTCGTTCGGGCTACGTCCCGTGCGTATCCCGCATTCGCGTTGGGAGAGGCTGCGCTATGAGCGCGTTGTCCCCGCCTCTCCCTCACTCGCGGCAGCTGCGGAGACCTGAGGTGCACTCTGGGGATTGGAGTCCACCCCAGAGTGTGAAGATGTCGTGGCAGTGGCAATGTTTACCCCTGGGACCCTAATCCCACCAGGGGTCCTCTCCACTGGCAGGCGGCAGGCAGGCAGAAAGGCTGAAATAAATTGAATTGGGACAACCTGATTGCAGCGAGGGCCCTACATACTAGTAGAATTATAGAGGGTTTGTTCCGCTTTGCATGTAAGCTGGGACATAAGCCGTTGCAGAAATACTTATTTTATATCAATCTAAATGCCGGTCAGTTACAACCTATGGAGCAGGAGTATAAAGCAATCAAAAATGCAGCCAGCTACAAATCCTGGAAAATACATTTCTAAAAAGATTACTGTTGGTCCCTAGCAGTTTGCCTACAAAATTATGTCACTCTGAATTGGGAGTGGATTATGTTGAGGACAGGATAAAAATTGCCCCATTGATCTTATGGGGAAAAGTGTGGTCCTCAGAGGAATTGTCATTTACTAGAGCGTATTATTAAGGATTGTATGAGTTTGGATAAAGAATATGCTGAGTGTTTAAAATCATGTTTTAACTTTTTTAAATTGTGAATTTATATATTATCTACCCTAAATATTTTATAGAAAGTTTTAAAGATGTTTTATTTGCGATGTATACTTTTATGATTCAATGAATCGAACAAAGTTATTTTTGATGATTCACTACTACACATGGCACACCCTAATTAGCGATGCTATCAGATATGTTAAGGTGGGTACAAAATTAACATGGAGTGGCACCTGATTTTGATTTATGAATTAAATGAATAGGAAACTTTGAAGCAGTTTCCTAAAATGTTTTGAGTAACATTAATGGAGAAGCCACAGTCCTAGCAGTGGGCAAGAGAATAGCACCAGTTCTTGTTCGGGAGTGTGAGTGGGAACTCCCAAAGATCATTTCAGAAGTGTATACATCAGTAAGCCATGATAAAAGCCTCACCAGAAAATAAAAAGAATCACAAGGTATGGAAGATAAGGAATGGTACTCTCTCAGTTCAGGTGTTCCGCCAGGGTGGATACAATTTAAAGGACTGTTATAAAATGAAAAAGCCAGATCAGTATCAGTATTTTAATAGCTATTCTTTTCACAACATTGACAGCGAAAGAACAGATAGGAGTGGGCAGACTCGGTACCAGAGAAAAGATGAATTTGTTAAGCAGAAAGGGGAAGCTGAAGTTAGTGAAAAGAAAGAAGAGAAAGGTTTGAACTGCAAGGCTTTCTTTAGGAAGACAAAAGTAGCTAAATTGACTAAGCAATATGCACTGCAAACTACAGATCCTTCTGTGAAATGAGACTTGGATCATAGTGCTTCTAAACAGTGGAACAAAAGTTAAGATAGTTCACCAGACCTTCAAAGAGCATATGGTGGTTACTTGAATTAAAGGATTCAGGACGGGGAGGATGATATAGGCGTACTCGTAGAAGGACATCATTGTACCAAATTGTGCCATGTTTCTCAACCTTTACCGGTCAGGTATGGTGCAGTAGTTTACCTGCCATAAAGATACAAGCAGATTCTATTCCTGTAAACCTTGTTATACAATAATATCTAAGATGTGTAAGTAGAATATACTTACCAACACACTTTACACTATATAAGGGATCTGATCTACGAAATGTCCTGATGATGGCCAAGGACTCATAGGGGAAAAATGGCCGAAACATATTGACCACTTGCAGGTGATGCCAAGAACTAGTAATACGTCGAACAACATCACCCCATTCACTTTTTAATCTTAACCCTATCCCTCTTCACATTAAACTCCACTTTTTAATGTCTACGAGGAATTTGTATTCTCATCTCAAAGGTCCCACCAGTATCTTCCACCAGATACTTAACCTCCCGATTGAAATATTACACACCTAGAGAAGTGAGTGGTCAGGTGCAGAATCCAATGATGACGCTACTCAATAAGTCACCATAGTGGATATCATATATACCACTGTTGGTAATTACTGGTTTAGGGTATCCAAGATAGTACTCGAGGGACTCTGGCATTAAGATCGGTGCTGTCGACTCTACTTTTAATTTACAATTATCCAATTAAAGGGCATATACAGGCTGATACACTGGATGTAAATCCCCAAGATAAGGTTTTTAATATAGAAATACAGATTGAGCCGGGCCTTCCATGCAGAATAAAATCAATGTTATGGTTGCATTTATTTGATGTTTATGACAGTATTCTTGCTGAAGATGATTGGCTTCAGTCTTTAAAATGGATGCACCTCGAGGTGAGGAGGTAACAATGCAAGCCTTCTCCTCCTTGGTTCCCGGAACACCTCCGAGAACAATATGCAAGGAAGTGGGCTCTAAGCCTTACTTCAGCCATATATAGTAATCAGGTGGGGTGGTACAAATCATCAGTCATACATGTTATTCACATAACAAGTGAATCCCATGTACAGAAACAATATCCCCTAAAGCTAGAAGCAGAATGAATGCTATTTTAGACCAGTTACAGTATCAGGCTTTATAGCGTCTTGCTAGTAAACAATGAAAAGCCTTCTTTTCCCAATACTAAAACATGATGGCTAATATAGATTTGTTTCGATTATAGGAATTTAAATTCACATACAAGCATGCATGCTTTAAAAATGCTCATTGCACTAGACTCATAATGACCCTCAAGCAAAACAACCCTGGACATTGCTAATTCATTTTTTAGCACAAACATAGCTCCTGAAAATCAGCATCTAACTGATATCTCATTCAAAGGGTTTCTATCTGAGATTTCCTTTGGGCTAAAGGAAATAGTCCTAGTCTATTTGCAGCAAAAATTATGAAGATCATACAAGAGGATCCTGCAATGCTATCTTACATTGATGACATTACATCACAGACGACTTGACTGAATACCTGACTAGGGAGTACAGAAAAGTGACATTACCAGCTTGATAAGGTTAGAAAATTGACTTTAAAATTCTAAAATTGCATATTTAAATGTGATATTTCTTGGATATGAACTATCCAAAGAAGGAAATGACTAGCACACAACTTCTTACAAAAGTGTGCTACTTCAGAACCTCCAAATTCCAACCACTGATGAAATTTCTAAAATTTGGGGGAAGCATACTTGTCACATTAAGCCAAGCAGGTGAAACCTTTGTATGATTTTATTTCTCTTGCATTTCGAGAAGCATTGAACTGAAAAACATACAGCTATCCTATGTGAACAGCAAGCAGATATGTAAGAGACTAAAGATTTGCAGAGTAGAGATAACAAAAACAATTCTAATAATTAAAATTATTCCCATTATCTCTGGCTACACAAACGTAGGTTATGATGAGGGGCAGAAACTCCTACAGCATACAGATCACATCTGTACTACATATTTGAAGTACGCTTCACTAACAGATAAAATTGCTGCGGTGCAGACGGCCTTATAGCAGGAAAGTCCTTTGGCACAGGGGAAACAAATTATTATAGTTTCTCCAAAACTTTCACTTGAGGTGGCAACTAAAGCTAGTATACCTAATGCTCATTCTCCAGACCTTCTCTTGGTGCAATGGGCCGCTTCATTAAGTGGTGTTGATTAAAGTTTGAATATGGTCCTACAAGAATTTCTACAATACCCTCGAAATCTCCCAAAAATTCTGTCAGGCCTGACAGCCTTAGGGTGGTCTTCCTCCAAAGTTTTGCCTGCTAGCCTCCATGTTTGCTGAATTATTTTTGTTGGCCTTAGGACCCTGAGCACTTTACCACTGCCAATCAGTGCTAAAGTGCATGTGCTTCTCCTCTAAAACTTGGTTTGATTGACGTATCCACAACTGGTATATTTAATTTACCTATAAGTCCCAAGTAGAGTGACTACCTGTGGCCAGAGCTTGTAAATTAAATGCTACTACTAGGCCTGCAGCACTGATTGTGCCACCCACACAAGTAGCACTTTAAAACATGTCTCAGGCATGTAACTGCAGATCCTGTGTATGCAGTTTACACTGCCACGTCCACTTGCCATTTAAAACCCATTACCAAGCCTTAAACTCCCCTTTTATTAGATGTAAAGTCACCCCTAAGGTAGACCCTAGGTAGCCCATAGGGCAGAGAGCTGTGTAATTAAAAGGTGGGACATATACTTTTAAGTTATATGTATGTCCTGATAGTGAAAAACTCCCAAATTAATGTTTCACTACTGTGAGGCCCTCCCCTCTCATAGGTTAACATTTTGAATTTCTTATCACACTTATACATTGTGATTCCTGATTGAGAAGGAGTAGGTCAGTCATGTTTCATATCATTGGAATGACAGTGATAAATTATTTTTACAGTTAAAGTTGAATGTATTACTACCCTTTTAAAATTGTCACTTATAGAAAGATGGCATTTTATCTGCTGTTATCCCTGTGTGCCTGCAGCCTGTCTCCAATACATGTCTGAGGTGGATGACAGTTAGATTTTGTACATTCCCTCTTCACAGCCACACACAAATGAAGTGTATGTGTGAATGACTGTCCATCCATATTCTTATGAGCAATCCTTCTAAGCACTATTTTTCATGTTTTATCTTTAAAAATTCATATCTTGACTTCTAATTATTGGATTTTTGTTATTTCTGTCGTGTTTTATTTATACAATCATGAACTAAATAGGGGTGGCGTCTTTTTGTGGTGTTTTCACTGTACTACTGTTTGACGTTTCACACACTTTTTTTTCCACATTGCATCTTAAGTCAAGCCAGACTGTTCTGTGCCCGGCTACCAGAGGGCGAGCATAAGTTAATTTATAGTGTGTGTTTCTGACTTACCCTGACTTACCCTGACTTACCCTGACTAGGATTGTGGTTCCTGCTTGGAAGGGGTGCATACCTCTGCCAACCAGAAACCCAATTTCTAACAATCTCCTACTGCGAACAAAAGTGTGTGCGACAAGGATGGATCTGGACAGCAGCAGTTAGAACTAAAGAATAATACTTTGTGGCTTGCGCTGCAGGGAATATTTGAAGATGGCAACTTCAAGCCACTGCATACAAACTAAATTCTTAGGGGATTCCACTGAATAGTTCGCAGGATACATGTCCTGTTGTGTACTCTACAAAGGCTGATCCATCAGTTCACACTCTAATAGTGTCTTGTTCAGCTTTTTGGGTGCAAGGCTATAATGTAAATTTACCACATTGTCACGTAAACAGACTTAAATATCCTAAAAGCAAATCAATGACATAGGTGAGCAACTTTAAAGAAAGGTGGCTGCCCTCCAGGATATTCTTCCTTTGGTCCATGTTCAGCACATCATGGCCCATAAAGGTGAACAAAATTCAAGCTAAAGAGAACTGTGCAGCAGATTTGGCTACAAAAACACAAGTACAGACCAGATTAGCTGCACTAACTCGATCTCAACCCAAGATCAACACAGAAATGTTGGCAGCAATACAAGCCACATCAAAGGAGAGAAGAATCCTAACAGCTTTCCCTATAAATAATACTAGACCTTCACTCCAGATAATGCTTCAATGGTATTCCTACCAGGGGCACTGCAGTGTCAGTGCTAAAGCAATGATACTGGTGGCCATATTTATCAAAACAAAACCAAAAGTGTGTGCAGCAATATCATATTTGTAAACAGATAAACATTCTACTCTTCCAAGATCAGTAGACTCCTTTTACTATTTCTACTCACCCTTTTAGTTGTGATTTTTAGACCTGAGTGAAATTGTACTTATGCCAGAGTAATTTGCATAATTTTGAGAATTTTTTGTTAAGCCTATAAAGTGGCATTTGAAATAATATGCTGCTTTGAATAATTTTAAATGTTTGTGGTTACAATGTATAGCAAATGATGCAATTTGAGGTAAAAACAACTACCATAAACACTCAGGAACAACTGTTGCTTTTGTTTAAATGCATCCTCGTGCCGAACATTGTCATGTGGATCCACTTCATGCCACAATATAGTGTTAAACGACAGATTTGCATCTTATAATTTTGTACAAATTTTGCCATATTTCTGTGTAATTTGTTGAAAGCAAACTAGGCAAATTTTTCACACCTTTAGTGATTTTTCTTTGACCATGTCCTTCTAATCACAAGTGTTAACCTATGTAAATATATTGGTTCTTTTTGATTCTTGAGTTTTGCCACAAACAAATGCAAATGCTTGAGCAATCATAAAAGACGTGCTGTTCCTAGTAGCAATGGGACCAGTTTATACGTTTTTTTCAGGCATTGGTCTGACATTCGCTGCTAAGGCATTCAGAGATCCTATGTCTGCTCTGGGAGCACATCAACTATACTTTAACCCTTTCTGTAAGTATGTCTGTCATAAAGCGTTCCAACGGTACACTTAAACAAGCTTTTACGGTTGTGGCATTGATTTCTAGTATTGGATTCAGGACTGAGTGGTCTTCATTATCTGTATTGGGTTCAGAAAGGGTTAATTAATCTGGCTAGATGAGTATTAAGTGGCCTCACTCCATACAAGAAGCTCTTGGGAGAATCTGTATTTGTTCGTGATCTTGATACCAGTAGAAAGGTGGGAGATGCAAAATTGTCTTATCTGGAGCATCATTTCAGTTTATTACCGAGCATCCAAGAGGTCAGAATCAAACTATCAAATACGAAGCATTTCAATTCTGCCACTGGCGAAGATAAGGGTTCTAATGCTGCTGATGGATAGTTCCTCAGAGCTAGAGAGCAAGTTCAAAAAAAGATTCCTGATAAACACGTTTTTTGATTCATCTTACAGACCTTCTTGCTTCTATTCCCTGTTTCAAAGAAAAACAATAAGTGTCATCCATCACTTCAAAAAGCACTATGTGGTTGATGCTGTTAAGCAGACTTCCGCTTGACACCAAGGGCCCTTCGGAGTAGAACCACTTATGCTCTCCATACTCCACAAGGAATACCCATAGAAGAGTACGGCCACACTGAAATCCTGTATCTTATTCAAGAGACTGCCAAGCCTATGTGTCTCCAGCTTTTCGGTAAATATCAGGTTCCACTGAGGACCCCGATGCTGCAATTTCAACTACGCCTTCACTTCCACCTACTGCTGTAGTTTATTATGAGCCCTCAAATGAATCAACACAAAGGGACATGGTAGCACTACAAGAAATTGTACTGTATGAGAATGATTCTGAAAATGATTCTGAAATAAGAAACTTAGAAGTATGCTTTAAATGTGCTCAATTCCACAAATATCTTTTTGCTTGCTGCTAGTTTGTTACACATATCCTCTACCAAAATGGTCTTATATTTAGATTGCTATTAGAGTATTTTTACTGGTGATATGGGTGACCATGCTGATTCTGATTTTGCTACTCATAAACAACAATTATATTCCTGATAAAACTGTCCTGGTTTCTCATGGTTCAGGAAATGCAACCACATTCTTCTCCTACATAGCACATCAGAATCAACATTCTGTGAACATCCCTGTGTATCCTTTGCTGGACGATGTGGTTTTGGATAATGTTCCTCATCAGATCATTGAACTGATAGAGATGATGCAGTTTTCTAATGTTTTAAAAGTGTCATTAAATGATGTGATAATTCCTAGTTTACTATATTCACAGAAACAGTAGTCCCAGAGAAATATTCCTTCCACCTTTCATTACATCCAGAAACCAGAACAACTCCAGAAAAATGTGATTACCAATCATAAACTCACATTTTGCACAATTCACTAAAAATCTTGCTATATAAGGCTATTATTACCAGAAAGATACTATTAATAAAAAAAGGATTTGTTGAACCAAATTTTTGTAGATTGAAGTCATAGAGGCCTTGCTCAGAGCATGCCTAATATCTACAGAGATTTGGTGGGTGCGATAGATATTGCCACAGAAAATAAATCCTTGTTAACGATGCAGACATTCGATCCCACTATGGCCTTCGGCAAGGTGAGTTGACCCTTTTTACACAATGTAATCCAACAATATGACTAAGGAGACGAATTTGCAAGTGCAGTTAGGTCAATCTATAAAAGGCTGACAGCAAGGATTGTAGTGAATGGAAACCTAACCAAGTAGATTAACATAGAGAGAGGGACGTGGCAGGGGTGCCTGGTATCTCCACTGCTCTTTAACCTATGTATTAAGCCCCTAGCAACCAAAATTAGGAAAGTAGTGGATGGATGAAAAATGATGCGCTCTATGAGGAGTAGGCTTGGGCAGAGTTCGTGAAGTTCAATGTGCACTCTGCCGCGGCAGAGTGCGTTAGGTCGCGTCGTTCGTGTTGATTTTTAGTGCTGTGTGTTTGTCCCACATTGGAAAATCAGCACGAATGGCACCATGTGTAGCGCAAGAGGGTGCTGCTTATTTCTGCCACTCGAGTAGATTTTCTACTTGAGCGACAGCTTCCTCAACTCAAGCGGTTGGGACCATTTGTGACCGCCCACATTGAGAAATGTCACTGGGAGGTGGTCTAGAGTAGGATTTTTCTTCACTAACTTAATGCTGGCGAGCGCAGGCAAGGAAAATACTTCACTCCGCAAAGTTTTTCAGAACTTTGCATGCTCCACGGAGCGCGGAAAACTCTCCAAACTCTGCAAACAGAGCGGAGTTCACCAGCCAGGCCTCATGCTGATGATCTGATGGTTATACATAGGACTTTGTAGGTTCTTTCCCAAAAACCTGAAATAATGGCATGTAATTTATTTTTTATTTTTTTATTTGACAGACTTGTAAAGCGCATGGCTGCCCGTGAGCGTCCCAGCCCTAGTGATAGATCGGGAAAGGTTGAGAAGGAAATTGGATTTAAGGGAACAACCAAGTCTTAAGTGCCTTGCGAAAAGGAAAAAGGTTAGGCTGGGCTCGGATGTCTGGGGGGAGTGCATTCCACAGCTTGGAAGCGTTGTACGAGAACAGTCGGCCTCCAGAGCGGGCTTTCCTAACTCTGGGCACTGCTGCCAAGTTTGAAAGTGAGGACCGAAGGGTTCTGGTGGTTTTGTGGGGGGCAATAAGGTCCTTTAGGATGGGTGGGGCTTTTCTGTGTAGAATTTTATGTGTGGTGCAAAGGGCTTTAAAATGCACCCTTTCTTGGATAGGCAGCCAATGTAGTGATTTTAGGGCTGGTTTGGCCGAACAACGGCTATGTGTCCCTGTGAGAAGACGGGCGGCGGTGTTTTGCACCGTCTGGAGTTTTGCCAGCACCTTGTTAGGGGCCCCCAGATACAGGGCATTACCATAGTCCAATCGGGCCATCACTAGGCCCTGAATCAATAATTTTTGGGATTTTGCAGGGAGCAGAGGGAGGATTTTTCTAGAGGTCCGTAGGAGACCAACCGTTTTCCTCGCTTGGGTGAAAAAGTTAAGACCTTCGTCCAGCCAAATCCCCAAGCTCTTAATCTTATGCTTGGGGATACGGGGCGTACCCATACAGGGAGGCCACAAGGACTCAGGGCGGAAGTGTGACTGGTTGCCCAGGACCATGATCTCAGTCTTTTCACTGTTGAGCCTAAGGTGTGACTTATCCATCCATGGGTGTCGTCCGCATAGGTTAAAAGCTTAATCCCAAATGGGGCGACAATCTTCTCGAGGGGGGACATGTACACATTAAAAAGGGTCGGGCTCAGGGATGAGCCCTGAGGGACCCCGCAGTGTATAGGTGTTGACTTGGAGGTGAAATTACCATCCGTAACCTGAAAGGAACGGTCCCTCAAAAAGGATTCCAGCCAGGATAGGGCAGGCCCTGACATATTTAACTCCTTGAGCCTGTGGACCAGTGTGAAGTGGTTGACGGTGTCGGAGGCCGCACTGAGGTCCAGGAGGATCACTGCCACTGATCCTCCTGAGTCGATGATCTTTCTTGCCTCTTCGACCACCGCCAACATCTCAGTCTCCGTACTCTGGCCTGGTCTAAAGCCAGTTTGTGAGGGTTTAAGAAGGCCATTGGTTTCCAGATAGTCGGAAAGTTGACGGTTTACATATTTTTCTGCGATCTTACTGGTGCCTGGTAAGAGGGAGATCGGTCGAAAATTGCTTAAGTCCAGAGGATCTAGGTGTGGTTTTTTGATCAGTGCCTTAACAGTTGCTTTTTTCCAACTAGGTGGAACAGTACCATGGGAAAGCGAGATGTTAATCAGATTCACCATGAAAGGCAAAATGGTTGGGGCGACTGATTTTAAGATGTTAAAGGGTGCGGGGTCCAGTGGGGATCCGCTTTTTATTGATTGTAATATTGGGGATAGCGTCTCTACTGTGGTAGGGGGGGACCGATTCAGCTGGGGCTCCAGAGTTTGGGGTGTGGATCTAGGTAAGTAAGGGGGTGAATTGTCCGGTGGTTGTGGGGGAAGGGAGTTAAGAATTTTTTTAACCTTAGAATCGAAAAACTCGGCTAATTCATTGCACCGGGTGACCGAGGGTTCGACAGGGGAAGGGGGGGTTGGGGATTTTTAAGAGTTGTTTAGCAATTTGGAAGGTCTCCCTGGAAGAATTGGCAGATAGCCTGATTTTTTCTTCGAAGTAATTGGACTGAGCCGTTTTGAGAGTTTTTTTGTATTTGAGGATCATGAGTTTATATTCAAGCTTTTTGGTGGGATCAAAGTTTTTTCTCCATTCTCGTTCAATTTTTTTGCAGAGCTTTTTTACGAGGCGCACTTCCTCGGTGAACCAGGGCGAGGTGATTTTATCTCGTGGTTTGCAGGTGGATTTTTTCGGGAGAGTTTTATCCAGTGTCTCTCCGATCCATTTAGAGAATTATGCGTCGGCAAGAGCAGGATCCGGGACCAAAGATGGAGGAGACAGCTCCAGGTTATATTTCCATTTCTCTGGGTCTAATTTAACCCAGGAACGTGTAGGTTTACTGGATGGTGGTCTGGGGCGGGCGAGGCTGGAGAGTCGCCAGTTCAGCATTATTAAGAAGTGATCAGACCATGGTACTGGGGTAGGACCTGAGATTGTAAGGTCAGTGATGTTGGAAAAGATGGGGTCTGCAAGGTGTCCTAGCATATGGGTAGGACTCCAACTTTCCAGTTTAAGCTGGTGAGTTTCAAGGTCTAGGATCAGGTCTGAGGCTAGTTTATCTTCACTCTTATCGAAGTGGATATTAAGATCCCCTACAATCATAAAGCTAGAGTGGGTAGCGGCCAATATGCCTGACTGTTCCAGGAGTGAACTACAGAAATGTCCTATTGGTCCTGGCGGGCCGTAAATAAGAAGTCCCGAGAGAGATTTACATGGGGAGACTTGGATCATAAATAGAATATTTTCGCAGTCAGAAAGTGGGCTGCCCTGAAGACAACAGGATAGATGGTCCCTATAAATAATGGCGATTCCCCCTCCTTTTCCTTTTAGTCGATCTAGATGCTGAATAAGATAGCCTGGTGGGAGAGATTTACTGATGTCAGGATCTGAGTCTGGTCCTAACCACGTTTCTGTTAGGAAGAGCATTTCCAACTGGAGGTCATCTAATATATGGTAAATTTCTTCGGCGTGTTTAGGGAGGGATCTGCAATTGACTAGGGCCATGCGAAATGAGACTGAAGTATCTCGATAAGGCCCATCTAACTTAAACCTGTAAGGGCAGTGAAGGCAGTGGGTGGGGAGATTGTCCCCTGACATGGAGTGTAGACAGTGGGTTACTACATTTTGCTTCATATGTATTAGGGCGTCTCTAGAGTATTTGAGTGGGGCCTGATGTAATCCTCTCATAGTGTCGAGCTCTGAGCTCTGCCTAGCGCGGACGAGCGCAGACGGGCTTACCTCTGGCGCACCTCCGGCGTGCCATCGTCGCGCCCGCTGCGTTTGTCCGCTGCGCGGCCGAGGTGGGAGGGGCATTTTGTAGTGCTGGGCCTAATCGCCCTAAACACTAGCCCGCTGAGCCTGCGGTACGCCCAATATGGCGCCTGAAGAGAGGTTGGTCGTGCCTAGTCCCGCGTTCCAGAGGCCCTTAATCGGCTACAGAGAACAGCGTGGACTGTCTGGGCGTGCGAAGGAGGAGGTAGGGGCAGAGCGTTATTATTTTAAAAATTCCACCGAAACAGCACAGCGTTCAGTGAATGTTATTAAAAAATATCACACAGTGAAAGTTTAAAAGCCACACTAATTTAGATTTACGATCAACTAATGGTGAAAAATGAATAAATGGAGTGAGACGATTATTTAACGCACAACTAGATTTACGATGAACTAAATGGTGGAGGTAAAATAAAATACAACAAGTACACAGAAATGCGTTCCCTGACTCCCGGCTTCCGCCTCAAGAGTCTACTCACTATCACCGCGTTGTAATACCTACTGCAATAGTCCGCTTATGAAAAAGTTAATAAGATACCTGAGGATCCAGGTAGTACAGGATTTGGATAAGTTCGCCCAGTTCAACTTCAATAAAATATTGACAGTAACCAAGAAACTACTGAGGCCATTGGGCTGACTCCCACTTTCGATCATAGGAAGGACCAATATAATAAATAGCGATGCACACAAAATTCACTTTCATTTTTAACACGATTACATTAGCCTTTAAAGCAAAGCTTTTTAAGAAGGTACAAGGGGTGATCAGTAGTGTTAACTGGTTGCCTAAGGGGATGAGATTTGCCCGGAGGAAACTTCATAGGAATATAATGGAAGTAGGTATAGCAGGCCGAGATTTACAGCTCTATTTTGGGGCATTTCAGCTAAAGAATGTAAGAATTCTGTTGTTCGGAAGCCTTTCTAATACTCCATTATTGCAAGCTCTGACAAAAAACATGCCCCAAATAAATATTATAAATATGCAGCTTAATAAACTAAACTAAATTCTTAGCAACACAGTAGTGAGTGCAGAGTAGTGAGTGCAGAGTAGTGAGTGCAGTGGGAGTGCAGAGTAGTGAGTGCAGAGTAGTGAGTGCAGAGTAGTGCAGGGTAAACAGTGTGTGAGCGTGCAGGGTGAACATTGTGTGAGCATGTAGGGTGAGCAGTGTGTGAGCGTGTAGGGTGAGCAGTGTGTGAGCGTGTAGGGTGAGCAGTGTGTGAGCGTGCAGGGTGAGCAGTGTGTGAGCGTGCAGGGTGACCAGTGTGTGAGCGTGCAGGGTGAGCAGTGTGCGAGTGTGCAGGGTGAGCAGTGTGTGAGTGTGCAGGGTGAGCAGTGTGTGAGCGTGTAGGGTGAGCAGTGTCAGTGTGCAGGGTTAAGAGTGTGTGAGTGTGCAGGGTGAACAGTGTGTGAGTGTGCAGAGTGAACAATTCCAATCCAAACCACATAATTCCATTACACACCACATGCATACACTCCATAACACATGGCTAAAAGACATTGCCATTCACAATGCCATTAGCTCTAACTCAAAAAAATCCGAGACCTGTTGCATTTCCAATGCATGTTTTCATTTTACTCTTCTCAAGTTGGTTTGGTGGATTCTCAACTACACTACTGATAGCTGTGCTGTTCCCGTTTTCTTTTTTGCCAAGAAATAAAGCCAGTCCATAACATCTATGCTACTGAACGTCAATGCAGAGTGAGAATGGCATTCTAATTTGGAGCAGAATGGCTGGCAGCAACAAGTAAGCATTGGGCTTAATCTTTTCACAAATTGAAAACTCCACAAGTGAGGCAGCCTTTCTGTATATGAACTTTTCTGAAATAATTAGCTTCAACCTTCCTTTGAAAATTGCACGTATTCAATCAATCAATGCATTTCTAAAGCGCACTACATACCCGTGAGGGTCTCAAGGCACTGGGGTGGGTGGCTGCTACTGATCGAAGAGCCAGGTCTTGAGAAGTCTTCGGAAGGCCAGCAGGTCCTGGGTCTGTCGTAGGTTGGTAGGAAGAGTGTTCCATGTCTTTGCGGTGAGGTAGGAGAAGGATCTGCCGCCAGCGCTGGTTTTCCGGATATGAGGAACTGTGGCGAGGGCGAGGTTGGCAGAGCGGAGGCTGCGGGTGGGGGTGTAGAAGCTGAGTCAGTCTTTGAGGTATGCTGGTCCGGCGTTGTGAAGGGCTTTGTGTGCGTAGATGAGGAGTTTGAAGGTGATCCTCTTGTTGACTGGGAGCCAGTGCAGGCCTCTCAGGTGGGGTGTGATGTGGCTGCGTCGGGGGACGCCGAGGATCAGTCGTGCCGAGGCGTTCTCTATTCGTTGTAGTCGTCTCAGGAGCTTGGTTGTTGTTCCTGAGGAGAGGGCGTTCCCGTAGTCGAGTCTGCTGGTGATGAGGGCCTGTGTGACTGTTTTTCTTGTGTCAGAGGGGATCCATTTGAAGATCCTGCGGAGCTTTCGAGGGTGTTGAAGCAGGACGCGGAGACGGCGTTGACTTGCTTGGTCATAGATAGGGCGGAGTCGAGGATGACTCCCAGGTTGTGTGAGTGGTCGGTGGGTTTCTGGGCTGTACCTAGCGATGTGGGCCACCAGGAGTCGTCCCAGGCTGATGGGGTGGGTCCGAGGATGAGGACCTCCATCTTGTCTGAATTTAGCTTCCGCCTGCTGTCCTTCATCCAGTCGGCGACGGCCTTCATTCCTCTGTGAAGGTTGGCTTTGGCGGTGTGGGGGTCTTCGGTGAGGGATATGATCAGCTGGGTGCCGTCGGAGATGATGTTGAGGTTATGTTGTCATGCGACGTGGGCGAGGGATGCCATGTAGATATTGAACAGCGTCGGGCTGAGGGAGGATCCCTGTGGGACGCCGCAGATGATCTTGGTGGTTTTAGAGTGGTAGGTTGGGAGGCGGACGCTCTGGGTTCTGCCGGAGAGGAAGGATGTGGTCCAGGCCAGGGCCTTCTCTTGGATTCTGGCATCATGGAGGCGTGCTGATAGGGTGCGGTGGCAGAACGTGTCGAAGGCTGCTGATAGGTCCAGGAGGAGGAGGGTGGCTTTTTCTCCTTTGTCCATCAGGATCCTGATGTCGTCAGTGGCGGCGATGAGGGCGGTCTCGGTGCTGTGGTCGCTGCGTAAACCGGATTACGAAGGGTCCAGGATGTTGTTGTCTTCGAGGTACTGGGTTAGCTGTTTGTTGACAATCTTCTCCGTGACTTTCGCCGGGAACGGGAGCAGGGAGATGGGCCGGTGGTTCTTGAGGTCCTTGGGGTCTGCCTTCGGTTTCTTCAGTAGGGTGTTGATGTCGGCGTGCTTCCAGCTTTCTGGGAAGGTTACTGTCTCGAAAGAGATGTTGATTGTTTTCCAGAGGTGGGGCGCGATGGCTGTGCTGGCTTTGTTGAAGACGTGGTGAGGGCAAGGGTCGGATGGGGATCTGGAGTGGATGGCGTTCATGGTTTTGATGGTGTCTTCGTCGCTGACGTTGGACCAGGGGTTCAGGTGACTAGTGCGGGTGGAGGTCGAGGGTGGTGGTCTCGGTGGTGTGCGCGACGGTGTCGGAGTTGAAGCTGTTGTGGATGTCGGTGGTCTTGCGGTGAAAGAAGGTGGCCTGTGAGTTGCACAGGTCTTGTGATGGCGGAGTGTTGCTGGTGTTGGAGCTGGGGTTGGAGAGTTCTTTCACGATGCTGAAGAGCTCTTTGGTGTTGTGTGCGTTGTTGTCCAGGCGGTCCTTGACGAAGGTCCTCTTGGCGGTCCTGATGAGTTGGTGGTGTCTGCCGGTGGCGTTCTTGTGGGCTGTGTGGCTGTCTGGTGTTCGGTTGCGGAGCCATTTCTTTTCCAGCTTCCGACAGGTGTGCTTGGAGGTCCGGAGGTCTTCGGTGAACCAGGCGGCTTTCTTGTTGGTGTGGTTGGTTGTGGAGGTCTTGAGAGGGACGAGGGTGTTGGTGCAGTCATTAGTTCACTGTTTGAGGTTGGTAGCAGCGGTGTCGGGGTCGATGGGGTCGGCAGGAGGTCTCAGGGCGAGGGTGTGGTCAGTTGCTCCCTGGTGACCTTGCCCCATCAGCGGCGTGGCAACTGTTAGGTGCAGTGGTGTGTGGTGGGTTTCCTGAGGAGGAAGTGGACGCATCTGTGGTCGGTTCAGTGTGGTTCGGTGGTGTAGTTGAAGGAGATGTGGGGGCTTGCGGAGAAGATGCGGTCCAGCGTGTGTCCAGCAGCATGGGTGGGTGTCGTCACGAGCTGTTTGAGTCCGAGGTTGGTGATCAGGGCGGTGGAATTGGCGTCGTTGTTGTTCTCGAGGTGGAAGTTCAGGTCCCCGAGGAGGATGTAGTCCATGGATGCGAGGACATGGGTGCTGACTAGGTCGGCGATGGTGTCGCTGAACCGTGGTCGGGGTCCGGTTGGTCTGTAGATGAGCGTTCCTCTGAGGGTCGTGTTGGGGTCGGTGTGGATCTGGAAGTGCATGTGCTCGGCGGTGGTGAGGGTCTCGTCGGTGTTGGTCGAGACTCTGAGGGTGTCCTTGTGGATGATGGCGATTCCCCCTCAAACTCCGTTGGTGCGGTCTCTGTGGGAGATCTTGTAGACCTGTGGGATGGCTATGGCGATGGCTGGTGCTGAGGTGGCGTTCAGCCAGATCTCCATCAGGAAGGCGACGTCAGGGGCAGTAGAGTCTAGGAGGCCCCAGAGTTCGATGGCGTGTTTGCGAGCGGAGCGGGTGTTGAGGAGGATGCAACAGAGGTGGTTGGGTTCTCTGGTTGATAGTTTGGCGGGCTGGATGGTGTTGAAGCTGCAGTTCCGGCAGGTGAAGGGCCCTTGGGTGTGCTTCGAGATGGCCTGGTAGCAGGGGTGGTTTCATCCGGTGTTGAGTGTGTGGAGGGTGCTGGAGTCGTAGTGCAGGCTGGTGTTGTGGCGGCCTTGGGGTCCAGGGGTTCCGTCGTTGGCGCGGTCCAGGCACGGACGGGCGCAGGCGGGCTCGCGGCGTCCTCCATAAGAGGTGTGAAGTACTGGGTTTTTAAGAACCCAGCGGTGCCAGGGAACACACCCTAAGACTTCGAGTCCTTCCTGTTTCAGACTACAGAAACACAGAGTCTTCTTTGTGAAGTCAAAGATCGTATTTATTGGCTGCAGCCAGTAACAGGTATCCTAGAAGTACAACACGGTGTATATTCTCAGGAGACTGCTCGATCTTACAAAGCCAGCCTTCTCTTTTTATACAAAATATTATGCTTTAGGCAAACATTCCTTATTTTACAGTTGACCATTCACATATTTTCACTACAAAAAAAAAGCAGAGTCATGATGACAAGCCCACATTTCAGTTTGTCCAGCCCACAATCAATTACCCGGCAAGGCCCAGTATTTTCATCAGATATCGCCGGACCCCCAATAAAAACGGGCACCTCCTCCTCGTAAAGCAAGCCATAAAGAAAGAAACAGGGACAGGTGTGTGTAAGATTAGGCATGGTTTGTATGCGATGAAAGGTTTATGATGTGTTGTGCCTTGATACTAATCTCATTCGGCCACTGGGAAAGGAACTGGCCGAACAGGTTTGGCTTCAGGCAGTGGAGTCAGCTTGCCCAGGTCACAGAGGAGTCATCAAAGGTGTACGTGTCCTTCAGACTCGTTTTTGGCCTTAGTCGTTTGGCCTATGTGAGGGCAATCACAAAATGGCTGCCGTTCACAAAATGGAACCCGAGGGTTCAGGACGTAAACTCTGATTTCAGGGTGGTTTCGCCACCCGAATATGACGAAAATGCTTGTGCATAGTATTCTAATCATTCTCAGTCTGATGATACCAAAATCGTCATGATACGACGATGTTTATAACACGGGTCCAGAATATTCAGTACCACAGGTGAAGTGGGAGGGAGGAGCAGCTGGGAGGCGAGACGGGGCAGCCAATGGGCGTGGGGACAGGACACAGAAGGCAAAGGGGCGGGGCCGCAGGGTAGCAGCGGCGGGAAGCGGAGAGCGGGGGGGCACAGAGGGCAAGGGGCGCTAAAGGAACCGACTACAAAAGTGAAAAAATACAGAATACAGATGCCAATACAGGGCAGTAAAGTACAGGAAAAAGAAGAAAACCGTCACCAGACTGCAGGAGAACAGCAGCTGCGAACTCCCGGCAGCAGTGGGGCAGAAGTCCCGGGCGCACAGGGGGAGCCGTGCGGCATGGGGAGCGACCTGACCTGAGCAGGGACAAGAGTCACGTATTGCATATGTGCCAATCATATTGCACCAAGCTCATTGTTCTACATTGCAGAGACCAATTTTTATGTATCGAAAGCTTATCCTCTTCTCAAATTGATTCCATTGGCATCAACAATATTTTTCAATAACTACATGTTTCTTCTCCATAAACGTCTGGATCTGTGTTCTTCAGTTCAACTGATGATACTTCAAAAGCCATCTTAACTTCTGCTTTGCCACCAGATCGTTTTCCATGACTTCAGCCTCTGAATAATGTGGATAGCTCATGTCAACCTCATCAGCTGAGACTGGGAAAGTGACCAAATAACATTCCCATGAAAGAAAATAACTGTTCTTACTTCTTTGTAGAATAGTATTATGTGAAGAGAAATTTTAGGAGACCGTTTGCATCTTGGAACTGGTTCTATATTTTTTATTTTGCTTCATTACTCCCAGACGCAATAATTGGAAATTAAATGATTCCCCTAGCCTAATTTAACTTATCAGTGTACATATAAGCAGTGCATATAATAATTGCATAAAACCATAAATGTTTTTCAGTGCACCAATCTTGATTATAACTCTGTGGATTGTATAAATATTGTGATTATCTAGTGCAAGGAATATAAAAATTAGTTGCAAGCAAATGACAGGTGAGTTACTTTGGGCCCGTCAAATGTACATTTCTAGCAGGTGCATACATTCTGCAAATGTGACAATGAAATGGTGGTAATTAAGTGTGTTCAAATACATTCATGATAGTTAAACATTTACATTTGAACATACAATTATTAGGTGCTACTAATACATAGAGTTCTGAAAAGCTAGTGACTGCAAGAACACTTTGCTGCCTGATATTAATTGTTTATTTTAACAACTGTTCAACAAGTTCTATGGCTCAGCCTTGTTTAATGTTTATTCTAACACTGTTCGATAAGTTCTCTGGCTGTTTAGTGATTATGTTAACAATTTTCAGCAGGTTCTCTGACCAAACACTATACAATCTCACTGATTAGGCCTTAGGTTAGAGAGGTGCTTTGAGAAGAGATGTCAGAAAGGCCTAGGTGGAACGTGTTCTTCTCTATATGTTTAGTTGCACAGTCAGCATGAACTCATCATTACCCCAAGGACATATGAGTTTAGCATAACCTGTGCTCGACAGTTGACCTGTTAATATTGATTAATACAATATCAATATACACCATGATATATGTATGTATAATAACAAATTCGCATCATTGTTGTTTAATTCACCCAATAGGACCTCTCCCACAACCCCAAGTCAGAAATACGTGGTCAGGCAGGCCCTGCGACCTAGGTCCGAAGTAAATGATGGACAGATCACAGGTGGGGGGGCACGTAACCCTCAGACAAATGAGTGAAAAGGAAAATCCAGATTGATCCCACAGATAGGCAGCGACAACACAATGGTCTCAGGAAATTGGCCTTCCATAAAACATGTGTGGACAGAAGGGCACATGTTTCCAAAACGCTATAAAGTTAGATGGCACACTAAGTTAGGAACATTCAGCCAATTAGAACCAGCCACGGAATATGGATGATTGCAGGTAAGTAAACAATTAAATTAATAAAACGAATTTCGTTGTGCGCAATGCATCGCAAAATGCGATGCAGGGCGCGCTACAAAATTCGTTTTATTAATTTAATTGTTTACTTACCTGCAATCATCCACATTCCAGTGTTTACCACCCCCCACCCTGCCCCTCCCCTGCCTGCCTGCCCCACGGAACTCCCTCCACGGGCTGCGTCTGATCAGAACACAGAATGCACACTACATGCAGTGATCACGTTCTCCCATGTCGGACATCTAGACACGTACCCACTAGCTCCGTATTGTGCCCACACAAGGTCAAGATCCACCCGCGTTTTTTATCAAGTGACCAGATTTATGACTCCATCACTAGACCCAGATTCCTGTTCTAAAAAGAATGCAGAAATCACTTTATTACACGTTGAGAAATGTATAAAATGACTGCCAGAACCAATGTACTTTGAGGCAGTCTTCAGACCCAACTCTGTTGCCTGCTCTCCCGAACTCTGAGTTTAATTAAACCATTGTTCCTGTTTTGCCAAACGGCTCTTGTCTTTCAAGGTAAATTCATATTTGAGCAACAGCCCACAGTGGAAGGGGGTTTGGGAACAACCAATAAACTAATAAAACAAACTAAAATACAGAAAGACAGACCAGTGCGAATTTGTGCCATTGTGGAACCAATCAGTGAGGTCACCTGTCTTGTCTTTGAATCTCTAAACTAAATATAACGACACACTCATAAATGGGCCGACTGTTCACTGTGCCGTGCAAGTACACACACAACCTTGCCTGTCAGATTTGAGGGGTCTAGGTTCTCTCAGGGATTATGTGTCAGGTCCTGGCAGTTTACACATAAATCAGAATAGATAAGCACACCTCCCAATGAAGTTTCTGTTATAATGTGACTGTTTGATTCGTATTTAAATTGAGTTTTGAACCTGCCTCAATAACGCATGCTGATCCCTACGAGAAGATTGGTTCTCTCTATTGGTGAGTTTTATTGCTCCTTTTGCATCAGGATATAAAACAATTTACACAGAGAGACCAGTATTTCCAAATGTTACTTCTAGTAACATAACTAGACCAATGAAAACTCCGGCCATTATTTCTTTCATTATCTCTTTGTACATAAAGTTGTACCAAATTACAATTACCAGGTAGGAACACATTCAAGTATTACAAAGCAGCATGTCCACAGTGTACAATTAACCTTATAAATCTTCTCCAATTCTCCAATGCCAGAAAGAGGTGCAAAAAGGTTCAGCAATAGAGCCAGCCAGCCCTGAATACAATTGTTTCAGGCAGGCCCGGACTGGCCGTTGAGGGCACAGGGCAATCCCTCGATTGGCAGCATGGGTGGCGACCAGTTTGGGACCCATGTGGGCCGTTTTTGTTACAGGGCCGTTTTTGCAGCATATCTGCAAAAACCGCCCAGTAACAAAATCGTCCAAAAACCAGCCCTGGCAAAGGACGCGGTCACACCCCCAACCGGGAGAAGGAGTGACCGGTGAGCACTTTGCCAGGGCCGGTTTTGGTTCCCAGGCCGGCCCTGGTTTCAGGGCAAGCTCTTATCTGTCCGGCAGAGACTGAACTGCTCAGTACACCATCCTGGACATCCCAGTCCCTTGAGAGAACTTCCTTGGAGTAACCGAACCACCAGAAAATCTCAATGCAAAGCATCAGACTTTCCTGGGTGTTGCTTAAGTTGTTGGTGTGGGCAAAGCCCAAAGGGCATGACTTCATACTCATACACACTTATCAAATTTACAAACTTGCTGTACAAAGTGATAGGCCTCACAGAGGTCTTACTTAGTAAATATTGTGGCTGAACTAAATTGGTCCAACATAGGAGAAATCAGTGGCAAGGGGTGTAGTGTCCACCCAAGCCTATGTGTGACTGCGAACTCAATGTTCTAAACCAAGTCTTCATAGCCTTCCCTCTAACACCTATGCCACAGCTCTACGGATGTTCTCCAGTAGGAACCAAAAGTGTTCCATCATAAAACTTGTAAGACACTACAAGAGGCAGCAGTTCTTAATGGTAATTTGGTTCAGTGACCTGCATTCCAATAAAGTCCTTAATTCATCAGATTGTTTGGGGGGGGACAGAAAAATAGTGGTGATGAGGTCGGGAGTCAGGGTGCCTGATAAACCAATTAGCTTTGTATTTGTTTATCTATTCCCTTAGGTGTTCATTTTCTTTTGCTGTTAATGCATATATTCAACAACAGGGAATTCTTGCCCGAGGTTCTAGGTCTATTTGGTGGTCACATTCCCTATGGGGAGGTATGGTTTCAGCCTTTTTCTCACTGAAAAACCTCAATAGAGTCTTGATAACATTGCGGGAGTGCGATAGTAGCCAAAGTGCCTATGCATGATCCTGGCAGCCTGGTGGCAGCACTGGCTCCTTAGTCTTTTCTGAAGACCTTAGTTTTTTCACAGAAGGTTTTGAAACAATCTGATAAAAGGCTGCTGTTCTATGGTGTCAGTCTATAGTTGGGTTATATTACATTAACTACAGGAGTGTAAATATAATCCCATACTGTGAGGCATCAGTTAGGTTCAACTGGCAAAGGTCCTATCACAGTCAGCTTAAAAGTTTGATGAGTTATCGGCTCAGAAGAGAGCTAGGAACCATCCACAGCACAAACCTGCTCCACACAAGCCAAGCCTTAGGAACAATAGGAATATGAAGCATTCAGGAAAAAGATACATAAATGATCCCTGTCCCCAGAATCAAGAATCACAGAAACATTAGAGATATCAACAGTAGGTCCAGAAAGGATACATCCATGATCACCGCTGCTGTAGCTTCTTGAGAATTGTTGCCTGCCACCACTTTTTTGTCACTGGGTTTTTGGAATTCTTTTTTGGTTTTCTGGTGCATTTGCATACAAAGTGACCTTTCGGGCCACAGTTAAGACGTAGATTGTCACAACATCTTTTCTCCATTTCTGCTTTGGGGAGGGGTGGATGGATTGTTACTATTTGTATCTGCTCTGTGGAATCCAAAGCAGTCTTCAGAGTCCTGGGTCCACAGTAAGGCTACAGCAAGCTTGAATGACTTTCCAATCATAAATGAGAACTTCACATTCTAACAGTCTAGTTGCAGCACAAAAGTTATCAAAACATTGCAATTGGTGGGCCGATCCACCACTTGAGCCAACATGTCTTTCAGTTCAACCCGGTGTGAGTGATGCACATTTGGACTCTGGACAACCTTCTTCCACTACTAAGTGATTGAATTGGGTGAGGTAGCTCAGTAGGATCAGATTCCCTTGTCGGCGCTCTAGCAGTTCTTTGTCTCCATTTGGGCTGTGGTGCAGATATCAAATATGTGTAGATGTTCTACCTCGAAACGATCAAAAGAGAGGAGTACCCAGTCATCATTGCCTAATAAAGTGGTGGGCCAAGCCACTGAATCCCCCAAAAAGGTACATTAGGACAAAGACAACATGAGACTACATGGTACGAAAGGCAAATGGCCTGCAAAGGAAATCTGGTCTACATTGGGTCAAAAAGATGTTTAATTTTTGAAGGTCCCCATAATATCTTTCAGGAGGATGATGAAGTTAGAAGGGACCGAGAGGTACAAGCAGATCCAGCCCCTTGTGAAGAGTTCCCGTTGCTCAAACGAAGTTGCACTCTTTCACAGCATTGTAACATGCCAACCATGTGGGACCTCAGTGTTTGGTTTTCCACTCGCATCAACTCCAGCTGTCTTTGAAGATACCTTAGGGTATTGTTTAGGTTCCTTTTGCATTACAATGGCATAAGACAATTTAATTATTTACTACCATACTAAATGCTGGCTCTTTTCAAACATTATTGCCAGTAACATAACTAGACGTACACAAACTCTGGCCTTTCAGTGTGCACTTTCATTATGTCTTATATTATCTCTTTATAGATAAATTCCCAAACATTACTGCCAGTAATATAACTAGACACATGAAAACTCTGGCCAATCAGTGCGCACTTTGATTGTATCTTACATTATCTCTTTATGCATAAAGTCGCACCAAGTAACAATTGAGAGGCAAGAGCGTTCCCCCCACTTTTGTGTATATCACAAGAAAAACACAATGAGGTATTACAAAGCAGTATATCCCCATGGCACAAATAACCTTATAAATCTTCCGGAAGTCTCTAATGGCTAGACACACAAAGAGATTAAAAAAGGTTCACTGATTGAGCCAGACAGCCCTTAACACAATTGGGTTTGGGCAAGCAATTATCTTTCTGTCAGAGACTGAAGTGGCCAGGACACTGCCCTGGAAATCCAGATCCCTGAAGAAACGTTCCTGGAGCAGCCAAACTCCACAGGTGCCACTGCCCACCAGGAATTCTCAATGCGAAGCATCAGGACTTTCCTGGGTTTGGATTAAGTACTCTTTGTGAATACAAAATATCCACTGAGACTCTGAGGAATCTTGTGAGGTTTCTAGTGCAGCCCCATCTCTAAGGACTACCTGAACTCCAGACAAAGCAGCCCCAGCTATACAGGACCATCCCTGATTTTGCAAGACAGAGACCTGGCCACATGAGGGTCAACCTGTAGGATACTTCTGGGAATCTTCTGAGTCCAAAGTCTGATTTACCTATGAAATAAGGAAAACAACTGGAAATAGGAGTAAAGACTCAGACAGGTACAGATGCTGTACAATGGTTAAGTGTATCTACCGTACGTACCATACACCAAAGATTCCGGCCCTGAAGATACATTCACTACAGTGCTGTGGAAGTGGGATGGGGGTCTGTGAGATAGTGTATTAGAATCTCTACGGTTATGATGAGTTCTAAGGGTCTGAGCTGGAGGTTCTCATAGCTGCTTCCTTACAGAGGGGCACACATTTAGCACCAATTCCAATAGAAGTTTGCTGTGTGACCTTCACAGGTAAGTCAAAGGCTGTACCCTTATCTGGAGCTTTTGAGTGAGATGGCAAGCTTGCTATACAGACAGAACAATAAATGCTTATTGCTCTGAAAACAGGAATGTAAAGGTTACGCCCCTTAGAAACTCAGAATTAGGCAGTTTATTTATTAATCTGCTAGAACTAACATTGCGCCTAGGAATAGCATAAAAGGGTGTTTTTATGCAATAATCACATTATAATTGTTTCTACTATTCTCGTTACTTAAAAATTGCTTCAGTGCATTACTGTATTTTTCTGTCTGGTTATGAATGATCTCATATGTACTAGGTTAAGGTTTTTAAATAAATATTTCAAATGCATGTTCTGCTCTCTAATACTCTTTTAGTGTGTTATGCCCTTTTAAAAGAGGTTTTGGGTGTGCACTAATTGTCCCTAAACTATCTGCTGGAACTGATCATTACCACAAAACACCTCTTAAGCAAATATTGGTCAATGGGTTGTGCGTTAGTTGCAGTCCAACTGGATTTTCTTATTCCAGTGAGCACATTTATTGAGTTCTTAGTGCCAGAGCATTAGAAAACTGAACTCTGCGACTTTAGGGGGACCTAAAGATCATTTCCCTCTGGAGGCTGGAAATCAGAATATTTTATTTTAAGTCCCAAAACTTTGGAACGGTAAATCACTTTTGTCACAGCTCTTCACCTAAGGCTCCCAGAGCTCAAAGTTCCCCAAAACCTTACTGTGCTGTTGGCTAAAACAGGAAAAGCTGTGAATTTCCCACATGCCAAGTTCCAACCGTCACTAGGATACTTTTCGCGTCTTCGGTCATTGAAGATTTTTTCATTGGGACTTATTCCCTACAATGGAAATCCTTTTCTACAAGCCAGGCAAAGTCGCATGCTTTATCAGATGAGCGTGCCATGAGGATGCATGCCTTCTCACTGAGGAAACAGGAATTGTGTAGGGGGAGAAGCTCCAGAAGGAGGGGGATGGGGCCTGTTTCTTCAGCCCAGTAAAATAGTGGGTTTGCTGGATCAGCTCTGGTGGTTCATCTCGGTCCTCAGACATCTAAAAGTTTTTTTAAAAGTCTATGTACCAAAGGTTTGCAGGGGTTGGTCCCCTTTTCCTCAAGTCTTCACCTAAAGCTCCCAGACTTCAAGGAATACTCTTATGACTTCGTTAGTTGATCCAGCAGAAGACTTGGTCAGGGTTCAGTGCATGTCCAGTAGTGACTGGGCTACTGGGAATCCGGGAAAAAGTGTTCAAGCTTTTTATGTAGTTATAGTCAAAGAGAAGGTTGTCCCACTGACCCTTGGACTTCTTTGTTCAGAGCAAAAGAGGGAGAAGATCCAATACTTCAGAGATCCTCTCACATTATGGCCAGCAGGGTGTAGTCCAATTATGATCCTCTTTAGGCCCAGAAAGAGCTCTGAGGAGGGTACCCTACAGTGCTGTATTTACTGTAGGCACTAGCCAGAGGCCAGGGTTACTCCAGGCTCCTCTCTTAAACAATGGGGTATATTTTTTAGGCGGCAAACCTACTAATATTTTCAGCAGTTTCTGTTTGCCATACTGGAAACAATCCCACAATTGACCTATCTCTGACAATTTAAGATTGGGAACACTACCTCCTTTGTGTAAAGCCCTTGTGCCCAGTCCAATTTGTGGCCAGGTAAAGGAGCAGTCCCCTCCGCTGTGCACATTCCAAGCTGTTTTTTAGGGTACACAGACAAAATATCGAGTTTTAAATTTCGATATACAATTATATCGAAGTTTAAATATCGAAGGGACATAATATAGAAGGTAAGTAATATCGACACTCTTAATATCGATATTAGTAATATCGAAGTTTTTAAATATCAATGTCAGTAATATGGAAGTAAAGAATTTCGATGTTACTAATATCGATTTTTAAATAAATGTTGTGTATATTAAATTGTATTTATTATGTTTTATAATTTATTTTTAAAGTAATTTAATTAAATGTTGTCTTTTAGTACTGTAGCGGGTTGTGGGTTTATAGGGGAATAGGGTGGGAAGTAATTTAATTATGTTAAATTAATTATTAATTAGTAGGAATTAATAATTAATTAATTGAGAATTATTTTTAATTAATTTTAATTAATTGATTAATTGATAAATATGTTCTGTAGCAGGTTATGGGTTTATAGGGGAATAGGGTGGGAAGTAATTTAATTATGTTGAATTAATTATTAATTAGTAGGAATCATACATTAATTTTAATTAATTGGTAATTATATTTAATTAATTGGTAATTATTTTTAATTAATTGATTAATTGATAAATATGTTCTGTAGCGGGTTATGGTTTTATAGGGGAATAGGTTGGGAAGTAATTTCATTATGTAGGATTAATTATTAATTAGTAGGAAGCGTACATTAATTTTAATTAATTGGTAATTAATATTAATTAATTGGTAATTAATTTAAAATAATTCATTAATTGATAAATGTGTTCTGTTGCGGGTTGTGTGTTTATAGAGGAATATGGTGGGTACTAATTTAAATGTAATTAAGTAATAAGGATTTAAAAATCATTGTTAAGTTAATTTTATAATTGTTAATTATTTATTAATTGGTAATTAAATATTATAAAATTGTATTTTTTAATGATTATTTTTGGTTACATATATTTAGCTAATCATGTTTTTAATAATTATGTATATGTATTGTAAATGGTTTATATTTATTTAATAGTTCATATTTGTATTATTAAAAAAAAGAATTTTTTATAAGTATGTCATTTTAACCCCTACACTATCCAACATTTTCCCTACTGTTGCACTCTCTCGAGTGGGAATAGTAATTGTTACCCCTGCGCTATCCAACACTTCCCTGCTTTTGCTTTCTCTGGAGTGGGAATAGTAATTGTTACCCCTATGCTATCCAACACTTTCCCTACTGTTGCACTCTCTGGAGTGGGAATAGTAATTTTTACCCCTACGCTATCCAACACTTTCCCTACTGTTGCACTCTCTGGAGTTGGAATAGTAATTGTTACCCCTATGCTATCCAACACTTTCCCTACTGTTGCACTCTCTGGAGTGGGAATAGTAATTTTTACCCCTACGCTATCCAACACTTTCCCTACTGTTGCACTCTCTGGAGTTGGAATAGTAATTGTTACCCCTATGCTATCCAACACTTTCCCTACTGTTGCACTCTCTGGAGTTGGAATAGTAATTTTTTCCCCCTACGCTATACAACACTTTCCCTACTGTTGCACTCTCTAGAGCTGGAATAGTAATTGTTACCCCTACGCTATCCAACACTTTCCCTACTGTTGCACTCTCTGGAGTGGGAATAGTAATTTTTACCCCTACACTATCCAACACTTTCCCTACTGTTGCACTCTCTGGAGTTGGAATAGTAATTTGTTACCCCTAGGCTATCCAACACTTTCCCTACTGTTGCACTCTCTGGAGTTGGAATAGTAATTTTTACCCTTCCGCTATCCAACACTTTCCCTACTGCTGCACTCTCTGGAGTTGGAATAGTAATTGTTACCCCTACGCTATCCAACACTTTCCCTACTGTTGCACTCTCTGGAGTGGGAATAGTAATTTTTTCCCCTACGCTATCCAACACTTTCCCTACTGTTGCACTCTCTGGAGTGGGAATAGTAATTGTTACACCTACGCTATCCAACACTTTCCCTACTGTCGCACTCTCTGGTGTGGGAATAGTAATTTTTACTCATACGCTATCTAAAATGTATTTAGCTTTTTTATTAGTTTTATGTTGTTATTAATTGTTATTTATATGATTATTTTATGTATATAAATGTATTAGTAATTTATTATATTTTTATTTGTTTATAAGTTATGAAAATAATTAATTTAGAGTTATTATTAATGAAAAATATATTATGTATTATATATTTATTAATATTAATTTGTATTACATTATGTATTAATTTAAAATATTATAGTATATTTTTAAATATGTTTATTACATTTATAAGTATTATTTTGTTAATATTAGATTTTTATTTTATAAAAATAAAACGATATTTTACAAAAAACGATATTTTTGTCATTCTATATATTTTTTTAGATATATTTGTATTTACCTTATTAGGGATAGGATTCCGATATTTTTGCCATCGATATTTTTGTTGCGATAATTTTGTATATCGATATTTGTGTATTCGATATTTTGTCAGACATTCGTTTTTTAGGGGCAGTTTTCCTCCTACTGGGTTTGAAGGCAGCCTGGCTAGTATGGGCCTGGAGAACAAAGGCTTGTGCTTCTGTAGGTCTTGCTTTATCTCTCCCTGTGAAAGGGCAGTTCTCACTGTGTTCCTTTCCAAACTAATGAGGATCCTTGACCCACCCTACATTCCCTTCCTGTAAGGGAAATAAAAACACTACCTCACTCCCAGGATATTGTCCCTGATATGGGCATATTTTTCACAACTTATTTTCAGGGAGGCGGAGACAGGTCAGCTGTCCCAGGCTAATGCTAATAATCGTAACTGGGACTCAGGCATGAAAAGTATGTCTCTCTATAAGTTACTTTCCCCATATATTTAATAAATATGAAAAGTAAACTTTGAATGACTATTCAGATGTATTTCTGTTGGAAGTTACAGATTAACATTTATAATCTGTACTTCATCATTTTCTAGGATCCATCTACAACCCTGCCAACTTTATTTTTGTACATGTTCCACTTTTAAATATCTGGCACTCCACCTTGTGGGCAACAAAGTGTATTTATGGGTGACACTAATTTATTTTGACAGGTTTTACAACAGTTTTTTCAGCTGGTGCAGTCAGGCTACACATGGTAGACCTGAAGTCATGATTCACAGGCCTACACTTTGGATGGTACAAGAGTTTTTGCAGTCCACAGGTCCAATTTAAGTTCCAGTCCCAGGGAGCATTTTATACACTATATACTAGGAACTTGCAGATCATTTAATTATGTCAATCATGGGTAAGCCATTTAGACCATATTTAAAAAGGGCACTTGCATTTTGCTCATGTTTAGCATGGGTAAAATGCACAGAGTTCTATGTCCAGCAAAACAGATAGAGCAAAAATTGGGGACAACTCACAGCAAAGATGGTAATTTCCAGCATAGGTCCTACAAGCAGAAAGCAGGGAATGACTACCCATTCCAATGGAAGTTCTCATTGCTGAGGCAAAAAAACATGTAAAGACCAACTGCATTTCTATTGTAAATACCAGGAGTCAGATTTACAAGAAAGTGCAGCAGGATGGCACCGCAAGCCCTTTGGCTGACCCATGCTGCAGCACTTTCAGGACACAGGAATGCAACATATTTACAATGATATGTCACATTCCGGTGCTCTCCCCTGCTCTGGTGCACAAACAGCTGCCATGCACTGGCGCAGGCACCCTTGCACCATGGTACAAGGATGCCTACATCATGGGGAGATTGTTTTTGTGCAGGAAAGGGACCCTTCCTGCACAAAAACAATTGCTACAGGCATTTCCTCTTTGAATGTATGCTGTAGAATGCAGCACGCACTAAAAGAGGAAAACAACAAAGAGAAATGAAAACATTTCACCTCGTTGCGCCTCCCTATGCCTCCCCTGGGGAGGCGTAGCATACTGACACATTTCCAGATTTACAATTTCTTGTAAGTCTGGAAATGTGTCAGGTTCCATGGGTGTTGCGTGGGAACACCCACAACAACACCCATGAAACGCCCCTTTCATGCAAAGAGCAGCGTGTAAAGGGGATGAATTTACAAGGATAGGGAAAGTAACGCAGGGTGGCTTTTCCTGTCCTTGTAAATATGGAGCAGGGAAATGCGCTGCCAGTGCGTCACAAAAAGTGACGTCCTGGCAGTGCAAGGGGCTTGTAAATCTGTCCCCTGGTCTGTGTTCTACCCTAAAGTCCATCCCTTGCAGGGAGACGGACCTCCTCCACAGTTTGCAAAGCTCTCCGTGCATTTGCATCAGTCAGCTAAGAGGTCTATGGTTTGTCTGAACCCAGAAATGTATCATTTCCTGCAATTGGATTTTTAATCAATATAAAAACAGTGTTTGAATTATTCCTGCAGCATATCTCAGCTCCGAAGTTACCAGAAGTAGTATTTTGTTTTGAACTTGTTCTTCTCATAGGACAACTACAGTGTTTTACAGCAAAAAAAAGCTTTTGGGGGCTGGTCACTGTAAGCACATGCCAACATTAAATTCTTGCATGTACCACTTTTAAATACTAGGCTGCCTACATTGTGGGTTCAAGGCCTTGTTAGGAGTAACTTTTTTAATATTTTAAAGTAGAGCCTTATCAAAAAGGGTTGTTGTCACAGGCTTGCCTACAGGTTTAAAAGCTGTGCAGTCAGGCTACCCAGGTAGAGCCAAAGCCATGTTTTCATAGTCAGCCTAATGAATGGCACCACATATGATGCAGTTCACAGTTGACATATAACTTTCAATGCCACTGATGTATTTCTTGCTCAATATAATACTGGACAGCAGTGACCCAGTGCGCCCTAGTGTGCAAATCTAAACAAGCATATGCAATGCAATAGGTCTCGCATTTACGCAAGTTTAAGCTACTGGCATTGTAAATTATCATGCCTTTTATTTGTGTTTTAAAAAGGAAAACAAAAATAAAAGGCATTGTTATTTGCAATGTCAATAGCTTAAACTTGCGTAAATGCGAGACTTATTGCATTGCAAATGCTTGTTAGATTAGTGAGTAGAAACGCTCCTTTTTGGCGCGTGTGGCAAATAAATTAAAGAAACAAGCGCAGCCACTAAAGTGAAAGCGGACTGCACTGCAAGTAAATACAAAAGTGCTTACTGACTTATGAAGCAGACCGCTTAATGCCACAAGTAAAAGATCCAGTCTTCATGGGAGGTAATAAATGGTGACAGGGTGATAACAAGGAGGGACTAATGAGCCTCATTTTCAATCGGAAGCCAGCATTTACCACGGACAATGACACCAGCCAATCAAAAATATGGGCGGAGAGAAGGTGAGGATTCCACAGCATACTTGACTACTGCAGGCCCCACAGAGCGAGCAGCGCATGTGCGCTGCTGCTAGGCTCGACCTAAAAATCAGCAATACCAGTCAGCAAAAAACGGGATGATAGCACAAAAAGTGGAATGTTTTCACATCTAGGGAACAGCTCTGCAAAATAGCTGAGATTCTGACACCAGACCACTCCATCCCAATGTCCATTTCATGGGACTCTCCCCAGAGCACACATTTTCACATTCCCCAATCTCTCTACCTGGTCCTTACCAAAACCCACAAGGATTTCCTATATTTGTTGCTATCTTTCCTTCAGAGCCCTTCGCCAATTTGCTCCAAAAACAGCTATTTTAAATGATGTAAGGATGGTGCTTCAAGATCTACTCCAACTCACTTCCAGCCCATTTCTCGATGACGGTAATGGCATAATTGAACTGAAATGTTTGCTCTATTTATAATAATTGGAACTATTATATCACACTGCTTGCTGACAATTTCCAGAACCTGTTCATGGGTCGCAGGCCAAGCAGAGATGAAAGGGCAATACTGTGATAGTTGAAGTTTAACACTGCTGCCCCAAGTCCTGATCTGCCATGGCACTGCACGCTGACTACCAAGGACACCCTTTCAGGATTTATCACTCAGTCCTAAACTCTCAGGGTAGTATAGCAAGCAATCCAAAACTTCTCAGGTTTCAGGTAAGTAGTGTGGTGGGCCTAGGAGAAACTCAGAAATCAACAGTTAACATAAAACATAGAGCAATGAATGTTCAATACAGTGCATATTTTTAATGAAAAGAGAAGTACTTTATTATAGAAAAATCAAAGATCCCACAAACGAATATGTCTCTGTGCTCAATAACAAGAATCCCAGGGAAAACAGATGGGTTTAGGATTAACTTGCAGTTGCCTGTTCACTGTGATCAGCATAAACAAACCTCTAGGTTGGTGGCTTGTAGGCTAGGCCTTCAATCTCCTGGTCACTGGCAAACCCCGCCATTGCCTTTCCTAGAGCTAAGAGTCCTCATGTCTGGAGAACACAAGTTCCAGGGTTTGGGATTTACCTGATCATAGAAGCAGGGAAGCCCACAGTGTGAGCCTTGATGCCGTAGTATGTGTGCGATGGCCCCACCATCCTCCGGAAATGTTTGGGAGAACCATGCTGACTGCAACTAGTCAGTAGGTGTGCCTGCAGGCTCCGATGGGGGTCCCAAACAGAAGCTCCACTATCAAAGAGAAGAGCTCACCCCCCGTGTCTGTGATCCTCCACCCACTGGCAGAGTCAACACAGGGCGCACTCTCACAGAGCACACCAATGGTGATTTACCAGTGATCAGTGAAACGGGGAGCTGGTTCTGTCAAGATATTAACAGCTGTGGATACCACCTTCACCCAATTTAGCATAAAATGCTAATTTCAATTGGCACTATATGGCCATTGCGCTGATACCCATGACTGTATAAGCATGTAGACTGAACACCTTTATGACCCAATGACAGGACGAGTGAGACATGTCCAGGACCTTCAGCCTGAACTCCAGAGCTCTCAATCGTCCCACGTCGCGAACACTCACTTACAAGCTGAACTCACCCAGACGACTACAGGTGACTCATTTCGCATATGTTGCATGAAAAAAAACTACAGAAACGAATCATATGGAAAAAGGAAATACTCAGAGAAGGCAAGAAAAGGTAAAACGTGAAATGTAAACAGGGAGTGTATTTCTGGTGTAGATTACTTCAAGGTTTTTTACAGACATTTTTAGGACTTAATTAGTGTTTTTTCTGTAAAATCAAGGGTAAGAAAGTAGCACCTGCTAGTGGTTCGCTTCAAGGTTAGATTTTAATTACTATCGAGTCCGAGACCTGCCCTCCCTTGAAGCCCTGAGTGCTGCTGTCAAAGCAGAAGGTACCTACATTTCGCGTTTTTAATGTAGCTAAATAAATAAATCAGCCCGCGGGATTGAAAAAAGAGCACTTTGTCTCAGAAGAGGATTCAACGTTTCTTCATCTGCAATTTTCATGATAAACTGAACTCCAGAATGTGGTTTTTGATATGCGTAGTCGGTTTCAATGTCAATAATAATCAGGTTAAATTAGATTTGTTAGAGCATAGAGGAATTGTGTCTGCCGTTATTCAGAGTATCACATCAAACTAACCACAGCTTGGCCTACCAACACGTAGCATCTACAACTGGGGCTCCCTAGTAAACACAGCCAGGGTTAGCAAGGCGGCCGCGTCGAAGCGCTGTAAACTCGAAGGCATTTTGTCTAAGCCTAATGAAGACGCAATGTGTACAGTAGTGCCCGTTAATTGCCTCATTATCCTTGCAGATCAGAAGCAAACTGTGGTTTGTCTGTAAAATAATAAATGAGACGGTGAAGACGTTAGGCTAGCGAAAAGTCCACCCATTCGTCTTCCTTGGTTTCCCCATCCGACCGTCCACTTTCCATTTCTTATTAGGGTTTCATTTGGAGGTATGTGGTAATGATTGGAGTGGTCGGTAACTGAGTTATTACAATACATATGCGACCTTGTTGCACAATTTGGAATTAGAGAAAAAAAATAACCTGAAACCATAAAGTGGCGGCCGAAGTGTGTCAGAGAAAAGGATTGGATTCACGAGGGGCGGAGCTTGTAAAATATGAGTCCTGCTCAATGCGTACATTAAAAAGAAAAAATATATGCTGCAAAGAAATTAGCAACAATGACAAATGGGGCCAACTGCAAATCTGATCTAGCTTACTTAATTGGTCACAAAGAAGATGCATTTTAAAATATTTTACAGGTTTAAGACACATGTTGAACATAGCTTTGTGTGCCCAGTATTTTTGAGTGGATTGTAATAGTGGTAAGTTAACTCCGGAGGTTAATGAAGTCTGGGAGAGTTCTGTGTTTTGCCTAGTCACTGTTTTGACATATTAGTTAGCACGCAAGGTGGATGTACCTGCTGTAAAGCACATGTGTGACACGCAGTTCACAGATTTGTATTTTATGTTGATAAGTAAGTGGGCTACTGCTTTTGACACTGAGATAATTTTGTGACTTACAGTTCATAAGTTACAATCCTTCTCATATAGCAACGTGACCAATTTCCCTGTATCAAGGAGCTTCGGGCAAAGGGCAAGTCATGGGTTTAGATCCTTATTGTTTTTTTCTCAATCTGTTGTTATTCTAAAATGGCAAAGAATGGCTCCTCTGGGATTTATTTTCTCCCTCCTGATTTTGGGCCTGATTCACAAAGGGCCTCCGCACTCGTGTTGGAGGCTCCCCAGGCATGTCGGGGACCCTGCACTCACAGAGAGATCTCCTCAATGGGTAATTGCAGTTCAAAGGTCTTACCACAAGTGCGGGCCCACCCCCTACGACTGCGGGGACTCGTCCATGAGTCCGGAGGCCCTTTGTGAATCAGGCCCTTTGTGTTTCTCCCGACTGTTCACTCTTAACATACAATGTACACAACTATGGATGGTATAGGCTTACCACACATGATAATCTCATTGCCTTACATCACTTTTCCTTGTATGATTTACTGTGTCGCTGTGTGTGATGTGAAGTGCTGTGACACCCTACAGTAGGATGAGTAGCGCTATAAAACATAAACAATAAAATAGTTGGTGACATTTAAATCATTATCAGTGTAATTGCTCATACACACACATAAATCTTGCATTCTTACAGTTCATGCCCTTCATTTATATCAGGGAATTGAACAAAGTCAAAAACCTGCCTCCAAGTCATAGTTTATCTAATGTACTTCTGAAGTGATAAGCGTTGTGCCTTCCATTCCTGCTCCTGCATTGGCATCTAGGAGGTAGGCTCCAGATCAGCCGCGGCTGCTGCAGGTAGGAGCGAGGGGCCAGGTGAGGGGGGATTGCGAGAGACGACCACGAGACAAAAATAAATAAATAAATAATTTCCCCTTCGTGGTCGTCTCCCCTCACCTGGCCTCACTGCCTCACCGCTCTCACCTGCTGTGGCTGCTCCAGATAGGTGTCAGGCTCCAGATGGTTCCCAGCCAAGATGACACCTGCACAGAATCAGGGTTGATGGCCCTTTAAATCAGGCCTTTGTTTGTACCCGGCTGGAACTGAAAATAGGAAAGCCTACTCCCTGCCTGTTGGTTGCTGCACCAAATAGAATACGTGCGGGCACTGCTGAACTGTTCCCTGGTGTTGGAGAACGACGCCAGGGCAAATTCAGCATATTTCCCTGGGTCGGCCAGATCTCAGATTTTGCCCTAAAATAACTGCTGGAACTGAGATCTGACATGGTCCCCCTACTTTCCAGCGCTGGCTATATTAGTAGGAAATTGAAGATTTAAAAACGTCTATTTGGTGGTACCTGCTCATTCCAGATGTGGTCTGCAGCTCACTGTTATCTGTGGTGACAATGAGTGCAGGCAGTGTGGAAAGAGGAGTGTGACAACCTGCACATCAGCTGTTCAAGTAATGTTAGGCTTGTGAACTCTTCTGGCTGTTTGAAAAATTGTGGGGACTGGAGTAGCTATGTAACTGGTTCATTTTGGTTGGGCAGAGGTGTCCAACGAGGTTAGTAAGGTTTTTTTGTTGTTTGTTTTTTTTAAAAAAAGTTAAGACAGTCGGAAAGGATCTCGAATTCTTTGTACCGTAGACTGGTAAGAAAGTCGGGAGGGAGGGCGGTGGGGGGGCATTGTCTATTTTCTAGGGGTTGTAATTCACCTTCCGTTGCTACTCGTTATTTAGAAGAATGTGATACTGTGAAATTAGTTCAGTCAAGGAGGGGACCAGCTGCAGCCATGATACACCAATAATTAAAAGCCTGCACTAATCAATGTGTTCATACTAGATTTACAGAAGGTACAGTAAGACAGAAGTTGAGTTAAATAAAACGTTCACTTTTAGAACTGTGCGTTTATTCTCGCCTTCCTTTCTTGATCAATAACGTGTGGTCTTCGGCAAATAACTTGCATTTCTTTTTTTAAATTTTTTTATTTCAGTAATTTTTTTATTGAAAAATTATATTTACATGGTGCAGAGGATATACATGGGAGATGAATATGCCTCATTTCTCTTATCCATTATCTTCCAAAATAGGGAGATCTTTAAACCATGCTTACTGCACAATTAAGGACTATGTTTTAAAAAACACAATTGTATTTAGTCCAAAAGTGAATGCTTAGAAGTGGCTCGTATTCGCGGAGCTGCCCTATACTAAAGAACACATTCGCTCACTGAATGAGAGACATACCAGACACAAATGTCAGTAAGCTCACTGGGAAAGCTACCGGCTGCAGTCTAGCTAAGAAAGCACCACTCCCTGGCTGCTAATTTCTTTCCGCAGCTGTTGGGCCTTCTTCCCGCAGCCTGTACACGGTTCACAGGAATATTAAAGCGACACACTAAGCACCTGTATTTGTCCTAGTAGCCTCATTCGTGCTGCTAGCCGAGCATGCCCCAACTCTTGTCAATTTATCAATGTAACGTGCACTAGTGGGCACAGTTTGAGCAGCCATTAGTGCAGGTGCCTCTATCCATCACAGCCAGTCACTTATTCCACCTTGTCAGGGAAACTAAATGGAGCTTTTGGAGAAATGTAAACAACTCTCTAATGGACAATCAAAGCAGCACTTTCTGAAGCAAACACGAGACAGAAATGTGACAGCCATTTTGAAATTGCGGCGCTGCTGTGTTTGTTAAAAACGCTTTAATGTATTTTGATTTAAGGAGGAAAAAGTTAATGGAAAACTAAAACCAACATGTCAGAAGCAGAATATAAAGTAAGACAGGGAGCTCTCCCAATGAGGTTTCCTTGAAAGTATTTAAAAATAAAATTGTGCCACATTTTTTGTTAATGCCCCAATTTCTGGGCACGAGGTTACAGGCGCATAGAAGTTTCAGAATAATATTAGGCACTATAGCTGCATGGGATAGGCAGCTAGCCTCCGTACTAATGACGTGAGCTGAGAGCGAGGCATGCCTGGGAGCCAGGAACCTTTGTCACACATCTGCCTGATTAAGGGCCCTTTAGATTTAACAGTTTTTCATGCTGAGAAAACGTAGTGTTCTCGTTACAGGCCTGCTGCAGCTTCCCTGGCTGAGAGAAATATAAAATTGATGTGGGTTTGCGTACGATTAAGCACTGATATTGATGCTTTGTCGTTAGTATTTATATTGGGTATTATAAATCGCATTTAGATAATGCAATCAATGGGGATAAGAAATATGGCGGCGTTTTAGCTCGCGAAGACCCAGTCATGTTTTATGAGTGCATTATAAACTTTCATCAGTACAGTAAGGTGTTTGTGATCATACAACAAAATGCCTGGCTCGGCGCCATCCAATATTATGGGCCTCCGCCGGAGCGCTCCCGGAATGCTTCGCTGCGCAACAGAGGCAATAAAAAGAGATTTCTTGCGTGCTCTGTGTTGAGGGCTAGCAAAACTCCTCCATCACAGGCACCAAATATCAGCCCCCTCCAACAAGGCATGCAGGCGCCATTAATCGGAACAGGTCGAAGGCTCTGGTAAGGTCAGCAATTATCTGCTGTTATATATGTCCCGCTGCAGTATACGTGCACGACCACATTATGTAAGTAATAACTACCTATTAGTACTTCAGAACTAGCCTATAAACATCTTCGGTACTCTCTAGAGCGCTTTTATGGCCCAGGGGATACTTAATTCAAGGTCATTAAAACAGTGCCTACATCACAACCGTAAAATAGGCTTTTACAAAATAAAATGAAAAAACAAGCCCTTTTCTTGTCTTAAAGTATGTTAGACCAGGAAATAGTGTAGAATATGAAGCAAAGTCCACTAGTAGTAACTCCTTGTGGGAGCTGTAATGAACATTCTGGTTGGCTATGCGCATGGCCCTCACTCACTTTTCTCAAATGATGGAGCTAAACTAGGCCTCCCATTTAATTATCTCCACTCATCGGTTTCACGGCAGTTTTACTGGTTGTATTAAGCACTAAAGCACTCTGCAGAACAGTGGATTATTCGGGTTATTTGAGTCCAGGGACGCACAGGCGCATAAATGACATTTTTAAGATTCCGCTAAGCACCCGATGAATATATGATTATACCACGATTTCAGTTACCACGCATGGCTTTACCACGCAAATTTTACCTCGCAAGTGGCTTTTCCACGCTGGTATTTACAACGTAGCATTTTACTACGTGTTGCAACGTCTTACCTTCACGTCTTTCTCCACGAGCCCTTACTTCCATCCTCCTTTGAAACAAGCGTCAAAACACGTATACCAAAATAAAAAAAGGACTGCTTTTTTGACGTACACGGCACGTCTTTGGGGGAGGCTCTTTCCTCTTTCTTTTAAATGTATGTTCGTTTTTTTGTTAAAGTAACCTGCTTGTTATTTTTGGGGGGGGAGACCCCCCCAGCCCCCCTCCGAGCCCCCCCCCCTCCCTCTGCCCCCCCATGCCCACGCAGATCGACTTGAAGAAATACCACGTCTCCCCCCTAGCCCGTGGTAAAGACGTCGTGGAAGGTACCCTGCGTGGAAGGCACCCTGCGTGGTAAGTGTCACGTGGTAAACGTGAGTAGTGGTAATGCCTTCGTGGTAAATGATGTTTCCCCACCCGATGGGAGTCAGTTCGCAAACTCCGGGTTTTGTTTGAACTCTACCCAGGGTTAACCTTTATTCGGCAGCACCTTCATAAGTGGAAGGAGTAAAATCGGATATGTTGGATTATTTGCTGCTGTAGTGCTAAAAGTTTTTCACTATAAGTGTTTCCTTGGGTTCATTAGGAGTCTCATTCTTCTTATAGATGAAAGAGTAAAAGGGCACAACGATTCCCTTGAAGTTTGGCAAACATGCATAAAACACATTTTTCGTCCACTTTCTGAACATACGACAAAAACGTGTGATATTTTACAATAAAGATAGGAGATTTTTTTTTTCTTTCTTAACGTCTTTATTTCTACATATACATCATAAAAGACAAATATATTAAAAGGGCGTGAACTTTCCATTATTTCATATCAATATATTGTAAAACCAGGAGATTTGTTTGCCATGTCATTCCGTCCATTACAAAATAATTTAACTTAAAAACATCCATAATAACATTGCTATTAAAAACGTTAAAAAGAATCCAGAATCAAATTACATTTAGCATCACAGAATAGGTTTTAACTATTACAATTATTGATGTTTTATTAAAACTCCAATCTTAATGTGGGCTTCATTTACGGGCACGAAGAATCCAAATTCCAATGTAAAAATTTGGCGACAGCAATGGCCACAGGTTCAGAACAATCAGTTTTTAGTATCCTAGGGCCTCAGAACCAGTGGTAATGCCCATCTGAAGACAGTTAGGCTTTATCCACGTATGCCTGGGAAACTTGTACTCTTGGCAAATAAACAGAATGTGTGCAATACTTTCTCGCTGAGTTGGACAGAACGGACAACTTGGGTTGTCATTAGCATGCCTTTTTGCAACAAAGTAATTTATAGGAAGTGTTCCCACCCTAAATTGGTGGTACAGTTTCTTGTCTCCTGGAAGCATAATAAAATCCCAGTATCCTTCATAGGCAGCTTCATGTTTGAACTCCATAAAGTCTCTAGAGAGTGAAGGGCCTATACAATTACTAACCCGTCTCGTAGTAACCATTGTCCAATACAACTCTTTGAGTGCCTTTCTCAGCGAGAAAGAATTAGCAGTAGGGTTCTCCCACAAAGCACTCAAGCCCATGGCAGTATAAACTACCCTAGCCTCACTCATCCAGGGGATTGTGTGGGTACTATCAGCATCTCTAACATCGAGGAATGCCCGGGCATACTGGGAGAGCTCTGGAGTTACCCACAGTCTCCTCCAGTAAGCAATTGGTCTGTAGCGAGCTATATCCTTGAGGCGATGGCATCCCAAATCATAATAAAGGGGCAATAATGGTGTCAAAGATGGAAGACCAGTTATACCCCTCAAGAACTTATTTTGGGCACTCGTTAGTGATGATAGATTACTAAACCCCCACAACTCTGCCCCATAAAGAACAGACCCGCTAATCTAGGAACCATCAATTTTCAGTGCTGGGGCAATAGGTTGGGATGATGAGGAGTGAAGCTCCTTTACTAGTGCTCCTGTGAGTTGTGCATGTTTGGTAACCAGCTGGTTCATGTGGGGTTTCCAATCCAATTTTGAGCCCAGAGTAATACCAAGGTATGAGAAGACTTGAGTCTGCTCTAACAGAGCACCATTCATAACCACCCTCCCTCTTACAAGTTTGTGCTTATGAAGCACCATAAACTTGGTTTTACTCACATTGATGGAAAGACCATAATCCTTGCAGAATACCTCAAAACGCTCTATGGCTTTCAGAAGGCCTTGCTGGGTTTTTGAGATTGACAAGGTATCATCTGCAAACATTAGCAGAGGGATTAGTTTACCATCCAACTTGGGGGCATCGGTGGGATGGTTTTCAAAGTACTGAATCACCCTGTTGATGTACAGTGAAAAGAGCTTTGGTGCTAATACGCATCCCTGGCGACCCCCCGAGAGATAGGAAACCTGTCTGTAACATTCCTATGCTGTCCTCAGCAAACTTGGGCGAAGTTGGCTTTATGGAGTTTGATTAAAAAGGCCAGTGCATCCAATGGCATACCCTGACGTGCAAACACACTCCACATTTTTTCACGTGACACTAAATCAAAGGCCGACTTAAGGTCAGCAAATGCCTTCTACTTTGATTAGTCTATGGTCGATTGCTTCAAGTTTAGCCAAGAGCAGACTAATCAAAGCTAATAGCTTTTCTTCCAGTTGTCTTATAAAATCAAATTTATCGACCCCTTAGTGGTCTCTAGAGTAATCGAGGTGTCTACAACCACCCCGACCCATGAGCGGGGTTCTTATTCTTGGCCTGTTTAGAAATTTGGTAACTTGATTTGGGAGCACTCCGAGCTTTCCTTTTTGCTGGTGGTTCTTTCCCCTTGGAGGCTTGGGTGCCCCTCAGCTGCCTGGTACGAGTAGTTGGTGGAACAATAGGTGGCATTGGGCAGGGTATATTAGCCAACTGTGAAAATAGTAAGGGGCTCTGTTGTAGACTAGATGTTGCTGACGACCTATGAGAATTTAAGGGGCTTACTGACACTACTGTGGTGGGCTCCGGGACAAATGCAGGATTTACAAACACGTTTAGAGGGTCTAATGAAAGCCTCTGCTCAGTGAGCTCAATCTCGTGTATAAGCACGGATTCAGCCCGAGTGAGGAAGATGTCCAATGTCCCCACTACCTCAGCCCCTGTATCCCCTTTGCTTGTATTCTTACTCATATCAGCAGATATACGTGAAAAAGAATTGAATTACAATGCCACAATTTGGAGCTGCGTGCTAAAAACCGCTATACTATAGGCTATATTGCACTTTTCCATTAGGAGTGAGCAAATTGACAGCAATACCCCCCTTATATTCCAGCTTACTTTAGAATGGCTTTAGTCCCAGTCCAGTGTCCACAATTGGAAGGAGTTAGAGGACTGGCCCAGCCCAGCCTCTTCCAGCCGCTGACGGGTGCGGTCGGAGATTTAGCAAAGAGTGTTGGGAATTAAACTAAAGGTGGAGCACTGTGCCTTTCTGTCTAACCAATCATATGGATATGTATTGTAAACAATGGAATTGAAATAATTTTATAAGCTCTGGGGTGCAAACGTTGTGCTCGTTATGATACCCTACCTCCATGGACAAGCCATTCCTGTACCCTCTAGCTTGATCCAAAATCGGGGTGTGGACTTCAATAGCTATCTTTAAACTGGCAAGTACAGGAAAAATAAGAATGTGCTTGCCACCTTTGTATCTTTGCCACCATTGGTCAGTACTCACACTGCAGCTGACGCATGCTTGAACTGCCCAAGTTCGTGTGGCAGCCCTCTCACAAGTTCACCACGACAATAGACGCTTTAGGGGATTGCCTTCTAAAATGATGGCCAAGGGCCACGAAGATGGAAATGTGGATCCCTGCCTAATCCTCAGTTTTAAGAAATGATAGCTCCATATCTGCAGTAATATTGCTCGCTTTACTGCAAGTTTATCCAAGTGCGATTAGAAGAGTCTTTGTCTTGTAACATAAAGCATGGTCTTTCTAAATTGTTGCTCCTAAAACACTTGTCGAGTTGAACAAGCTCACCCTCTGACATTCAACCTTTGCTGCACCCAGGAAGTTCAAGGTGATGTCCGGAACTTTCAAGAGCGATCGCTCTCTGACCAAGAGAACTCTGGTGGACAAGTATCCATGATACTTTAAGATTCCCCTCCAGTAACAAATTAATTATCTAGATTTGGTATTCATTCCTCCGACTGTGTTCCTCTATTTCATATCCCCACTCCATGCGTTACAAATACTGTAAAAGAGACAACTGGATGCAGGGCACCTTAATAAACTCAATGTATAAAACAATAAACACTTAATAAGCATGTACATACAAGATACTTCATTTAGTAAATACAATGGGGAGAGGAGTTGGCATAACGGCCAGGGCAGTCAACCTGGGAACTGGGTTCGAGTCTCGGCAATGACGCTGATCATCCTGTGATGCTGGGCAAATCACTTAATCTCCCATGCCTAACAAAAAACATGAATGTGTCCTCATGTAATGCAACTGGTGCTATGTAAAGCCTCTGATACCTGATTTGGGTCAAGTTCGCGCTATATGAAACTCTGATAAAAAAAATGTAAATGTCAACAGCTCAGTATTAGTAGATAAAAAAATCTGTCCACAATCATGATGAGTCCCATTTTATGAAAAACCTAGGACAGAAGAGATCAGTTATTTTTGGCCCCTCTTTTGATGAGTCAAACATAGATCGGAGATTTTGAGTCCCCAAAGCTAAAATCTATGGAAATATTTATAAGACTGTATGCATAGCATCCTTTTCTGTGTTTGATGTAGAATTTTTTATTGATAGAGGCACTGTCTTGTGTAGTTGGGTAACTTGTATATTGCTTTTTTCAATTCAGATTCATGCGTTTTCATTCTTGTAGACTGTACAATGAGTTTCCCAGGCACCCCCATAAGCACAGTCCACACATGAAAGACACAGCTCTCTGCGGGAAATAGAGATTTATTTGTCTTCTATTTCAAAAGATGAAAAATGTAATTCAGATTTTAGGTGTTGGAAAATGGGAGCCGCAGCCGGAAGTGGGAGTACCTGCAGGGGGGTGATGTGGGGAGGGGGAGGTGCAGGGTGAGGGGTAGTAATGTATGGATTACGGAGCTTCCCAGGTAAGTAAACATTTAAATAAACAAAAATAATTGTTGAGTGCACTGCAGCCCCAAATGTGATGCAATGCGTGCAACGAAATTCCGTTTTATTTATTTAAATATTTACTTACCTGTGAAACTCCGCAATCTATACATTACTACCCCCACCCTCACCCTCCCCCTCCCCAAGTCACCGCCCAGCAGGTACTCCCACTGCCGGCCGAGGCTGGAAAATGGCCCTCTCTGCAGAGATACTTCCAAACTGTTTGCTTTTATCCTCCAATTTTGCTGAATTTGATTTTGTTGGATTTAGGACTCTGCACACTGTACCACTTCTATCCAGTGCTAAAGTGCATATGCTCTCCTCTAAACATGCAAATATTGGCACATATCAAATTTGCATTTTTAATTTACTTATAAGTGCAGAGTACAGTACACTACATGTGCTCAGGGCCTGTGAATTACATGCTAATAGTTGGCATGCGATTCAGAAAAAGGGGGTGGTGATGAACAGAGTGTCTGAATTAAGCAGACCACTCTTACCCAGTCCAAAGATCAGGGCTTGATCCATCACCGTTATTTAGCTCACTGCACCATCCCAGCTCAGAACCTGGCTATATGCAAATCAGTCTGTCCCTGGCCCAGTGCATCATGGGAACAGGGCAGACTAAACTACCGAGCCAATTCTTCACCAGAAATGAGACAAGCTTCCGGGGACCGGTTTCTGGCATTTCAGCCGTCGTCGGCCCGGCTTGCTTGAATCCTGATGGTGCAGTGAGCAAGGGACTCATGTCTGAGTATACCTTGCCACATCTATAGTGGCCAAAAACGATTCAGAAAAGGGGGTGGTGATGAACAGAGTGTCTGAATTAAGCAGACCACTCTTACCCAGTCCAAAGATCAGGGCTGGATCCATCACCGTTATTTAGCTCACTGCACCATCCCAGCTCAGAACCTGGCTATATGCAAATCAGTCTGTCCCTGGCCCAGTGCATCATGGGAACAGGGCAGACTAAACTACCAAGCCAATTCTTCACCAGAAAGGAGACAAGCTTCCGGGGACCGGTTTCTGGCATTTCAGCCGTCGTCGGCCCGGCTTGCTTGAATCCTGATGGTGCAGTGAACAAGGGACTCATGTCTAAGTATACCCTGCCACACCTATAGTGGTCAAAAACGATTCAGAAAAGGGGGTGGTGATGAACAGAGTGTCTGAAGTAAGCAGACCACTCTTACCCAGTCCAAAGATCAGGGCTTGATCCATCACCGTTATTTAGCTCACTGCACCATCCCAGCTCAGAACCTGGCTACATGCAAATCAGTCTGTCCCTGGCCCAGTGCATCATTGGAACAGGGCAGACTAAACTACCAAGCCAATTCTTCACCAGAAAGGAGACAAGCTTCCGGGGACCGGTTTCTGGCATTTCCGCCGTCGTCGGCCCGGCTTGCTTGAATCCTGATGGTGCAGTGAGCAAGGGACTCATGTCTGAGTATACCCTGCCACACCTATAGAGGTCAAAAACGATTCAGAAAAGGGGGTGGTGATGAACAGAGTGTCTGAATTAAGCAGACCACTCCTACCCAGTCCAAAGATCAGGGCTTGATCCATCACCATTATTTAGCTCACTGCACCATCCCAGCTCAGAACCTGGCTATATGCAAATCAGTCTGTCCCTGGCCCAGTGCATCATGGGAACAGGGCAGACTAAACTACCAAGCCAATTCTTCACCAGAAAGGAGACAAGCTTCCGGGGACCGGTTTCTGGCATTTCAGCCGTCGTCGGCCCAGCTTGCTTGAATCACGATGGTGCAGTGAGCAAGGGACTCATGTCTGAGTATACCCTGCCACACCTATAGTGGCCAATGGTCAAAAACGATTCAGAAAAGGGGGTGGTGATGAACAGAGTGTCTGAATTAAGCAGACCACTCTTACCCAGTCCAAAGATCAGGGCTTGATCCATCACCGTTATTTAGCTCACTGCACCATCCCAGCTCAGAACCTGGCTATATGCAAATCAGTCTGTCCCTGGCCCAGTGCATCATGGGAACAGGGCAGACTAAACTACCAAGCCAATTCTTCACCAGAAAGGAGACAAGCTTCCGGGGACCGGTTTCTGGCATTTCAGCCGTCGTCGGCCCGGCTTGCTTGAATCCTGATGGTGCAGTGAGCAAGGGACTCATGTCTGAGTATACCCTGCCACACCTATAGTGGCCAAAAACGATTCAGAAAAGGGGGTGGTGATGAACAGAGTGTCTGAATTAAGCAAACCACTCTTACCCAGTCCAAAGATCAGGGCTTGATCCATCACCGTTATTTAGCTCACTGCACCATCCCAGCTCAGAACCTGGCTATATGCAAATCAGTCTGTCCCTGGCCCAGTGCATCATGGGAACAGGGAAGACTAAACTACCAAGCCAATTCTTCACCAGAAAGGAGACAAGCTTCCGGGGACCGGTTTCTGGCATTTCAGCCGTCGTCGTCCCGGCTTGCTTGAATCCTGATGGTGCAGTGAGCAAGGGACTCATGTCTGAGTATACCCTGCCACACATATAGTGGCCAAAAACGATTCAGAAAAGGGGGTGGTGATGAACAGAGTGTCTGAATTAAGCAAACCACTCTTACCCAGTCCAAAGATCAGGGCTTGATCCATCACCGTTATTTAGCTCACTGCACCATCCCAACTCAGAACCTGGCTATATGCAAATCAGTCTGTCCCTGGCCCAGTGCATCATGGGAACAGGGAAGACTAAACTACCAAGCCAATTCTTCACCAGAAAGGAGACAAGCTTCCGGGGACCGGTTTCTGGCATTTCAGCCGTCGTCGTCCCGGCTTGCTTGAATCCTGATGGTGCAGTGAGCAAGGGACTCATGTCTGAGTATACCCTGCCACACATATAGTGGCCAAAAACGATTCAGAAAAGGGGGTGGTGATGAATAGAGTGTCTGAATTAAGCAGACCACTCATACCCAGTCCAAAGATCAGGGCATGATCCATCACCGTTATTTAGCTTACTGCACCATCCCAGCTCAGAACCTGGCTATATGCAAATCAGTCTGTCCCTGGCCCAATGCATCATGGGAACAGGGCAGACTAAACTACCAAGCCAATTCTTCACCAGAAAGGAGACAAGCTTCCGGGGACCGGTATCTGGCATTTCAGCCGTCGTCGGCCCGGCTTGCTTGAATCCTGATGGTGCAGTGAGAAAGGGACTCATGTCTGAGTATACCCTGCTACACCTATAGTGGCCAAAAACGATTCAGAAAAGGGGGTGGTGATGAACAGAGTGTCTGAATTAAGCAGACCACTCTTACCCAGTCCAAAGATCAGGGCTTGATCCATCACCGCTATTTAGCTATCTGCACCATCCCAGCTCAGAACCTGGCTATATGCAAATCAGTCCGGGGTGCTGGATAGTGAAAAGGTTAATTTACTATTCCAACTCCAGTCCCGGTGGACACTAGGGAAGGTGTTGGATAGTAAATTAAACTTATTCCCTATCCTAGAGCGCCCCCCAGCGCAATGCGTTGTAATGGTTTGTGTTGTAATGGTCGCGTTGCAATGGTAGTGTGTTGTAAAAGTTTCGTTGTAAAGCTTGTTCACCATATATGGATATATATATATATATATATATATATATATGTATATATATATATATATATATATATATATATATATATATATATATATATATATATATATATATATATATATATATATATTGCTCCAGTGTCAAAAAGGATTGACCAGACCAGCACACACAGTAGATTAAATCTCCTTAGATTTATTGCACAATGGACAAACGCGTTTCAGCTTCTGCCTTCGTCAGTGTCAGCTGACGTCGGTGAGGCGGAAGTTGATAAAGGCAATTACAAAACATAAATAACGGACTAATAGTCCAAACCATAAGCGCCATCTTGTAACGGCTAAACCATAACAAAAAGAATTAATAAAATCAATGTGCAATATGAATATCTCCCAGCTAATACTCATAAGCAATCGAAGTTATTATCATTATTCAAACAGTTTCGGTCACATAATGCAGCCCTAGATGGGCAATTGTTAACCAAATTCCATAAGTATCCTTGAAAAAAAGTCATCATTTTTAAATCACTTATTACATTTTCGTATGTACTCCAAATTCATATGCACATAATTACTGTTATCGACCTCATTCACATGGGGGATTATGGGATCCAATTTGTACTGTTGTACAACAAGTCAATCAAGCCCTAGATGGGCTGGTAAAGATAAATTCAAACACTTATGGTGTTACATTAGTCACTTTTCTCACCTCACTATTTACTCGGAGTTTAGTAGAGGATCCCTTCTCTGATGGTACAGTACTCTTAAGTTCAATTTATACAATTTTCACACTTGCTCATGGATAGTTTCCCTGACACTATAGCTTTTCATTGTTAAGAATAATCTGGAGTGGGATTATAAGTGGGATATCAATTCTTCCTCCACATTGAGGCCTTTAGGTGCTTTTGTCTGGAGTTCAATTATATATCTGGACTCCAGACGTCTTAGCCTTTTCTTATAGTCTCCCCCCCCTGATATCAATTGGGATGCAGTCCAGACAGAAGAAGGATAACAGGTTTCTGTCGCTGGTATGGTGGGTAGCATAGTGCTGGGCCACAGGATAGTTTTCATCTTTATTCATGATGGCCCGTTGATGTTCCAACTCTCGTTTCTTTACCGCGTTGAATTTGGTATCTACGAACCGGTAATGATCAGGACATTATCCCTATGTATTTGCGTCACGATTGAGTAATGCAAACACCCTTAAATCGTAGTTTCCGTCCCGAACCCTCGGACTCCATTTTGTAAACGGCATCCATCTTATGGCTTGCCCTCATATAAGTCAATTGATTAAAGCCGAGCTTGATCTAAAAGGACACGTCCTCTGCAGCTGACTTCCCCATGACCTGGCCGAAGCTGACTCCACTGCCTCCAGCCAAGCCTGTTTGGGCGGCTCCTCGCCCAGTGGCCGAGCCAGATATCATGAAGGCACAACATGTCATAAACCATCCACTACATACAGACCCTGTTTCCATACACACACACACCTGTCCATGATTCTTGTTTATGACCCGTTTTATGATGGGAGGGTGCTCGACCTTATTGGCATTTCATCGATATCTGATGGGAGTTCTGGATCTAGCGGGGTAATCCATCACAAACTGGACATCTGAAATATGTGCTGACCAGCATGACTTCGCTCTTTGTATTATTGTGGAAATATTTGTATTGCCATATCGTAAACTTAAGAATTCTTGCCTACAGCTATTATTTATGTATATAAGGAGAAGGCTGGTTCTGTAAAAACGAACAGTCTCCTGAGAACTTACGGCCCGTGTTGTCGTACTTCTAGGACGCATGTTACTTGGTTGCAGCCAATAAAACTCGATCACTGACTTCAACTAGAAGACTCTGTGTTTCTGTAAGTCCAGAACAGGGAGAACTCAGAGGTCTTCGGGTGTGATCCCCTGGCACCACCGGGTCTCTAAAAACCCGGCACCTCAATTGGCGCCCAACTCGAGGCGATATCAAGCAGTGACGGTCCAAGCCAGATGTTCGTGAGGAGCTTCGTGTGAAAATTCCGGAGGACGGCCAGCCACTTCAGCGACCCCTGCATGTCGACGTTGTTCCGAAGGTCTTTGCTGCGAGGTTCCCCGGGTCCCGACGGCTACGAAGGACTGCTTCCCTGACTATCACCCTGTTTTGGACCCAGTGAACCTTGGTAGAGCGAAACGATAGACGAGTCTTCTAGTGACGTCACCGATCTTCAATGTTCAGTTAAGTATAAGTGGAGCGTCTCCCAGTTCTTAGTTTGGTTCTTAGTTTGGTTCTTAGTTTTGGTATCCCAGAGATACGGTTTGTATTGGTACTTGCAAGCACCAAAACCGAGGGGTTCGTGTATTCACGACAATATCATAATTAGATAATCCCTTGAAGTTTGAAGCTAGACTAGTGAGCGAAGATGCCTGGTCTCAGCAGACTTTGAAACTTGTTTTGTCTTGGTTGTAGTAAGGACTCCCGATTAGAGGATTCGTGTCCGGTTCCTCCGATTGGAACTCCAACATATGAGTTATATATAAAGCATGGAGTAGGTCCTATCACGTATAACGAGGTATGGATGAAATACACCCGCAAGGATGGTGTTTTAAAATGGCCCCAACATGGTAGTTTTGACTCAGAAATATTGGATAACCTCGAGGTCAAATTGTTCAAGAAGAAAGCCCGGCCGGCGATGTTTGACTCTTTTCGCTTATGGCACAAAGAAGCCAAACAGAAAGAAATGAAATTAGCAAAGAAAAACAAAAGAGGTATGTCGATGGTACAAGCTGGGATAACGAGGAAGAGCAGGAAAGTGAGCAAATGCTCAGAAGCAAGAAACTAGCAATAGATAAATGCTACCCGATGTTACCACATGGGGGACAAGACTCAAAGGGAACACCCGAGAAAGATCCATTAATGCCCCATTTATTGAACTCACCACCCCCATATACATCGAGTATTGTTGGACCCCCGAGACGTATTGTTATACCGCGCCCTAGCGCACGAAAAGCAGCTCTTGCACAAGCACCAGCTCCTCTTCCGCTGATACTACTTCTCCGGCGCAGCCTTCTCAAGGGCCGCCGCCTTTGCTACATACTCCTTCTACTTCTACAACTTTGTCTACTGCTCCAACTATTCACTACGATACTACGTCTGCTACTGCCTCAACTTCCTCTGCTGTTGCCTCCACTTCCTCTTTACATCAGCCTGTCTTTTCTGGCGCATCTGCTTCGCCGCAAGCTTCTCCTTCTGTCAGACAGAGAGTGACACGTACTGTCACTGGTCTGTTCTCGCCCTTCTTTGGGTCGCCTAAAACGACCCCTAAACCAGAACGTAGACAGTTGCATAGTCAACTACCCGACTACGAGGAAAGAGAAGTACTGAATGAGTTAGCACGCAAATGGGTTACTGATACTGTAAGGTATGATCTTCAGTCTGTTATGGAAGTTTTCCGTCAGTGGGATCCATCCACTCAAAGATACGTATTTGAGGAAATGTGTGTATACCTCTGGGAAGATGTACGAGACAATGACCCAAAACGCAGAATGCAGGAGCTAGCCCGCATGCGATTCAAATTTTACGAAGGCATGATTATAGGCGCAGATGTTGAGAAAGCAATGGATTTGTTGTTATCTTATAGGAGCACGGGAAACAGCTCTAGATCGTTTGATGAGGACGATGTGTCTGGTAGAAAAAGGGCGCGACAGTACCCCATGAGAGAGGTTCCCCCGGTATGGAGGGAAGGCGATGCGAGCGTGCAACCGCCTGTTCCACCGCATTTCCAGCGTGTATGGGTACATGTCCCCTGGAAAAGATCCGAAGTTTTAGCACTCAAACAGACACTACCCGATCCCCGTAAAAACCCAGCAGGATATTACAAGGAGTTGTCACAGACTGCCAGCTCATGTATAATGAATTTAGCAGATATAGACATGTTGTTTGGGAATGTTGTTCTGCATCCTTTATGGAGTAAAATTCGTCATGCGGATCATGATCAAGAACTAGGTGACTCATGGGCTAATATTACTGCTACTGATGCCAGACAAGTTGGTGGTTCTAAACCCGAGCCCTTAATAGCAGATCTTCCCGGTAGGATTATTGCGTACATGAAAACGTTGATGCCTGAATTACGCGTAAATTGGGACAAGCTATCTGCGTGCAAGCAAAAGAAAGATGAGAATGTGTCAGACTTTTTCACGAGGTTTGAAGAGACTTTCACTGATCACAGCGGTCAGGACATGGCTACCGAGGGTGGCCAAAGACTGTTTGTAGACAAATTTGTACATAATCTGCTTCCTGAACTGTGCAATAAATTGAAAGATTCAGAAAGTGCTTGGGCTGTCTCCACGTCAGCACAGATTTTAGCCACAGCCCAGTACTATGAAAATAGACACAAAGACGAGCTAGATATGTCAGAGAAGAAGACTAAAGAACTAAAGACTAAAGTTCTTCTCCAGCAAGCGTATCCGCCTCGCACTCCTAGTCAGCCCAATTATCAGCAACCGCAGCAGTATTCGAGAAACGCGCAAGGGAACAAGTTTTCCCACCAGCGTTCCCCATATGGCCCGAATCAATGTGCATATTGCAAAGAAGAGGGTCATTTCAAAAGTAATTGCCAAGCTCTTGCACGACGTTTAAACGGTGCCTCCGGCGCAAGAGGTAGAGGTGTTCAACAGGCTCCTAGAGGTAGGGGCCGTGGAAACTTCCCCCAGAACACCAATTCTTTTCCTCCTCAGAATTCTATGAATGGCTTTGACCAACAGAATAATGCGTCCTCCAGGTCAGCTCAGTACTATGCAGATGACTATTACGCAGAAAACGAGAATGAGGGTAATAGTTGCTAGGACAGCCATGGACAAAGAGAGGGAGTTGTTTCAGTTCCAGTAGATCAGAATGGACCTTATGTCGAGGTGATTACATCCGGAGTGTCGGAGCCATTTCTGCTGGATACTGGTGCTACAAAAAGTTTGATTATGCACTCAAAACTTCCTGGCGCACCTTTGTCCGGCGAAATGAATGTTTCAGTAGGTTTTTCTGGTGCCCCTGTTAGAAACCCGATCTCCAATCCCATGCCCCTTTCTGTTGGCCCATGCGAATTAGAAGCACCCCTCATTCTTACAACAGGTTGTGGCGAAAATTTGTTAGGTTTGGATTTGCTGAAGAGATTATATGCGACTTTATACTGTTCTCCTTCGGGAGTACAACTCACCCTTGGTAAGAAAGTGATTTCCCCGATGTATTTGGCAAAGGAGAGCATTCCGACTGAGTTGTCATCTCTTCCAGATGTACTTTGGGCGAATGGTTCAAATGATGTAGGTCGTTTGGAGATAGCACCGTATGTCATAACATTGAAAACTGATGTCAGGTTCCCAAGTATTCCCCAATATAGAATGTCAAAAGAATGTGAAAAGGCTTTGCTAGAAATAGTCCACAATCTAATTGCGAAAGATGTCATTGAAGAGACTACAGGCAACATTTGTAACAGTCCTGTTTTGCCTGTCTTAAAGCGTACCGATCCTTCACAGCCCCCTGTGTACCGATTTGTGATCGACCTAAGGGAAGTGAATAAGATCGTTGTACCACAGTTTCCAGTCGTCCCCGACATTACTGCCTTATTGACAATGGTTCCAGCCTCAGCCAATTGGTTTTCAGTGATCGACCTGAAGAATGCCTTCTTCAGCATCCCGATCGCCGAAGAGAGCAGAGACATCTTCGGCTTCAATTTAGGAGGTCGAAGCTTCCGCTTCAGACGCGCTCCCCATGGCTACTGTGAGAGCCCATCAATATTCAGTCAAGCTCTGAAAACGCAACTAGATACGATTGTTCTACCTGGTGGCGCGACTCTGATTCAGTATGTAGACGACTTACTGATCGCTGCAGACACTGAAGAGATTTGCAAACAAGCCACGTTGTCCTTGTTACGCCATTTATGTGACATGAAGCACAAAAGTCTCGCTTTCCAAATTACAATTTTGCCGACAAGAAGTAACCTACTAAGGTCACATCTTATCGAAGGAGGGAAGGAGACTGACCCCAGAAAGAATACATGCAATTGCAGAATTGAGTGTCCCAAGGACACAAAGAGAAGTGCGTGCCTTCTTGGGCATTACATCATACTGTAGACAATGGATACCGAATTTCTCACTGTTGGCCAAGCCCTTGCTGGCATTAATGCGTAAAGATACACCCAATCCTTTGCCTTGGTCTGAAGATTGTCAGGCGAGTTTCCATGAGTTGCGTGAGGCATTATGTTCGGCTCCTGTGTTAGGCAATCCCGACTACAGCAAGCCGTTTACATTATACGTCCATGAGAAGGAAGGTTGCGCATTATCGGTCTTGACACAGCACTTTGGGGACAAACAACGCCCATGTGCATACTTCTCCGCGACTCTAGATCCCGTAGCTAAGGCATTACCGAGTTGTTTGAGGGCCACTGCCGCAGCGGCTGTCTGTATTCGACAGTCGGCTGGGTTAGTCATGAATAATACTCTGACCGTTATGGTCCCACATGCAGTAGATATCCTACTGAACAGGACGAAAACACAGCACCTAACTAGTGCTCGACTGTCCAGCTACGAATTGACCCTGTTAGCAAGCCACATTCACATAAAGAGGTGTGATATACTCAACCCCGCTACGTTACTACCCATTCCACCAGCAGAGACAGATAAGGTCGACAAACATGATTGCTGCTTTAGGACAGAGGAAGAGACCAAAGGGAGAGTAGACTTGCAGGACACTCCCTTCCCTGAATGTAATGATAATTTATGGGTTGATGGTTCATGTTTCAAGTTGCCAAATGGTGATACGACTGCAGCATATGCCGTGACAACATTACACACGATTGTAGAGACAGCTCGTATACCCCACAATTCTGCACAAGCAGCAGAGTTAGTCGCACTCACAAGAGCAAGCGTGTTGGCGAAAGGAAAACGAGTGAATGTGTACACTGATAGTCAGTACGCCTTTGGCGTCGCCCACAGTTTTGGAAGATTGTGGCGTGAACGTGGGTTCCTGACGTCGCATGGTGCAAAGATTCAACACGGCCAGCTAGTACACGAGCTTCTCGAGTCACTGACCTTGCCCCTACAGGTTGCGATTGTGAAATGTAGCGCGCATAAGAAAATCCGAGATGATGTTGGTCGAGGGAATGCATTTGCCGATGAGGTCGCGAAAGAGACTGCAAGGAACACAATGAGTCGGATGTATGTAGTAGGTCCTGCTAGATGGACCCCTGATGTGGGTATGTGTGAAGACACCATTGAAAGTGTAAAGTCTATACAAGCTGATGCTACCGGGAACGAAGTGAATGAATGGAGAGAAAACAAGGGTAGGTTAGACGCGAATGGTTGTTGGGTAGAACTGTCAGAACATCAGCGATGGTTGTTACCTAACGCCTATGTACTCGCAGTGGTAACGATGGCCCATGGAATGGCACACATCAGTGTGAAAGGAATATGTAAGCTGTTGGCCCCAGTATGGCAGAATAGTGGTATCCCAAAATGTGCAGAAAATCTGGTCAGAAACTGTATGGTGTGTTTGAAACACAATCCCGGTAGGGGAACCCCAACCCCAGCTGGTCATTTCGCCCCTCCAACATACCCGTTCGAGGTCTTGCAACTCGATTTCATTCACATGGAGAGGTGCAATAACCTGAAATATGTCCTTGTTGTCGTTTGCGCCTTCTCCAGGTGGGTGGAAGCGTACCCCCTTAAGAACAACACTGCATTGTCAACTGCCAAAGCCCTTGTCAAGGAATTCTTCCCTCGATTCGGGATGCCTAGGATTGTCTGGAGTGATAACGGAAGTGAATTTGTGGGACGAGTGATGAAGAGAGTGTGTGAGTGTCTAGGCATCCGCCAAAAGTTCCATGCTGCAAATCATCCCCAATCGGCCGGATTAGTAGAGTGCTATAATGGCACGTTAAAATTGAAACTGGCCAAGATCCAAGCCAGCACAGGCCTCAAGTGGCCAGACGCCCTGCCTTTAGCACTCCTGTCTACCAGGATGATCGTTCATTCTAGACTGGGACTTAGCCCACACAAGATCGTGTTTGGGCGCCCAGCTAATATATGGGGAGTACCGAGGCCAAGAAAGCTCAATGAGATCGAGTACCCTGTACTGTTTGACTATTTGCACGAATTGACAACTAAACTGCATACTTTACATCAACAGGTCCACAGCTCCTCTCCACCGGCGTCTGACGATACAGGCCACGCCATCGAGCCCGGCTCCTGGATCCTGATTCGGAATTTCAGACGTACCAAGAACGAGGAGCCTCGCTGGACCGGACCTTTCCAGGTTTTACTGTCTACCCGCTCTGCAGTACGTGTCCACGGAAAGAAACATTGGGTGCACGGCGCCCACTGCAAAAGGGTCCTGTTGCCCCCTCCATACGACCGATGGGTCCAGCAAGGAGTCGCTGACTCCGAGACTGAGGTTGTACCACGTTTTGTCCCCTTCAGCGATGCACGCTTAAAAGGAACTGGTACCGACCAAGAGAGTGACTGTATCTTGCAAGGATCTGTGCCCCCGTCGATGCAGTTGGACACTGTTTGAAGATCACGCCGTGCCTGGAAAGGAACGATATAATCTGAGGCCAAAACCGAGGAACTGACTTAACCGAATTTGTGCGATTTCCCCCCTCTTCCCATGAACTATTTTTGATTCCACAGCTCTCTCGCCCAGGGAACTAGCTCATTTTTGATTTTTGATTTTCGAACCGCCATCCGGTTCTGCTGCTAAGGCCGCGGTTGAAGTCTGAGGAGTGCAGCCGGGGACGCCTAGGTCAACGGTTCTGGTCAGTCTGAGGGAATCACCCCGGACTGGACAGAGCGCACATCTTGGCAGAAGCAACCTCCCACCGCGGGCAGCAACCAGAGGATGGAGTTTCCAGGGGTTGAGAGACCTGCTAGACACATGACCTTTGAAAAGAAAATATGTACTATAATGGCAAGAAGACGAACTCTAGTGTTAAGCATCTTAATGTTGTGTAGTATAATAATGTTTTTGACTGGCTTTGCTCTGTCCATTTTTCGAGTTCCATTCATACACAACACACAACTCGCACCTTCTCCCACTGATCCCACACACTCCTTTCACCCTCTACCTGAACACGAGTCTGCCAGAAGACTGGAATTCGCAAATAACTCCTTTGTCCAGCTCCTACACCAGCACCAGTCTATTATGAACACATCGAACTGTTGGATATGCGGACTCATGCCACACACTGCAGATAAGGGCATCCCTTACTTTGTCCTGCCATTCAGTTATTTCGGTTCCCTATGGGCTTTCCAGACTATGTTCCTGTATTCCCTTGAACCCTACGTTCGAGGGGAGAACTCAAACAATAAGGCACTAGTGGCAGGGATCCGAAATATGAGTAGAGATATTGACACGGTTAGAGCAACTCCCAAAGATGAGTTTACCCCATACAGCAGGTGGAACATCACCAAGTATGGGATTTCCTTAAGTGAGAGTCAGAAATCAAAGAAATCCTCCCCAGTCTGGATAGTACCCCACCGAGGTCACTTATGTCTGCAAGGTATTGGCAGGAATCCCAAAGCGCAGTTGGGGAAGAGCATATGTACGGAGACGTATGTGTTTGCCTCCCGAACTTCCCCTCCATTCTTGGCGGCTAAAGGCACCTACTTCGTCTGCCATGACAAAGCCTACACATGGTTGCCCCCTGACTTCTCGGGCACATGTTTCATCTCGTTTCTGCTGCCACCCACCTACACGGCCGGGGCAGATTACCATCGGACAAGGATAGTTACGGGTGTCGTGAGTCAAGACGACACCGCGGGTCAGGAGTTTGGAGACTTCGCAAAGGGTTTTCTGCCATTTTGGGGGCCCATGGTGAACAGCAGGAACATTTGACAACTGACAAGAATAGTTGAATCCGCCGTGACTGAAACGGCCGGTGCCCTTAGCAACTTAACAGCTGAGCTTCAGTCGGATCGACTTATGACCCTTCAGAACCGGGTTGCCCTAGATGTCATACTTGCAGACCATGGTGGTGTATGTAGAGTGATCCAATCTAGTTGCTGCATTTTCATCCCCGATAATGCTCCGACGGTATACCAGGCCATCTCCAAATTACACAAACTCTCCGACTCCCTTCACATGGAGAAAGGAGACTGGTCTCTGCTAGGGTGGTTCTGGGAACTGATCTCTGCCTGGGGGTGGAAAACTCTGATCTTCATTGGGATGATCTTAGCCGTTCTGTTTATGTTCTGCCTGTTTGTGCAGTGCGCTCCTGCAATATGTGGCCTCTGCGCCACTTCATGTGTAAGGAAGCCTGTGTCAAGGGACGAACTGAGCAACAGAATGATGCTACAGCAGCATCTCCGTGAATTCATCAATACAGATCTGGACTCTGACTAGCGTGAGTTATTGCCTAATATGAGGGCAAAAGGAGGGTCTGTGGTACTGCAATTCTGGACCCTTCTGTTTCACCGCTTCGGGGTCCACCACTCGTGTTATAAAATATCGTCGTACCATGACGAATTTGGTATCTACGAACCGGTAATGATCAGGACATTATCCCTATGTATTTGCTTCACGATTGAGTGATACAAACACCCTTAAATCGTAGTTTTCGTCCCAAACCCTCGGACTCCATTTTGTAAACGGCATCCATCTTATGGCTTGCCCTCATATAAGTCAATTGATTAAAGCCGAGCTTGATCTAAAAGGACACGTCCTCTGCAGCTGACTTCCCCATGACCTGGCCGAAGCTGACTCCACTGCCTCCAGCCAAGCCTGTTTGGGCGGCTCCTCGCCCAGTGGCCGAGCCAGATATCATCAAGGCACAACATGTCATAAACCATCCACTACATACAGACCCTGTTTCCATACACACACACACCTGTCCATGATTCTTGTTTATGACCCGTTTTATGATGGGAGGGTGCTCGACCTTATTGGCATTTCATCGATATCTGATGGGAGTTCTGGATCTGGCGGGGTAATCCATCACAAACTGGACATCTGAAATATGTGCTGACCAGCATGACTTCGCTCTTTGTATTATTGTGGAAATATTTGTATTGCCATATCGTAAACTTAAGAATTCTTGCCTACAGCTATTATTTATGTATATAAGGAGAAGGCTGGTTCTGTAAAAACGAACAGTCTCCTGAGAACTTACGGCCCGTGTTGTCGTACTTCTAGGACGCATATTACTTGGTTGCAGCGAATAAAACTCGATCACTGACTTCAACTAGAAGACTCTGTGTTTCTGTAAGTCCAGAACAGGGAGAACTCAGAGGTCTTCGGGTGTGATCCCCTGGCACCACCGGGTCTCTAAAAACCCGGCACCTCAAGTTCAATTATATATCTGGACTCCAGACGTCTTAGCCTTTTCTTATAGTCTCCCCCCCTGATATCAATTGGGATGCAGTCCAGACAGAAGAAGGATAACAGGTTTCTGTCGCTGTTATGGTGGGTAGCATAGTGCTGGGCCACAGGATAGTTTTCATCTTTATTCATGATGGCCCGTTGATGTTCCAACACTTGTTTCTTTACCGCGTTCCCTGTACTGCCTACATAACGATAACTGCAAGGGCATTCCAGGCAGTATACTACCCGGGTTGTGGAACAGGTCATGAATGTGGTGATCTTAGTCTTAGAGACTCTATCTGGTTCCTGGTAGGAAAGAACTCTCTTACTGGAACTGCAGGCCTTGCATTTGCCACAAGGATGTGACCCATGCATGGTATGCAGTCCCTTTCTCAGTTTCTCCTTAGCCAAATGGCTTCGCATTAGTTTGTCTTTCAGGGATTTTGTTTTCCTAAAAGTAATGGTTGGATGATCTGAAAGCTCCCTGCCTATTACTGAGTCTGATTTAAGAATGTTCCAGTTCTTTTGCATTATTGCCCTCACCTTATTCGCTGCCACTGAATAATTAGTGATCAATCTTATAATGCCTGTTCCTTCTTTTTTTGTTTGACCATTCTTTTCATTGAGTAGCATCTGTCTGTCTGTTATGTCTACCTTGCTTTTAGCTTGTTGGAGTGCCTTAAGAGGATAGCCGCGTGATTTAAAGCGATTTATGCTTCTCTTTGCCGCTTCCTCAAAATCCTTCTTCATTGAACTGTTCCTTTTGATTCTTAATAGCTCCCCATATGGGATACTATTAACAAGGGCTTGGGGGTGGCTACTACGTCCATGGAGGACAGAGTTACCCGCCATACTTTTCCTATACAGGGCAGTTTGAATTTCCCCTGAATCCACGAAAACTTTCAAATCAAGGAAACTCACCTCCTTGCTACTCATTTCATAGGTGAAGGTTAGATTAAGATCGTTGTCATTCAGATTTGCGATATAGTTCTTAGCTGAATATTCCGATCCCTTCCAGATAATAAAGAGATCGCCACTGTATCTCCTCCAGCATACCACCCTGTCCACCCACTCTGCCTTGTCATCGGCCCAGGCCACCTGCTTCTCCCACCATCCCACGAATAGGTTCGCGTAGCTGGGGGCGAAGCAGGTGCCCATCGCCGTCCCTCTGATCTGCCTGTATCGTTGGCCTTCGAACACAACATTTTTATTGTTTAAACAAAATGAAATAAATTCAATAATCATTCTGCTGTGTTCCAGGTATCTGGCTGATCTGAGGTTAAGAAAGGCTTCCACTGCTTTAATACCATCCGAATGCCTTATGTTGGTGTATAGGATCGAAATGTCGAGATTTATCATGATGAAGTCACTCTCCCATGTAATGCCCTGTATTTGTTTAAGGAAGTCCTTAGTGTCTCTAGTATAAGAGCTTAACTGGGTTACCCATGGTGCTAGAAACAAATCAATGAATTTGGACATGTTCTCTATATTACCTACTGGCAGTCGCCAGTAGGTAGTTATAGTTTGGACCTAATTTCCATAGGAAATCCACAACATTCTATTTGGAATAACTTTTGGTACCGGTTGACAAATCTTCTCGAAATTTTCAAAACTAGTGGGACGCTCCGGTCCGCTCCTATCCTGAAAGTATCGAGGTGATTTGTGAAGCGGGGGCTGAGAAAAAAGGGGGGTCCCAAAATGTGTTTTCCCCTTGCAATTTTTCATAGGAACAGTTCATTGCGGCTACAGCCCGAACTGCTGAACGGAATTACACCAAATTTGGCAAAGAGATAGTCCTTGATTCAGACTTGTGCCTTCTGCTTAAATGGTGTAAATCCATTCAGTAGTTCTTGAGAAAATCACACTTAAAAGTACATATATATCTATGGCCATGCAGGATCCACGCACCCTGCTGAGCACAAGCTGTATTCTAATTGGCTGTCAACACTCCAAATCAGGAAGTGTTGGGAGCCATCTTGCACCTCGTTAGAACCGAGGCACAAGAAACCTAAATAAAAACATGCAAAATGTGTAAAGGGGGCAGGGTAGAAACACCCTGACCCCCTATGCCTTTTCAGGGGGTCCCACAAGGACCCCCAAGACCCAAACAAATATATACTTTCTTAAATTGGCAAAATCCTGCGTGCATGGATCTTGTAGATAAAAAAAAAGAAGCGCGGGCTCCCACGCGTCTAAGGTAATGGGCCCCCAGGGAGGTCAAATCCCGGGGGCAATACTTATGTAAAGGTAGCCCACAGGGGCCCACCAGCCCCTGGGACCGCCACCCCCAGGTCTTTTTTTAATTATGTGCGGGGGCTCTCAGGCCCCCCACCCTGGGGACCGCCACCCGGGGCTTCTTTCAATTGTGTGGGGGTGCTCTCATGGCCCCCTAGCCCCGGGGACCGCCACCCCTGGGGCTTCTTTAAATTTGTCACGGGGGGCTCTCAGGCACCAGCCCCAGGGACCGCGACCACCTGGGGACCAACTAGTGAATCTGGTACCTCCAGTAAGTGCCACGGAGCTGCGTAGCAGAGTGTTGTAAAAATGGGCGTGGCCTCTGAACACCTCTCTGCAACACAGCTTCCTGGTGCATACTGGAGGTACCTGGTGGGCTAGTAGGCCCTCAGGGGACCTCAGGAAATAATTCCCCAACTTAAAACGTGCCCCAGGGTGTTTTTGCAGACATGTCACCTCAGGCCCGCCCCTTCCTTCAGCATTGTGCAAATGCGCCCTGTGGTGTATTTTAAGTTGAGGAATTAATTCCTCATCAATCTTGAAGGTCCCTGGGGGCCAACTAGCCCACCAGGTACTTCCAGTATGCACCAGAGAGCTGCGTTGCAGAGAGGTGTTCAGAGGCCACGCCCCTTTTTACACCTCTCTGCAATGCAGCTCTGTGGCGCTTACTGGAGGAACCTACTGGGCTAGTTGGACCCTAGGGACCCTTAGGATTCAAGGGAACTTAATCTCCCAACTTAGATAGGCCACAGGGCGTATTTACACAGTGGTGAAGGAAGGGGACGGGGCCTGAGGTGACGTGTGCAAACACACCCTGTGGCGCGTCTTAAGTTGGTGAAAAAATTTCCCTTCAATCCTGAGGGACCCTGGGGGCCAACTAGCCCACCAGGTGCTTCCAGTAAGTGCCACTGCGCTGCATTGCAGAGAGGTGGTCTAGGTCGTGCCCCTTTTAACATCTCTCTGCTACGCAGCTCTGTGGCACTTACTGGATGTACCTAGTGGGCTAGTTGGACCCTAGGGCCCCTCAGGATCGAAGGGGAATTATTTCCCCAACTTAAAACGTGCCACAGGGCGTGTTTGCACAGTGGTGAAGCGAGGGGATGGTGTAAGAAAGTGGCTCTGTATATAGTGGACCGAAGTAAAATTAGCCGAACTACGAATTCTGATTTACTCACCTGTTATCAGGAGAGACCTCAGTGCTGCATCTCTGAGCGCAGTACTGATCCTAAAAAGTAATTCTAACCGTACTTACCAGTAACTTGAATTTCCTTCCATAGGCTAACATTCACTGGTTTTACTTGGAAATTCTAAGTGTGGAGTTTTGGAACTTTAAAATATTCCTCTAAAATCATCCAAACTACGAATTCCAATTTACTCACCTGTTATCAGGAGAGACATCATTGCTGCATCTTTAAGCCCAGTACTGATCCTGAAAAGTAATTCTAACCATACTTACCAGTAACTTGAATTTCCTTCCATTGGCTAACATTAACTGGTTTCACTTGGAATTTTTTTTAAGTGTGGAGTTTTGGAACTTTAAAATATTCCTCTAAAATCAGCCGAACTGCGAATTTCGATTTACTCACCTGTTATCAGGAGATACCTCAGTGCTGCATCTTTGAGCCCAGTACTGATCCTGAAAAGTAATTCTAACCGTACTTACCAGTGACTTGAATTTCCATCCATAGGATATCATTGCCTGCTTTTAGCTGAAAAAGTTTCTGTGTCGATTTTTGAAACTTACAAATATTCCACTAAAATCAGCCGAACTACGAATTTCGATTTATTCACCTGTTATCAGGAGAGACCTGAGTACTGCATCTTTGAGCCCAGTACTGATCCTGAAAAGTAATTCTAACCGAATTTCCTTCCATAGGAATCCATTGTCTGGTTTTCACCAGAAAAGTTTCTGTCTAATTTCACAAACTACAAATATTCCTTAAAAATCGCTTGTTTGACTTAAACGCATTCTTTCAACTGTTTACAGGGGATGCACCAGTGCTGGATCCAGGATCCACCACTAAGTAAGAAAAAGTAACGATAACTCTACTTACCTGCTAAGTGAATTTCCTCCCATAGGATAACATTGGTGATTCTATGTGAAAAAGTTTCAAAGTGTCAACTTTTAAAATACAATAATATTCCTTAAAATTCACTAAAGCAACCAAAACACTTTTACTCAACTGTTTACAGGAGATGTCCCAAGACTGAATCTAGGATGCAGCACTGTGGTTAGAAAAGTAATCCATAAAGTACCTAATTGCATTTAACTAGAAATTACTATTGAGCTCAATGTTGCAGTGTTTGAAATTGTATTGCCCATTACAACATCTGTAACTACTGTACTTAAAAGTCTATTGCCTATTTGCAAAGTATTTAAACTAAAGTAATTTATTCTGAGTAAGTATATTTTGTAATGTAATGTATAATGAAATTATGATGTAATTAAAAAAATAAAATATCTAAAAATTAATAGTTTAAAAAAATGTAGTAAATCAGTATTGAAAAAATAAATATAACATTTAATACATTTAAAGATTGTCATTTAAAAAACCTTTGAAATTCACTGAAAAAGCCATAGGTTTCAGACATATTATAGTTAGGAATTAGCATTTAAAAAACCTTCAAATTCACTGAAAAAAACATAGGTTTCAGACATGTTATAGTTAGGAATTAGCATTTAAAAAACCTTAGAAATTCACTGAAAAAACCATAGGTTTTAGGGGTGTTATAGTTAGCTGGACATTTCATTCGTACAAAACCATTGAAATTCTTTCGTTATAGTTAGTTGTACTAAGTATAACTCGCGCGCCCGCAATCCACTGCTGATGATGTCACATTCATGACATGGTCAGTGAAATCACTGATGACATCACTGATGACATCTCAAATGACATCACTGATGACGACATCCACGTGACAATCTGATACATCTCATCATACACTAGTATAACCTTTCAACATTCATTATAAAATATGGAGTACCATATTTGAAACCATTGACACACCAATACACGTTCTAAAAACCCACTCAGTGATTCCTACATCTACACACACATCTAAACACTTACCTATAGATTTCCTCATACATGCTTACCAAGATCAAAAGAACACTATTAAATATACTTATACACCTACATAGACATTACACACCAGCACACATCCTATTCACTTATGCAGTCATCCTACTCACATATGTAAACAATTGATCATACTTACATTTACTAAGTTACACACTTATACAAATACCACTTTATTTATTCATATAGATAGTAACTCATACTTAGTGTGTTATAAAATCACTATTACAAGTATACAGTTTTCAATACAGTCACTCATACAATAACTGAGTTGTATGTATACTTATTTATATACAACAACTGTCACATACACTGCTTTTTATGTTTCTACTTTGTTGGACATGTATCATTGAGAAATATATTTACTTAACACCACACCCATAAAGAGATTCACTCACCCAGACAACTGTTTCCACATACAGTCTCAACCTCATATGCCTACTAAATCAACTCGCCCTGGTCCTGTCCCGATTAGACTTTTCTAATTCTATTTACTTAGGCCTCCCCCTGTTCTTGTCTAAACGCTTGCAAATTGTGCAAAAGCAAGCGGCCAGATTGATCTTCAAGAACCACGGTGGGAGCTCGGCGAAACCATTGCTGGCCACTCTCCACTGGTTACCCATAGCCCAATGGGTAATATTTAAAGTAGGATGTCTGGGCTTTAAGGCTCTTCACGGGAAAAGTCCCATGTTCATCAATAACCTAATCGTCAAGCATGAGCCTTATCGCAATCTTCGTTCTGCCCATCTGTCCCTTCTTACCTTACCCTCCTTCAAAGGAAGCGTCAAGGCGGGTGTCGTTTTGCTTTTCTTGCCCCAAAGGTGTGGAACTCTTTCCCCCTGTCACTCAGGAAATGTACTAATCTCATTGAGTTTCGGGGAGCCTTGAAGACCTGGCTATTCAAGCAAGCTTCGGGATAGGTTAACTGCTTTCAATCTTTCCTCACTGCCAGCGCCATGAAACCCCTGGGTGCCCGTGCGCTTAAAAAGTTCAGAATAACATAACATTTACACATCTTTGGACAGTCACACACCTCTCACCCAATCAAACACACATTCACTATCCCATACAAATACTCACTTAACTAATTAATAACTAATCTGGACTTTCACATAGCTAGTAACCAACTTATGTAGCAGTTTACACAACAAGAGATAGAGTGATACAGATATTCACACAGTTTAATCACTATCCCATATATTTAATGAGACTCTTTAAATTAGTCACTTAGACAGTCAATCATACTGCTACTAAATCCTCCATCCAGACACTTATACATCCACTCAGTCTATCAATGCGGATTGCTATATATATAATACTTATTTAAATATCGAACCAAACTACATTCACCGGATGATGTCATCAATGATGTCATTTGAGCTCATCATCAGTGATGTAATCAGTGACGTCACTGACCATGTCATGATTGATGTAATATGTGACATCATCAGCAGTGGATTGCAGGAGAGCGAGTTCTACTTAGTACAACTAACTATAACAAATGAATTTCAATGGTGTTGTACGAGTGATATATATATATATATACCTACCTACATATACATATATATATATACCTACTGGCGGTCGCCAGTAGGTATATATAGTTAGGACCTAGTTACCATAGGAAATTCCGAACATTCTATTGGGAATAACATTGGCGCCGATTGAGGGATCTGCCTGTAATTTTCCCTAAATTTACCTCGCTGCGCTCCGCTCCTTCCCTGAAAGTTTTGGGGAAATTCGTCAAGCGGGGGCCGAGAAAAAAGGGGGATCCCAAAACGTGTTTTCCCCATGTTAATTTCCATAGGGACATTCTGACAAGTCTACAGCTCGAACGGCTGAACGGAATTACACCAGATTTGGCAAAATGGTAGGGACTGGTATGCAGCAGTGCCTTTTGTATGTTTGGTGTAAATCCCTCCAGTAGTTTTTGAGAAAATTGAATTTGAAATTTTTCAAATGGTATTTGCTATGGGACCTTTAGACACGGCTACAGCCCGAATGGCTGAACGGAATTACACCAAACTTGGCAAAATGGTAGGGACAGGTATGCAGTAGTGCCTTATCTTTATTTGGTGAAAATCCCTCCAGTAGTTGTTGAGAAAATTGAATTTGATCAAATGATATATCTATATGCGCTAAACATTCTATTGGGAATAACTTTGGCGCCGATTGAGGAGTCTGCGTGTAATTTTCCAGAATTTTGGCCAGCCCCGCTCCGCTCCTTCCCTAAAAGTTTCAGGGGGATTCGTTAAGCGGGGGCCAAAAGGGGGGTCCCAAAACGTGTTTTCCCATGTTAATTTCCATAGGGACCTTTAGACACGGCTACAGCCCGAACGGCTGAATGGAAATACACCAAACTTGGCACAATGGCAGGGCCTGGTATGCACATGTGCCTTTGCTATGTTTGGTGAAAATCCCTCCAGTAGTTCTTGACAAAATTGAATTTGAAATTTTTCAAATAGCATTTTCTATGGGACCATTAGACACGGCTACAGCCCGAACGGCTGAACGGAATTACACCAAACTTGGCAAAATGGTAGGGACAGGTATGCAGTAGTGCCTTTTCTATATTTGGTGAAAATCCCTCCAGTAGTTGTTGAGAAAATTGAATTTGATCAAATTATATATCTATATGCGTTCACCGTACGCGCACCGTATGCCTACGGTACGCATACCGTACGCGTACGTGTGCGTACCCTCACGTGCGCAAGCGAGTTTCTGATCGGCTGGCAGTCGACTGTCAACATTCCAAACTGTCCAAACCAGGAAGTGTTGGCCACCATCTTGTTTTTCAGGATAACTGAGGCACAAGAGAGCCCAAAACAAGAGTGGAAAACACGAAAAGGGGGCAGGGTAGAGACCCCCCAACCCTCTAGCCCTTCTCAGGGGGTCCCAGAAGGACCCCCAAGGGCAAAAAAAAAAAATCTAAAAAATCGAGGGGTACGGTAATGTGCGCGTACCCCGCGATTTAAAAAAAAAAAAATATTTTGCACTTGGTGGTCCTTCTGGGACCCCCTGAGAAGGACTAGGGGTCAGGGGGTCTCTACCCTTCCCCTTTTCGCATTTTCCACTCTTGTTTTGTGCTCTCTTGTGCCTCACTTCTCCTGAGAAACAAGATGGCTGCTCAGGTGGTCCCAGAACGATAATAACATATATAAACGTTATCCGCTAATAGAATTAGCATTTACAAAACCTTTGAAATTTATTGAAAAAAAATATAGGTTTCAGGCCTGATATAGTTAGGAATTAGCATTTAAAAAACCTTGCAAATTCACTGAAAAAACCATAGGTTTCAGGCCTTATATAGTTAGGAATTAGCATTTAAAAAACCTTGCAAATTCACTTAAAAAAACCATAGGTTTCAGGCCTTATATTGTATTATAGTTAGGAATTAGCATTTTAAAAACCTTGCAAATTCACTTAAAAAACCATAGGTTTCAGGCCTTATATAGTTAGGAATTAGCATTTAAAAAACCATTGAAATGGCTCCTATATAGTTATTTGTACTAACTATATTTCGCGCACCCACAATCCACTGCTGATGATGTCACATATTACATCATTCATGACATGGTCAGTGACATCACTGATGACATCACGCGATACTGCCAGGTGGGGCTAAAGACAGCAATATCATCCAGATATGCTACACAAAATGATTCCAATCCAACTTTATTCACCAACCTCTGGAAGGTGGCAGGGGCATTCGTCTTTCTAAAGGGCATCACAGTAAACTGGAAGTGCCCATCTGGGGTTGAGAATGCTAACTTTTCTTTTGCTCCAGTGGTTAGACTTATCTGGCAGTATCCTGGTGTGAAATCAAAAGTACTCAGATACTTGGCTGCCCCCAAGCTGTCAATTAATTCATCAACCTTACAAATTTGATGTGAATCAGTTTTTGTGACTGCACTGAGGTCCCTATAGTTGACACAAACCCTAATTTTGTCCTTGCCACCCTGGGAATGAGGCTTGGGGACTAAGGCCTAGGGGCTCTTTGAGGGTTCAATGACACCCAATTCCAGCATCTTTATTACTTCAGTCTTGATGCTCTCCTTGACATGATCAAACTGTCTATAGAATTTCTTTTGACCGGTAGGCTGTTACCAGTGTCCTCATCATGTGTACACAAGGTAGTCACACCTGGGGCCAGGGACAACAGCTCAGTAAAATGATTTAGGACTTGCCTTGCTGTTGGCCAGTGAGGGTATCTGACAAGACCACACCTTTAACTGATCCATTTTTAGGGTTGTGAGAGAGGAGGTCAAGGAAATGTTCATACTCTGCTTCTGGGTCATCATCTGTGACCATGACCATTGTCATGGCAGCCCTATTATAGCACTTTAAGGTGGTTTATATATATATGACCCTCTTGAAATTCCTACATATGCCAAGGTCAACCAAATAGATGATCTTCCCTTTTCATTCAAGGATAGAGTTGGGTCCAGTCCATTTGTCTTGGAGGGCCCTAGGAGACACAGGCTCCAATACCCACACCTTCTGCCCTGGTTGGAAGTCCACCATGGCAGCCTTTTGGTCATATCAGAGCTTCTGGAGCTCTTGGTTGGCCAGAAAGCTTTTTTCATATACTCAGCCATACTTGAACGAAGGCCAAGTACACAATCCACAATATCCTGCTTATGCTCTTTGAGAGGCATCTCCCATCCTTCCTTTAAAAGATAGAGTGGTCCCCTTACAGGGTGTTTAAACAGATGCTCAAAGGGGTAAACCCCTACTCCCTTCTGTGGCATCTCTCTGTGACCAAAACGGAAGCATGGTAGTAAAACATCTCATCTCATTCTGACTTTTTCAGGGAGTCCACCAATCATACCTTTTAGGGTCCTGTCAAACCTTTCAACAAGACAATTTGTCTGTGAATAGTATGTGGTATTGAACCTATAGGCCACTCTACATTGGGTCCACATGTGCTTTAAGTATGCAGACATAAAGTTTGTACCTCTCTCTGATACTACCTCCTTAGAAAATCCAACCCTCACATAGATACCAAGGAGGGCCTTCACCACTGCAGGGGCAGTGGTGTCCTTTAGGGGCATTGTCTCAGGATACATGGAGGCAAAATCCACTACCATAGATTAAATTGGTTTACTAATGCTGTTTGAGGATCAATGGGTACCAACAATGTCATTCCCAACTCTCTCAGAGGGTACCCCAACCACTGGAACTGGAGTTAAGAGGTCCTTTAAGTGGGTACCTGTCTTGCCACTGGTTTGAAAGGTGGCACAGGAGTTACAAACCTCCTTCACCTTCTGAGACATTTCCGGCCACTAGAAGTGGTTCACCAACCAACTCCACATTTAGGTCTGGCCAAGATGCCCAGCTAGAGTAAAGTCATGGGCCAATGTTAAGAGAAACTCTCTAAACTGCTGAAGAACTACCACTCTCCTAGGGGACACCAGGTTTGGGGTCTCTGCCTCAGTGTATAGGAGTACCTCCTCCCAATAGGTCCTGTGGGTACCACTGACACTTCCAATTTCCTGATCAGCAGATTTCAGCCTCAAGCTTTCAAGAGTGGGGCAGGTTTCTGCCCCGGCACAGATCTTCTCCAGAGGGTCCCCCTGGGCCCGAAAACTCTGCCTGGGTCTTGGTTCCCTTTGGAGTTGACAAGTCTTCTCCCTAAGGATAGGGGACTTGATCTGGTGTTTAAGTAGAAGCTGGTTTCCCAGAACTCTTGTCCTTTCCCTTGGAAGGTTGGTCCATACTTTCATGCTCCAACACTTCTTTTTCACCCGGGGTTTACACTGTGCTCCAGTTGTCACCCGCACCCATTCAGGTATTTCCTGCGTTATTGCATGGGTTTTTTTTTCTACCTCAGCCCATACTGAGTACCACAAATCATTGCCAAGCAGACACTGTACACAGATAGCAGAAGACACCTCTACCCTTTTGAGGCCAGTAACGCCTCCCAAATATAAGGACACCAGCATAATTGGATGTACCTTAGCCTGATTGTCAGAGCTGAGGACTGCATGGGTCTCTCCAAGCGGATATTGACCTGAGGACACCAGTTGCTCAGTCATCATGGTGATAATGGCACCAGCGTCTCTCAGGGCTTCCATCCTAATCTGATTGATATATGACTCTTGCCTGTATCTCTCCAGGTTACTGGGCCAGACAGCCAGGGTAGCTACATTCACCCCTCCATCTGAGACTAAAGTTGCCTGGACAGTGTCAGGGCTCACTAGTGATCCCATCTAAAGACTAACTTTTGTATTTACTACAGGTGTGCTATACGCATAATTTTTAGTTCTACAGCTAGGGTATCCAGTTGTATGTCCAAAGGCCTTACAATCATGACACCAAGCCTTTTTAGGACCCCGGTGTTTACCCTGGTACCCACCCTTGGGCTGTGAAGTGTTTCAAAACCCATTCTCCTGAGCAGGTTGTTGGGGGCTTGATGAAGACTCGTTTTTGTTTTTATCTTTTTGTTCTCCATCTTTACCTTGGGGGCTCTTTTTGGTTGCTTTCATTTGTTCACATCTATCAGTGGTAGTCTTGATTACTATTGTTTTAACCAAGTGGTCTGCTTTCTTCTCCAACTCTTGAGGAGAAAGTGAACCTAGGTCTGCTAGATGCTGACGTAACTTCTCATTATAACAATTACTTAGCAGATGTTTGTTTATGATTAAATTGTTAATCTCTTTCCAGTCATGCACATTGTTACCAGTTAACCAACCACCGAGTGTTTTTACTGAAAATGCAACAAAGTCCACCCAGGGATGGCACTGGGTTTTTAGAGTCTCCCTGAATTTAATCCTTTTGTTTTCAGTCATGAGTCCAAAGCCCGCGATCGGGGTAACTTTCATAAGGTCATAGGACTCAGCATCTTTTTCATTCAATGTCAGGAGTCTATTCCTGCAGTTTCCTGAGATCAGTTCCTACAAGAGAGAGCTCCAGTTCTTTCTCATGAAACTAGTGAACCATTTACTGTTGTCATCACCATTTGAATATTTTTGGACAATCCCACTGGAGAGTTTTGAGTCAAAAGAATCTTCTCTCTCCCTAGTTACAAAACTGCTGCCACCAGAGATGGGCCCTAAACCCATTTCTTCGTCTCTCTATTTCCAGGAGTTGACCTTCTAAGTTCAATCTCCTGGCCAACATTTCCAGCATGAGTTCCTCATTTGTATCTGAGTGGAGAGACTCAGCCAACTCCTCCGAGAATTTGCATCAGCAGTCTCATCATCTTCTAACTGAGCTACTAGTTCTCTCTCAAATTCTTCTAACAACTTTTTATGTTTTTATTTGTTAGCATGAGAGGCAGTCTTGATACCATAACCTTTACAGAGGGCCCTCACCAGGCAAATGGACTCTTCCATGTAAGGAGTCTTTTGGAGCTCATGAGCCTGGTTATCAGTATCTCCCATTACTTTACTAAAGGTGGGACTTTTTATAAAGGTAAAAAAAGTATCACTTTTCTTTGTCTTAACTACAGTTTGGGGCATATTACCAAGCAATAGCGATAATTATCGCTATTGCTTGGTTAGAGACAAAAGTTTACCGCTGAGCTGCGGCGATTTTTACCGCAAATAAACCTTGGTATTACCAAGATTTATCGCAAATGCGATAAAAATCGCCGCAATGCATGAATATCGCTGAAAACTCAGCGATATTCATGCATTACCGAGCTAATGCTCTTAGCCATGTTATCCACCACCCATTGGATAACATGGCTAAGAACTGCTCAGGGCAGGTGTTAGCTTTTGGGGATATTCGCGCTTAGCGCGAATATCTCCAAATGTTGGTAATAGGAGATAGCGATGTTAGCGACTGTTTTCAGTCGCTAACATCTTGGCATGCCCACTTTGCATGTCATTAGTGATAAATATCACTGACATGCAAAGTGCGGCCCAAGATGGTCGCTCTCTCCTACTAGCTGTCGCTAACTGGTGTTAGCGACAGCTAGGTAATAGGGAGATAATTTTATCTCTGCTTTCTTGGCTTTTAAAGCCAAAAAAGCAGAGATAAACCCCCTTGATAATATGCCCCTAGATGTTTTAAAAAGTCAAGCCACTGGATACAGTTACTTAACCAAGGCCCTAACAGGCAAATTATGTGGGTACCATACAGAAACTTTAAGCCACTTACTGTGTGTCTGCGAAATAGTAAAAGCGGAAAGAAGGAACTTGCTAAAAACACCCTTCATTGATTTAAACATTCGCACTTGCAAACATGCGGTGACAAGTTGGATGGGCGCCACATCAAACATTTTAATATGACGGGGGTAAAATTCATGATAATAGTAGAAAAATTACTTACGAAAGCCGGAAACGACTAAAGGTCTGGTGCCAGATAAGACATTTTAACAGTATCTGTAAATATTTTAACTGAGTGGAAAATGTTTCTCTTTTAACCTTTGTACGAAATGAAATGTGTTTTACATGCTTTATGGTTATGACAAACCAAATAAAGTTAATTTTGACTGACTGACTGACTAACAGGCAATTAAAACATTTAGAAAAATAGACCAATCAAAAAATACAACTGGCTAAATGCACTTTTTGGATTTATTTGTGTGATCACTTATTGACAAAGGGGTCTCAGCAAGTGCAAAGTCATAGATCCAACGATGTCACCAAGTGTCAGAAGCTGCGATCGTAAAGGCTGCAGTTCTGCGAATTTCGGTGTTTGCAGTTGCTATTTGGCTTCCTACATCTGGCCCTCTAACTCATGCCCTAACACATGCATGACTCATGCTCTAGCCATGCACAGTTTTGTCGTCACGGATGTAAATGCAAATGTTGCCATGATATTATCAATGTTGTTATAGAAGATGTCATGAGTGATGTAATATGTGGGCAATTAGTAGTGCATGGTGAGGGCCCAAGTTATAGTTACCTTAGACCATGAGTTATAGTTACTTGAGATAACTATAACTGGAGAATATTCAGTGGTGTTAAACATTACTTTGTCACTGACATTTTCACCTTACTATAACAACACTTTAACCTTGTTTTTTTTCTGTGAATTTCTAGTTTTGTTTAACGTAAAGTAATATATTTTTTTAAATATGTAAGGCAACCACCGCTGCACACAGGCAAAGGTGGGAGGTAGGCGTACAGGACATCCAACCCATTGGCACAGCATCCCTTCCCCAAGCCAGTTTGGGCCCGAGGACCTTATCCCTGGGGCCTTTCTATTTGTCTTAAAGGAGAGAATAGTGCATGGCCCCCCTCATTGAGCCACTTTGGGACCTGGGAACCACATCCCTCAGTCCTTTTTTTAATTAAGGTTAGCTGTGTTTGGTCACCCTTTCCCAAGCTAATACTGTCTCTGGGACCCCATCCTCCTGGGCCTTTAAGGAGAGGGGAGAACAGCTTCCCTCACAGAGCCAATAGTAGACCGAGGCACCCGATTTCTAGGAGCCAAATATGATTCAAAAAAGGAGGAGGGGTTGTGCAACTTCTCTCCCCGAGAATTAATGGGAGTCAGGGACCCCATCCTCCAGGGCAGCACTATAATTAAAGGTGAGGGGCAATGCATCTCTCTCCTTCCTCAGCCTATAGGCAGCCGCTGGGACCACATCAATGGGACCTGTGTTTCTTCTGGGTGGGTCTCACAGTGCCCAACAGGTAGGGGAACCCCAGGGCCCAGGTTACCCCATTCAACTCCCTGAATGCACCCATCCTAGATGCTCTTGAAGTTGGCATTGCTCCCACCTGGCAGGAGCAGCTGCTTTTTCTTGCTCCTACCAGGAGGGAGCAATGTCTGTTTACCTGCCTGTACGAGCACGAACAGGGAAACAAAATTCTGTTCCCACCTGGCAATGGCATTTTTAAATCTACCACTGAGTAAGAGCAAATTGCAAACCCTGCCAAAATTAGTGCAAGGCTGCCCCCCCCTGGAACACAGTAGCTGAGCCAGCCATGGGGGGTGTGGTTCTCTAGGCCTTTACATGCTCAAGGGGGGGGGGGGGTGCATAGCTCTCTCCCTTTGAAGTTTAGTTTGGTCCTGGAAGATGGGGCCCACAGTGCCAATTAAGCCTCAGGGAGGGAGAGTGCACCTCCCATATCTATGGCATTCTGCCCCAGGCATTAGGGTCCACAGGGCCTATTAAGGCTTGGGAATGGGGCTGCAGCCCCTTCCCCTTAATAATGGAATTGTGTCCATGAGAATGTGGCCCCAGGGCCTATTATTGCTCAGGGAGATAAGCTACACAGCCTTTCCCCTTATTTTACAACACAGTCTCGGGTATTGGGGAGTACCCCCTCCCCAAAAGAAATGCTATGCACTTTTACAGGCACCCCAATTTTAATAATAGTGCAATCCTTTGTGACTTTACAGAAAAGTTCAACAAACAAAACTTATTGGCCCAAAACAGGGTCCATCTGGAACCCGACCACAAGACCTAATGGGGTCAGGATTTTTCTACCCTGCTCTCTTATGCCTTTTTTTACTTGATTTGTGGAACTGAGGACTGATTCTTGAGTCCTAAGTTGGCTGTTGCCACATCATTGTTCACATGATGGCAGTCAATCAGATCTCACCGTGAGTACAGGGGCGTAACAAATGCCCCCGCAGCCCCCGCAGTGCGGGGGGGCCTCACTCTCTAAAGTTAATGAAGGGGGCCCCCAGGGGACCCCGGCCCCCTCAGCTCTTCGGAGGGCTGTGAGAGAGGCCTGCGCTGAAGCAAGCCTCTCTCCCTCTGTCTGAAGCAGGTGCAGCCTGCTCTGAGCCCCTCGCCCCCTCCCTCTGACTGTAGAGAAACAAAGTATCAATATACATTGTTTCACTTCAGTCAGAGCCAGAGGCAGTCCCGGAAAGAGGACTGGGGCCCCAGAGACAGCAGTCTCCACTGCTCCTCTGAGGCAGCACAGAGCCCGGCCCCCACTCTCTCCTCTCTATAAGCAAAGCCCACCCCACAAGAGAAGAGACAGGGACACAGATGGGGTGGGGGCCCCACCCCACAAGAGAAGAGAAGAGAAGAGACAGGGACAAGGATGGGATGGGGGCCCCACCCCACAAGAGAAGAGAAGAGACAGGGACAAGGATGGGGTGGGTGCCCCATCCCACAAGAGAAGAGACAGTGACAGGCCCCCACCTGAGAAGAGACAGGTACAAGGATGGGGTGGGGGCCCCACCCCACAAGAGAAGAGAAGAGACAGGGACAAGGATGGGGTGGGTGCCCCATCCCACAAGAGAAGAGACAGTGACAGGCCCCCACCCGAGAAGAGACAGGGACAAGGATGGGGTGGGTGCCCGATCCCACAAGAGAAGAGACAGTGACAGGCCCCCACCCGAGAAGAGACAGGGACAAGGATGGGGTGGGGGCCCCACCCCACAAGAGAAGAGAAGAGACAGGGACAAGGATTGGGTGGGGGCCCCAACCCACAAGAGAAGAGACAGTGACAGGCCCCCACCCGAGAAGAGACAGGGACAAGGATGGGGTGGGGGCCCCACCTCACAAGAGAAGAGAAGAGACATGGACAAGGATTGAGTGGGGGCCCCACCCCACAAGAGAAGAGAAGAGACAGGGACAAGGATGGGGTGGGGGCCCCACCCCACAAGAGAAGAGAAGAGACAGGGACAAGGACAAAAGAAGAGAAGAGACAGGGACAAGGATGGGGTGGGGGCCCCACCCCACAAGAGAAGAGAAGAGACAGGGACAAGGATGGGGTGGGGGCCCCATCCCACAAGAGAAGAGACGGGGACAGGCACCCACCCGAGAAGAGACAGGGACAAGGATGGGTTGGGGGCCCCATCCCACAAGAGAAGAGAAGAGAAGAGACAGGGACAAGGATGGGGTGGGGTGGGGGCCCCAGAGACAGCGCTCTCCACTGCTCCTTTGAGGCAGCTCAGAGCCCGCCCCCCACTCTCTCCTCTCCATAAGCAAAGCCCACCCCACAAGAGAAGAGAAGAGACAGGGTGGGACAAGGATGGGGTGAAGACCTCAGAGAGCAAGAGCAGGAGACAGCACAGAGCAGTGCTCTGGACCCTGACAAGGGTGGGAGTGGGGGCCCCTAGAGAGAGCATTCTCCAGGGCAAAGCTCACATGAGAAGGGATGAGGCAGCAAAATGGTGCCCTCAGGTAAGCCCTCTTGTTAGAACACACCATGGGCATCCGCAGGAGGGAAGGAGGGGGGCCGAGAAGGGTGCAAGGCAGAGGGGAAAAGGATGCAAGGCAGAGGGGGAGAAGGATGCAAGGTAGAGAAGGGTGCAAGGCGGAGGGGAGAAGGGTGTAAGGCAGAGGGGAGAAGGGTGTAAGGCAGAGGGGAGAAGGGTGTAAGGCAGAGGGGAGAAGGGTGCAAGGCAGAGGGGAGAAGGGTGCAAGGTGGAGGGGAGAAGGGTGCAAGGCAGAGAAGAGAAGGGTGCAAGGCAAAGAGGAGAAGGGTGCAAGGAAGAGAGGAGAAGGGTGCAAGGTAGAGAAGGGTGAAAGGCGGAGGGGGTGAAGGGTGCAGGGTAGAGGGGAGAAGGGTGCAAGGCAGAGAGGAGAAGGGTGCAAGACAGAGGGGAGAAGGGTGCAAGGCGGAGGGGAGAAGGGTGCAAGGCGGAGGGGAGAAGGGTGCAAGACAGAGGGGAGAAGGGTGCAAGGCGGAGGGGAGAAGGGTGCAAGGCGGAGGGGAGAAGGGTGCAAGGCGGAGGGGAGAAGGGTGCAAGGCGGAGGGGAGAAGGGTGCAAGGCAGAGGGGAGAAGGGTGCAAGGCAGAGGGGAGAAGGGTGCAAGGCAGAGGGGATAAGGGTGCAAGGAAGGGAGGATAAGGGTGCAAGGTAGAGAAGGGTGCAAGGCGGAGGGGGAAAAGGGTGCAAGGTGGAGGGGGAGAAGGGTGCAAGGCAGAGGGGAGAAGGCTGCAAGGCAGAGGGGAGAAGGGTGCAAGGAAGAGAGGAGAAGGGTGCAAGGTAGAGAAGGGTGCAAGGCGGAGGGGGAGAAGGGTGCAAGGCAGAGGGGAGAAGGGTGCAAGGCAGAGAGGAGAAGGGTGCAAGGCAGAGAGGAGAAGGGTGCAAGGCAAAGGGGAGAAGGGTGAAAGGCAAAGGGGAGAAGGGTGAAAGGCAAAGGGGAGAAGGGTGCAAGGCAAAGGGGAGAAGGGTGCAAGGCAAAGGGGAGAAGGGTGCAAGGCAGAGGGGAGAAGGGTGCAAGGCAGAGGGGAGAAGGGTGCAAGGCAGAGAGGAAAAGGATGCAAGGTAGAGAAGGGTGCAAGGCGGAGGGGGAGAAGGGTGCAAGGTGGAGGGGGAGAAGGGTGCAAGGCAGAGGGGAGAAGGGTGCAAGGCGGAGGGGGAGAAGGGTGCAAGGTGGAGGGGGAGAAGGGTGCAAGGCAAAGGGGAGAAGAGTGAAAGGCAAAGGGGAGAAGGGTGAAAGGCAAAGGGGAGAAGGGTGCAAGGCAAAGGGGAGAAGGGTGCAAGGCAAAGGGGAGAAGGGTGCAAGGCAGAGGGGAGAAGGGTGCAAGGCAGAGGGGAGAAGGGTGCAAGGCAGAGGGGGAGAAGGGTGCAAGGCAGAGAGGAAAAGGATGCAAGGTAGAGAAGGGTGCAAGGCGGAGGGGGAGAAGGGTGCAAGGTGGAGGGGGAGAAGGGTGCAAGGCAGAGGGGAGAAGGGTGCAAGGCAGAGAGGAGAAGGGTGCAAGGTAGAGATGGGTGCAAGGCTGAGGGGGGAAGGGGTGCAAGGCAGAGAGGAGAAGGGTCAAAGGTAGAGAAGGGTGCAAGGCGGGGGTGGAATAGGGTGCAAGACAGAGAGGAGAAGGGTGCAAGGCAGAGGGGAGTAGGGTGCAAGGCAGAGGGGAGAAGGGTGCAAGGCAGAGGGGAGAAGGGTGCAAGGCAGAGGGGAGAAGGGTGCAAGGCAGAAGGTAGAAAAGGGTGCAAGGTGGAGGTGGACTAGGGTACAAGGGGAGGAGGAGAAGGATGCAAGGGGGAGGGGGGAAAGGTGCAAGAAGGAGGGCAAGAAGGGTGCAAGGCAGAGGAGAGAAGGGTGCAAGGGGGATGGTGATGAAGTTAAAAATGTGCCCCCCCTGGAAACATTTCTGCAGACAACCATGGAACGCACACTACTTTGTAGGGAGAGTGGGAGAGAGTGGAGAGAGAGAGAGTGGAGAGGATCAGTGGAGAGAAACAGTGGAGAGAGAGAGTAGCTAGAGAGAGAGAGAGAGTGGAGAGAGACGGTGGAGAGAGAGTAGACAGTGGAGAGAGAGTGGAGATAGACAGTGGAGAGAAAGAGAGTGGAGAGAGAGTGGAGAGAGCATGGAGAGACACTGGAGAGAGTGGAGAGAGAGAGTGGAGAGAGAGAGAGACAGTGAAGAGAGAGACAGTGAAGAGAGAGACAGTGGAGAGAGCGAGTGGAGAGAGCGAGTGGAGAGAGCGAGTGGAGAGAGCGAGTGGAGAGAGCGAGTGGAGAGAGCGAGTGGAGAGAGATAGAGTGGAGAGAGATAGAGTGGAGAGAGATAGAGTGGAGAGTGGAGAGAGAGAGAGAGTGGAGAGAGAGAGAGTGGAGAGAGAGAGAGAGTGGAGAGAGAGAGAGAGTGGAGAGAGAGAGAGTGTGGAGAGAGAGAGTGTGTGGAGAGAGAGAGTGTGGAGAGAGAGAGAGAGAGAGAGAGAGTGGAGAGAGAGAGAGTGGAGAGAGAGAGTGGGTGGAGAGAGAGAGAGAGAGAGTGGCGAGAGAGTGGAGAGAGAGTGGAGAGTGGAGAGAGAGTGGAGAGTAGAGAGACAGTGGAGAGAGAGACAGTGGAGAGAGAGACAGTGGAGGGAGACAGCCGAGAGAGAGTGAGTGGAGAGAGAGTGAGTGGAGAGAGAGTGAGTGGAGAGAGAGTGAGTGGAGAGAGAGTGAGTGGAGAGAGAGTGAGTGGAGAGAGAGAGAGTGGAGAGAGAGAGAGAGTGGAGAGAGAGTGGAGAGAGAGAGAGTGGAGAGAGAGTGGAGAGAGAGAGAGTGGAGAGAGAGAGTGGAGAGAGAGAGTGGAGAGAAAGTAGAGAGAGAAGGGGGAGAGGGTGGAGAGAGAGAGTGGAGGGAGACAGTGGAAGGAGACAGTGGAGGGAGACAGTGGAGGGAGACAGTGGAGAGAGAAAGTGGAGAGAGAGACAGCAGAGATAGAGTGGACAGAGTTGAGAGAGAGAATGGAGAGAGAGTAGAGACTGACTGACTCAGACTGAATACTGACTGACCGAGAGACTGACTGACTGAGAAACTGACTGAGAGAGAGAGTGACTGACTGACAGAGAGAGAGAGACTGGTTGAGAGTGAGACTGACTGACTGACAGAGACTGACTAAGGTAGAGAGAAACTGACTGAGAAAGAGAGACTGAGAGAGAGAGGCAGAGACTGACTGACAGAGAGATAGACTGATTGACTGTGAGAGAGACTGACTGACTGAGAGAGACTGACTGAGAGAGACTGACAGAGAGAGACTGACTTGGAGAGAGACTGACTTGGAGAGAGACTGACAGAGAGAGACTGACAGAGAGAGAGAGAGAGAGAGAGAGAGACTGACTGACTGGGGTAAAGAGAGAATGACTGACTGAGAGAGACTGACTGACTGACTGGGAGAGAGAGAGGCTGACTGGGAGAGAGAGACTGGCTGACAGAGAGAGATTGACTGACTGAGAGAGATAGACTGACTGACAAAGACTGACAGAGAGAGAAAGAGACTGAGAGACAGACAGAGAAAGAGAGACTGACTAACAGAGAGAGAGAGACTGACTGACAGAGACTGACTGAGAGAGAGAGACTGACTGACTGACAGAGAGACTGACTGACAGAGAGAGAGAGAGACTGACTAAGAGAAAAACTGACAGACTGAGAGAGACTGATTGAGAGAGACTGACTGCGAGAGAGACTGACTGACAGAGAGAGAGACTGAGACTGACAGAGAGAGAGAGACGGACTGACAGAGAGAGAGACTGACTGAGAGAGACTGACTGAGAGAGACTGACTGACAGACAGAGAGAGCGAGAGACTGACTGAGAGAGACTGACTGAGAGAGACTGAATGACAGAGAGTAATGGACTGACTGACACAGAGAGAGACTGACTGACAGAGAGGGACTGACTGACTGACAGAGAGAGACTGACTGACAGAGAGGGACTGACTGACTGACTGACAGAGAGAGACAGAGAGAGAGAGAGAGAGAGACTGACTGACTGAGAGTGACTGACTAAAAGAGACTGAATGACAGAGAGATAGACTGACTGACTGAAAGAGAGATACTGACTGACAGAGAGAGAGAGAGAGAGAGAGACTGTGATGGAATTGGGGTCAAAGTGTGTATGAACCTATGCAATGCCTCTCAAGATTGCTATTGTCTAATAAAAATAAAAATGTATTATCAAAATGTGCTCTTTGTAGTTACATCTGCTTTTGAAATACTGCAGTGTCGCATTGTCTAATGTTTTTAAACGGAAACGAGAAGGAGCAGTGGATGCACTTTTGTCAAAACTGAACGATAAGTGGGCCCGGTGTTGTATATCATGACAGGAGTCTGCATCAGGAAACCCACCAAAAATTGGGCAAACTTCCCCGGCCTACTGATGGCAGGGGCCCTGTAAGGGATGGACCACCCCCTATGACAGCCTGCTGGCAGACTAAGCCCAACCTTTAACTCCACCATCCAGTGTTACTTATAACGGCTGCATTGGTGACAGTGGCGTAACAATCGCCCCGCTTCCGCTGCAGTATGGCGGGTCGCTGGCCTCAGAGCTCTAGACTGGCATGGAGGATGGGAGGGGGGGTCCCCTCCATGTAGTTTGCAGGGGGGCCCCCTCATGTTTCGTTACGCCACTGCGTGAGTAATGTGGGCCCATGGAGCCTCCGTGGAATAAAATATTCAATTATTTGGAACCTAATTCACTCAAAAAGTACTAAACAGATTTATGCCAGAGCACAAAAATCACTTTTTATGGACCAAGATCTAGTTTTCTAGTTTTCTGACAAATTTGATGTAAGTTCGTTCAGCCGTTTGGGCCACCGATAATTGGGATGGGGTCCCTGGGGCCTAAATAGGCTTTAGGAGGGGGACACCCTATCTCACCCCTTTTATTTATGTTTTGGCCCTGGGGAGCCGGTATCTGTGGCCTAATTAGTTTTAAGAATCGAGGCCACATGCCACACTCACCTTTTTTTTATTACATTTGGCTCAGGGAGACGGAGTCCCTGGGCACAAGAAGGCCAGGGGAGGAGTGCTGCATGTTCCCTCCCTCTTTTACTTGACTTTAGACCTGGGAATAGGGTCTCAAGGGCCTGATAAGGATCAAGGAGGGGCCATATGCCCCACTTCCATTCTTCTAAGATTTAGCACAGGGGGTGGGGTTCTTGGGGTTCCCAAAGGCTCAAAGAAGTGGGCTGCGTTCCATACCCCTTTTCAATTGGCTTTGGCCTTGGAGAATGGAGTCCAACATAGCATCCACAAAGAATTCAGCTGGGGGATGGGGTCCCTGGAGCTTAGTAAGACACTGGGAGGGGGCCTGCATGCTACCCTTACTTTTTAATATTTAATTTGTGGTCTCAGGAGATGTGGTCCCCGGGGCCCATAGGACAACCCTATGCCATTTTGTCCAAGGCTGTAGGTGACATAGGGTTGGCAGCCTGCAGGGAGTGTTGGCTGCCTCCGTGTGGGCTACCCACATGGCTTGATCCCTGGCCAGGCCTTGTGGCCAACCACCCATTACGCATTGCAAACTGCTGTGTGTGGCATGAGATTGGCTGCCTTTTGGGGGCTGAATGCTGGAGCCAGGCCCTGTTGCCAATCCTCTGAGGCATGCGGCAGAGGTCTGTGCACGTTGTGGGGTTGGCTGCCTGCAGGGGCTTCACTGCAGGCCCTCTGGCTAACTCCCCGCCGCTCATAGTCAATGACCCTGCACAGCATGGGGTTGGCTGACTTTGAAGTATTTGGCCTCTGTGTCCAACTCCTCCACATGCATAGCCTTAGTTGGCTTTGCATATAGTAATAAAATGTTGCTTTATGTTAAAAAAGCCCTAGTAATTTAATGAAAAAATAAAAGTCGAAGTAACGTTATAGTTAGGTAAAATGGTCAGTATTAACGTAGTTGGTGAACCAGTAAATTTAAGTGCTCTTTAGCGCTTAAAACATTACTTTGTTACTGAGCCTTTCCCCTAACTATAACATTGCTTTAAAATGATTTTTTTCAGTAAGAATATATATTTATATGTGTATATCTGTGAGCAAGGGCGGATGCCCAAAACGCGTCGGATCTGGTGGCTTGACGAAATAAATCAACTTGCCTGATACAAACACTGGAGTCGCGTGGTCTTTTTCAATCCCTGGCGCAGTGATGGGAGAGACTGCAACAGATATATATATATATATATATATATATATATATATACATCATCGAGTCGCCCCAGAAGAGAACGCCACACACGGAGGATCTCCGCTCAAAGCATAGCAGGTAGCGCAGCTTCGCAGTAGGTAACAGCCCTCCCAAAGCGCCATACGCGTTTCGAGCTGGTTGCTCTTGATCACTGGCTGGCTGAAGGAAAGGAAGCGGATTTGAAAGAACTTAATTTATTCACGGTATTGGTCCAGCCCTGATGGGCGCACTGTGGCATTCTGGTAGTTGCAGTTTGAAATACGCCACATAGACTTTAGTAGTTCACTTCCCAAGTGGGCTCCGCCGCCTCCATTCAAAATGTCATACCCTGTAGGGTGGGGGGCTTGCAATCCTTTTGCCAAAACCACGCAGTACGTCCCTGTAGTGCAGGCAACCTCCGTTCCCAGGTGCTCTCATCTCCAAACACTCAGGACCCACTCTGACAAGCAGTGGGGCGTTCTCGCAGCCGGACCAGCTTCTAAACATAAACATCATCGAGTCGCCCCAGAAGAGAACACCACACACGGAGGATCTCCGCTCACAGCATAACAGGTAGCGCTGCTTCGCAGTAGGTAACAGCCCTCCCAAAGCGCCATACGCGTTTCGAGCTAGTTGCTCTTGATCACTGGCTGGCTGAAGGAAAGGAAGCGAATTTGAAAGAACTTAATTTATTCACGGTATTGGTCCCGCCCTGATGGGCGCACTGTGGCATTCTGGTAGTTGCAGTTTGAAATACGCCACATGGACTTTAGTAGTTCACTTCCCAAGTGGGCTCCGCCGCCTCCTGCACTACAGGGACGTACTGCGTGGTTTTGGCAAAAGGATTGCAAGCCCCCCACCCTACAGGGTATGACATTTTGAATGGAGGCGGCGGAGCCCACTTGGGAAGTGAACTACTAAAGTCCATGTGGCGTAGCCATAATTAGGAGAAAGGTTGACTTGGGTTTGAAGGGACTAGGAGCAGGTGAGTTTACAGTGAGAGTCTGGCTGACTGTGGGGCCAGGTTGTGAATCAGTTTCATGTGCCAAGTCATAAAGATTTTGAAGTCCTGACGGATCACCCACACGTATTGGAACTTCACCCTCCACATCTGCTGAGATATTTGGCGTTTTTTTACGCGTGGAGTTCAGCTTGAAATATTTAATCAGTTTAATTTTTCTGATAAATTTATATACATCAATACGTGTTTGGTTATAGGAAAACTTATTCCTTGGACAAAACGATAAGCCTAGTGATAACAGTTGTTCCTCCGCTTTAGTTAGCACTATATCAGTTAGATTTACCACAGTGTTTTCAACGCTTTTCATCACTTTCTCCAGTTCTTTTTCGCCTTCACTTGTGAGATATTTCTGCTTGTGTTTGTGTTTCCTTGCGCGCCGGCATTGGCTGCTGGATTTACTGGCTTTGACAGAGGATTGCGGGAGCGCAAGGAATAGCGCCGGTCCTCGTTGACAAAATTCAGTTCGTCAATTAATGAAAAGTTAGCAAGACTGGCTAATCCTGATGGCGTTGCTGAACCATTCTCCGATTCATTAGATGTTAAGGGATTTAAAGATGCCGCATCAGAATCATCACGGGTAGATGATGTTGCCCCTTGTTCTGGTATTGCACGAGTAGTTGGCTTGTTGGTGCCAATTAATGCCTTTCGTTTGTAATTGTCATATTTGCGAGCAAAGGTGAATATTTTACCCGTGGCATAATCATTTTTATCTCTAGTGAATTTGAATATTTTCCTCTCAATGATGTTTTTTTCCAATTTTTTAATGCGTGCATCAATTTCCGTTTTGCTTTTCTGAATAAAATCAGTTTCGCCAGTCGCTTCTAAAAGTGCATTTGTCTTTTCAATTTCCACAAGAAGTGCTTCGCAGTCTATTTGCGCATATTTAATGACAATATGAATCATATTCATTGAGATTTGCAAGTTGTTTGTTGCCCATTCCTGTAGCATTAGTGGGTTTGGATTTTCGTAAGTTGGAACAATGAGGACACGTAAGCCGCGTGGCACACGGTTAGCATCTCGATATTTCTCCAGAGACTTTTTCTCCCACCATTTGGAAAGCTCGCTGCGTAATAGCTTCTCCAAAGTCTTTATAAGAGTTTAGTGTCTTTATTAGCATCAGTAGATGAAGTGGCGGGTTGTTCATCAGAAACAGTTGGAAGGTTTCAAAGCGCGCCTCCGCCTTACTTTCTCTATTACCAAGCGCGTCGCTGGAAATCATTGTATGGCTTTGATGTTGAATACAATAATTTAAACTTTTGACTCTGCTTAGAAGATGTTGCATTTATAGCTGGTGCAGTCACAATCCCGCAACCCGCTCAAACGAGGTAAAAAAGAAATACGCCCACAGGAGCGTCTTACCGGAATCGGTGCCGGGCTCCATGTCAGTCAGCCGACCGACCGGCCACACAGCTACCACGCCGTTAAAGCTCCAGAAATGGCGTTTCAAATGTTACAACCTCTGCGGGGGGCACAACAAGCAAGACCGATCCCGGTCCAAGTAGAATGCGTAAAACGCAGTCAGCTGCGCCGACGTCGTGCCTCAGAAAGCGGGAGGGTCCAAAAACCGGAAGCAGCTATTCCCGGTCCAACGCCCGGAACTCGCACCGACCGCGTGAGGAGTGGAGCTGGTAGTCGGTACATTTTCTTTCCATATCCATATATATATATATATATATATATATATATATATATATATATATATATATATATATATATATATATATATATATATATATATATATATATATATATATATATATATATATATATATGTATATATATATATATATATATATGTATATATATATATATATATATATATATATATATATATATATATATATATATATATATATATATATATATATATATATATATTTATATGTATATATATATATTCCAGGAATAATCCAGTATGGCGCAGGCTTTTTCAAGAGGCTGCAAATACGGACACAAACGCAAACTTGGTGCAAAAAGGAGATTTATTCAGCAATGATGCTCCCAGTCATCACAACGCGTTTCGCGCTTCACAGAGCGCTTGATCACATGACACAGTTGATCACCCGCCATAGGTTTAAATACAATCCACATCAAGAGTCTAAGCCTACAAATGGCATAGAAATAGAAGAGTTGAGCCTTTAAAAACTACTCAGGCTCTGGTTATATTACCTTCAAGTTTGCTAAAGTGCTATCGGTTTTATAATGTACTATTTTTGGATTAAAAACCTAACAAATGTTTGCAACACAGACTGTGGATGTAAAAACCGTAGACATACATAAATAGTGATGGTGATTTAAAATTTAGTTTACAAACAAAAGGCAATTTTTTGAATAACATCAAGGTTTTTCAATGTAATTAATATTTGTAGTGCAGTATTTCCAATGATGTTCGTTGTATTGAAAAAAATGTATTATTTACAGTTAAATACTGGTTTTGAGCAACAGCAAAAACAACAATATGGAGCCCCATATGTTGTTCACGGCCCCTCAAATGTGCAAATTTGTAGAAAGGAGAGATTTAAAGTGCTTGTGCAAATTTTAGGATTTTCAAACTGCTACTGAGGACATGTATTGCCAATAGTAAAGTTGGTATTGCAAAGAAATAGGGAACAATATCTGTTAAATACATTATTAATCCTTAGTGCTAACCATGTCTACATCAGCAATGCATCTGAGAAGTATGTTCTAAAGATCAGACATCATTTTTGTTATTTGATTTTCCAACGTTCAGCAATTAATACCCACTGATTAATTGATATACGAATATTCATGGGATTCATAAATACGCCTAAATACACCTTAAAATGGTTATTAGAAAAGGCTAAAAATGAATTAATACAGTATATCTAAAATCCTTGTATACAGTAGATTGCTAAAATCTTAAATAACATAAATCAATTGATATACATTTTATATAAATAAACACCATAATCAATTAAAACATATTTCATTATTTACAAGTCCCATAGAAAAATTGCACAGATTGCATATTAAGGAGAAGGCCATCATCTTTTCATATTAGAGACAGGTATAAAGATCCTCAGTGATATTAAGGCCTGAGGGATGCTTTGTATTTAATTCGATTATGTACTGTGTTTCGAGGCGGCGTAGTTTGTCTTCTCTGTTGCCGCCTCTTCTGCTTGCTGGTACACAGTCAATAACAAAGTATTTGAGGTCACTGCTTTTGGAATTATGTTTTGTTTTAAAATGCCTAGCTACAGGGTATGTGTTATCCTGATTTCCAAATGCCCGTAAATGCTGTAGGATTCTTTTTTGTACTGGGAGCTTCGTGCTCCCTACATACAGCATATTGCAGGGACAAATTAGTACGTAGACAGCATATTCTGTCTTACATGTTAATAATTTGGTAATCTTATGTTCCCTGCAATCAAACGGTGAATGGTAACTCTTCTTGTTGATAGCTTGTTGGCAGGCTTTGTATACCTTGCAGTTAAAAAATCCTGTATGCATGTGATACCAAGTTGATGCTTCAAGGACCTCAGGACTGGTCTTTACCAGTTCATCCTTCATGGACTGCCCTCTACTGTATGTTATACTGGGCCTCTTAGGGAGATCTTTCCCTATCACTGGGTCACTAAGAACTAGTGGCCAATTTTTACTGATCATTTTTTCTATCTCCTTATGTTGGGCATTGTACTGTACAATGAATCTGAATTCAGACGGTTTTTTAGCAATGTCCTCAGAGTTAGATAATGTTTGTGAGTTACCAGCCAGAAGAAGAAATCTGTCTTTTTGATTGGATTTTGTAATCGCTGCATCTATGATTTTAGGGGAATAAACCCTTTCTAAGAATCTTGATTTACTCTCCCTCTGTGCGTCCTCCAAATCAGTCTGTCTGCTATGTATTCTTTTTAGGCGTAGCATCTCGCCATACGGGATGCTATTGAGGAGGTGTTTGACATGTGAACTGCTAGCATGAAGGGTAGAATTACCCGCTGTAGTTTTGCGGTGTAGTCTCGTCTCTATTTTACCATGTTCAATGAAAACCTCAGTGTCTAAAAAAGTAATGGATTACTTGCTCAAGGTGGCTGTGAATTGAAGATTTAGGGTGTTTCTATTAAGGTCTGACACAAATATTTCAGCCGATGTCATGTCCCCCCTCCAAATCACAAAAAGATCATCAATAAAGCGTAACCAGATTACTACCTGTGATTGCCTAGTTGCTGAGTGTTGAACCAGGAGGACCAGCTCCTCCCACCAGCCCCTGTGGAGACATGCATAGCTGGGGGAGAAGCTGGCCCCCATGGCAACACCCCGCAACTGCCTGTACATAAGATTATTAAACATAAAGATATTGTTATCCAGGCATATTTTGACCATCTCTAACAACATTGCTCTATGTTCAGGCATATCTGGTAATGACTTTTTCAAATAAAAATCAAGAGCATTAAGTCCATCCAAGTGTACAATGCTGGTATACAGCGAACAGACGTCTAGTGCAATCAGTATGTAGTCATCTTGCCACTCAATGTTTTTAATTTTGTTAAGAAAATCACTGGCATATGATGGGAGACCTTTGACATCTCCCTGCATATACACCCCTAAATGAGTTATATTAAATATGTATATAAAGTTCAGATCCAAGAAACACTGTAAGATGGCTGCCACTTTCACTAAGCCTAAGATGTGGTGTAGTGGACCTATTTTGATGTCCATTAAGCATGGGCAAAATTTGCGAATTCGCAACCTGTGAATTTGCGGATTTGCGAATTCGCAATCCGCAAAATTTGCGAATTTGTGGATTTTTTTATTTTTGCGTGTTCACGGGTGTTCGCGAGGTGCTTTGCGTGTTTGCGGGTGTTCGGGTTTTGCCTGGTTAGTCACTGCCACCCTCTCGTTTTTTATGCCCATCTGCCCTCTGTACCACTCGTTTCTGTGCCCTTCTGCCCTCTGCCCCACTAATTTTTTGTCCCCTTCTGCCCTCTGTCCCACTTTTGTGCCCTCCTGCCCTCAGCCCCACTTAGAATGGCGCCGGCAAGCTGCCAGCGCCATTCTAAAATAGCTAGAAATAGCTTCAACATGAAGCACTAATAGATAAAGTAAAGCAGGTTCTCCAGTTGAAGGTCAAATTAAGTTACACAATCATTAATCACCCCAAGTTTGAGGTGATTAATGATTGTGTAACTGAATTTGAGCAGCACCTGCCTTACTTTATCTATTAGAGCTTCCTGTTGAAGCTGACTTTTGCAACTATTTTAGAATGGCTCTGGCAGCTTGCCGGCGCCATTCTAAAAGAGTTACAAAAGTCAGCTTGAACTTTTGACCCAATCCGTTCCTGATTGCGAATTTACCGAAAATCCGCGAGCGGAACGGATTTTCCGCCCAAGCTTAATGTCCATGTTATTGTGACGTTTTTCACTCTTTCTTTATGTTTGTATATATACTTTATTGAAAACAAACAAAATTGACCTGTGACAAAGGGGCCTGGATCCGAAACGCGTTGGGCAAGGATTTGCCGATGACTGAAATAAAGTAAACTTTCCACGCATTAAGGATTTGGACTCGGTTCTTTTGGTTGTACAACACCGAAGATTGGGGTAATTTAGTAGGTTCGCTACCTCACCGGAGCTCACCGCCATCTGGGGCAGAGTAATCACGACCCTGTTGTTTGTTCTGTTTCGGAAAACTACTCTGCCAGCAAACCGTAACCGGTGTCTCTTCAAAAGAAAAATATCACCAAAGTCAGGAAGAATCCAGCGACGGGACTTTGAGGGAGGTCGGAGGACATACTTCAGCTGATCTCTACGTGGGAGAAAGTAGCTGACGTCTCTTGGTGAGGAATATAATTGCCGAGCGAGTGGGACACGGCTTGCTGGCGGAACCGGCGGAGCAGCTGCTCTTTGCCAAGGAGAAGCGTGGAGGCGCAGAGGAAGATCAGCGCCAAGAATCTCGGTAATACAAGATTACTCGACTTGTCAAAATGCTGTCGGCAGACCGCAAGGCTACGAGAAGGCAGGCAGCGGGGATGCTGTTTGTTCCGAGGAATAACAGTGCAGGTGGCGCAGCGGGGCACAGTGAAAAAACCGAAGGTGCCTCGCAGAGTAAAAATGCAAAAACCACAGTTGATGGACAGAATGCAGAACAATGTCATACATTCACCCCGGTACAGAGATCTGGGCCTTGATCCATTGTTTTTTTTCCACTCCACACCACCCCAGTTCAGACATGGTCATATGCAAATCAGTCTGTCCCTGTGCCTCATAAGAACAGCCAAGCCCGAACTGCCAAGCCATGCCTTCCCTGGACCGGAAACAAGCTTCCGATACGGGTTTCTGTCATTCCAGCCGTCTTCAGCCCGGCTTGCTTGAATCCATTGATGTGGAATGCATGGGACTCACGTCTGAGCATACCCATCCCACTCGGGGTGACAAATGCAAAAACCACAGTCGATGGACAGAATGCAGAACAATGAGTTTGAGTTTAAAATATTTGTATAGCGCACTTTCACCAGCGGTTTCATGGCGCTGCAGCAGACAGATCTCCAGAGTAGGAGTAAGGAAAACAGAAAAGGAAGGGGAGAACAGCAAGTAGTCTAGTTAAAACATTTGGTAAATAAGTGGGCTTTAAGTTTCTTCCGAAATTGAGGGTACAGAGTTAGAGATCTGAGCTCAAAAGGAAGGGAATTCCACAGGAGTGGGGCAAGGGTTGCAAACTTTGATCCTCCCCATTTCTTTCTCCGAAAACGGGGGGCTGACAACAGGGATTGCGTGGAGGAGCGTAGTTCCCTGGTTGGGACATAGGGAACAATCTCAGATGTTATAAAGGCCGGAGCCGCGCCCAGTCGTGCTTGAAAGGTGATAGAAGCAAGCTTATACTGGGCGCGTTCATGGACAGGAAGCCAGTGTAGGGATTTGAGAAGGGGAGAAGGGGAGTTACATGGTGGGATTTCGGAAGATTGAACACCAACCGTGCCGCCTGGTTCTGGATCAGCTGCAAACGCCGTAGACTATATGCAGGAATACCCGCATATAGGGCGTTGGCATAATCCAGGCGGGAAATGACCATCGCCAAAATGATCAGTTTCAAGGCATCGAAGGTGAAAAAGCGGGATACCTTGCGGATGGTGCGTAGTGCCAAGAAGGAGGAGGACACCACAGAACTAACCTGGGAGTGAAGAGTGAGCTGAGAATTGAGTTTGATACCTAAAGTTTTAACTGAGGTAGAGGGGACTGGGGGAGAACCTAGGGAAGGGGGCCAAAAAAATGAAGACCAGGGACTGGAGCAACCGCCTGTCACAATGTCATACATTCACCCCAGTACAGAGATCTGGACCTTAATCCATAGTTTTTTTTTTTTGAGATGTCATCAGTGATGTCATAAGTGATGTCATTGACCATGTCAAGAATGATGTAATATGTGACATCATCAGCAGTGCATTGCGGGTGCGTGAGTTATAGTTACCAGAACTACCTATAACGGAGGAATTTTTATGGATTTGTATAAGTGAAATGTCCAGCTAACTATAACACCCCTGAAACCTATGTTTTTTCTGTAAATTTCTAAGGTTTTTAAATGCTAATTTCTAACTATAAAGTCTCTGAAACCTATGGTTCAGTGAATTTCAAAGCTTTTTTAAATGCTAATTTCTAATTATAACGTCTCTGAAACCAATTTTTTTTTCAGTGAATTTCAAATGTTTTTAAATACTATTTTTTAAGTGTAATAGTAGTTATATTTGTTTTGTACTGATTTTCTAGTTTTTTAACTGTTTATTTATAAATACGTTATTCATTAAATAACACATTTTTCTGAAAATTGCAAAAAAAAATTTTTTAATTCAAACTGAAAAATTGTTTATTTTTTTTGTTTTCTTTTTTATTTTAATATATTTATATTATTTTCCTTTTTTTCCCCAAAAAATTTCGGAAATGTGCACCCAAAGCGTTCACATCACGGTGGGTGCGCGGATTCTAGCCACCATTTTAGAAAAGCTATGAAGGATCCACGTATGGTGTGCCACGGCTGCGTGTTTTTCAGTTACATCATATACATTTAATATTATGTGATGTGCGCAATTGGTATGTGACCAGTCCGCGACTCCTGCTCCCACGCATTCGTAACACATGCGCATTAGGGTACGCGACGCTTGTGCGGTGGCGGGTCCTACGTGAGTCATATACGTGCTGGGGCGCACTGAGATCGCGACTCCCGCAAAAAAATGTTATGTTCTAAAATAATATGTATGTGTCTTTAATATACATATTAGGGCAAGAGATTATCTAAGATATTTATAAAAATAATATATTTGTTCTTATAATAAACATTATTTTTAAATTTATTTTGGCGAAGTCGCGTCAGGTGCGTGCTTTGTGAGCGCAGAGTGCATGGATCCCATGTGATCTAAAAAAAAAAGATTTTATTGGTTCATAACATTTCCCACTGTAACTATTCAAGGACGCCACCCATTTTAATCATTCCTGTTGGAGCATCTTTAGAGAGACATCTCTTTTCCTACAAGACACCTTTTTGCTTATTTTTTGGGTGTTTTTCAAAAAATATCAAACAAAATGGCAACTGGACAGCAGCAGCAGCAGGAGGAAGTATCTTTTGAAGAAGAATTCTTGCAGGAGGCACCACATCCACGGAGTCCGGAATCTGTCGTGTGGAAATTCTTCACTTTTCCACCAGGAGAGAAGAAAGTAAAAGCGAGAAAGGTAACGTGTAAAATTTGTGACCGAGTCCTGTCAAGAGGCAGTGAAAATTAAATACTCTTGTGACACTGCTTCTATGTACAAGCATCTCCGGACCACAAATCATCTCAATCTTGCTCGGGAGGAAATGAGGCGAGCTGCTTTGAACCCCTCACCTGCTGTGGCAAGTACGTCTGGAGCATCCTCAGGAATACCTGCAATGGACATTAGGCCAGAATTCGCCTTTCTCGAGCAACACTGCGTGAAGTGTAAGAAACTTATATGCTTCGGTGAGCAGTCAGTGGATGTAGTATGTGCTGCACAACGCAACCATCTTTGTTAATATTTTGTTGTTGTAGTTTTTTGAATGAAAAGTAATTCTAAAGGTTTCCTGTTTTATTTGTTCTATTATTGTTCATTTTTTGAAAAAACACCAAAACAATTACAAAATTGTCAAACAAATAAAAAAAAACAAAAGAAAAAAAAATTCTTATCAGAACTACCTTATATGGTTGAAGATAGAACTATCATTGCAAGGTAATGTGTGAAAGTTTGGTTGAACATATTTATACAGCATGATTGACTGAAAGAATGCATTAGTAGTGTGTGGTGAATTTATAGCTGAATATTTATGAGGAAGTACTGCAGCGTGACACTGCAAGCTCTTTAGCTGCACTGCATTGTGGCACTTCCAAACACAGGGATGTGACATATGTACTTGAATATGTTGCAACTCTGTGCGTCCCTCTGCACTGCTGCACAAACTGCAGCCATGAGGTAACACAGGCACCCTTGCACCATGGTGCAAGGGTGTCTGTGTTGTGCAGAGATTGTTTTTGTGCAGGAAGGGACACCTTCCTGCACAAAAACAATCAGTAAAGGCATTTTCCTCTTTCAATGTATGCTGTGGAATGCAGCATGCATTAAAAGAGGAAAAATTAGGAAAAATTAGGAGAAATGAAAACAATTCTACTCGTTGCGCCTTGCTACACCAACTCTAGGATGGCGCAGCATTCACCACATCTCCAGATTTACGATTTCTCATAAATCTGAAGATGTGTCTTGTTCTATGGGTGTTGCATAGGAACACCCACAGCAACACCTATGGACCGCCCCTTCAACGCAAAGTTCTGTGTATGAAGGGGTCGTATTTACAAGGAGAGGAGAAACCATGCAGGGTGGCTTTTCCTCTCCTTGTAAATATGAAGGAGTGCCCGGCGCCAACACTATGTTACAAAAAGTGATGTACTGGTGGTGCAGGGTGCTTGTAAATCTGCTCCATAAGTGCTTAGGTATTGGCACACTGATAGAATAAGAATATAGTGCTGGATGGGTGATTGAAGAATTGTATGAGACTGACAGGAGGTATCCTACGCTGCATGGGTACTACTTCAGTAATTAATGGAGTGGACCAATAGTATGTATCTGCTTAGAGATTTGTAGGGATTATGCACAGAATATTTTATGTGTACTTGTGTTGATGACTAGGTCATTTTATAAGAATACCACTAGCAACTGGAATGATGACAGTGCCTCAAACAGAGTGAACACTTAATTTATAAGTGCTTTCGTATTGGTGGAGTGATAGGATAAGTAGATAGTGGTAGATAAGTGATTAAAGAAGTGCATGGGACAGACTGGACAATTCCTACACTGCATGAGTACTAACTGGGTTTTTAGAAAAGTGTATCAATAGTATGTAGTTAGTATGTAGCTAGTTAGAGTTCTGCTGGGATAGTGCACAAAATATTATAGCTGTACTTGTGTTAGTAGCTAGGCCATTTCATAAGTTCATGACTAGTAACTAGAATAATTACAGTATTGCAAACAAAGTGTATACTGAATTTATAATTGCTTAGGTATTGGTGGAGTAATAGGATAAGTAGATAGTGCTGGATGGGTGATTGGAGAAATGCATGGGACAGACAGGAGGATTCGTACACTGCATAGGTACTAACTAGAAGAGCGTATCAATAGTTTGTAGCTGGTTAGAGGTGGGCATGCATAGTGTACAACATATTGTACCTGCACTTGTGTTAGCGACTATGCCATTCCTTAAGTATATGACTAATAACTGGAGTAATTTCAGTGTTGCAAAGAATGTGCATGCTGAATTTATAAGTGCTTAGGTATTGGTGGAGTGATAGGATACGTATATAGTGCTGGATGGGTGAATGGAGAAGTGCATGGGACAGACAGAAGGATTTTTAGACTGCATAGGTACTAGCTGGGTATTTAGAAGAGTGTATCAATAGTATGTAGCTGGTTAGAGGTCTGCATGTATAGTGCACAGAATATTGTAGCTGTACTAGTATTGGTTTATCTATGGTTTCGAGAATGGTAGTCTGTATTTTAGGGTGTGAAGAGGTGCATATGATGATCATGTGGATGATGATATCAGTGATGCCATTTGAGATGTCATCAGTGATGTCACTGACCATGTCATGAGTGATGTAATTTCTCTTGTTTTGTATGTTTTGTATGTGTGAAATGTCCAACTAACTATTACGTCCATGAAACCTGTGTTTTTTTCAGTGAATTTCTGAGCTTTTTTAAATGCTAATTTCTAACTATAATGTCCCTGAAACTTGTGTTTTTTTCAGTGAATTATATATATATATATATATATATATATATATATATATTCACTGAAAAAAACATAGTTTATAGTCGATATATAGTTAGGAATTTGCATTTACAAAACCTTGAAAATTCAATGAAAAAACCATTGGTTTTAGGCCATATATAGTTAGGGATTTGCATTTACAAAACCTTATTTTACTCGCATAAAACCATTGAAATTCCATATATAGTTAGATGCGCTAACTATATATCGCGCACCCGCAATCCACTGCTGATGATGTCACATATTACATCATTCATGACATGGTCAGTGACATCACTGATGACATCACTGATGACAACATCCAGTGACTGTATGTTTCTGTAAAGTTAAAATATGTCTTACATATTGAAGAATGAGTGGATGTATAAATGTCTGGATGAAGGATTTAGTAGGTGCAACTGATTGTATGAGGGAGTGATTAAATGTGTCTCACTGAGTGCATGGGTTAGTGATTAAACTGTATTAATTTGTGCATCATTATATCTGTTGTTCTGTAAACTGCTGCATGTGTTGATCAGTAGCTATATGAGTAACTTTATGGGTTATTGATTGGTTGCCCAAGTATTTGTATGGGAGACTGAGTATGTGTGTGAGTGGCTGGGAGGTGTGTGACTCTGTGCATAGATGTGTGAACAGCTGATTCACTAGATGTATGGGTTCAAAACTGCATGTGGAAACAGCTGTATGGGTGGTTGACTGTGTGCATGAGTGTATTGGTGAGTGATTGGATATCTCAATGCTACATGTCAAAGTAAGTACATATGTAAAACACAGTACATGCGAGAGTTGACATATATAAATTACTGTGTTTAAGAGCCAGTGAATGTGTGAGTAGCTGCATGGATCATTGAAAACTTGTATCAGTGATTGTATAAGAGAGTAAATATGTGTTAGAATATGTTTCAATAAGTAAGGTGTGTATAACTGTATAGTTGAGGAATTGGAGGTGTGATTGATTCTTTGCATGACTGTCTAGGTGTATGAGTAACTCCATGGATGAGTGACAATCTGTGAGTGTCTGTTTTCACTGAGTGTATCTAAGGTTATATCAGAGTCTGTAGAGGTTCATCGTATTAACACATGAATGATGTCATCTGTGATGTTGTCAGTGATGTCATTTGAGTTGTCATCAGTGATGTCATCAGTGATGTCACTGACCATGTCATGAATGATGTAATATGTGACATCATCAGCAGTGGATTGCGGGTGCGCGATATATAGTTAGCGCATCTAACTATATATGGAATTTCAATGGTTTTATGCGAGTAAAATAAGGTTTTGTAAATGCAAATCCCTAACTATATATGGCCTAAAACCAATGGTTTTTTCATTGAATTTTCAAGGTTCTGTAAATGCAAATTCCTAACTATATATCGACTATAACCTATGGTTTTTTCAGTGAATTTCAATGGTTTTTTAATAGCAAATATGAAAAGCTTTAAAATGTCAAGTACGTGATAGATAAAAACGTTTTCGTGTTTATGCACGCTGATGTGCTTTGAACGCTGCCCCCCTCCCCTCTTTTCTCTTAGTAGTACTCTCTCTTTGCAGATAGTGAAGAGTAGTTAACGCAGGCCTTTACCCCCGTTGTAATCCGTCCTGCCTGCTTGTCTCTCCATTTGATTGATTATTATCCAAGCATTTACTGTTTTACAATTGATTCTCTTTGGTTCATTCTCTATTTACAAACAAGCACAAAGTCGCAATACTCTGTTTAGTCTTTGCAGATCGTGAAAAATCGTGTAAAAAATTAAAAGTAATCGAGCAAAATCAGTAGGCCACTAATTGGATCTCTTTTTGACCTCGCTAAAATAGAAATATTATAAACAACCCTTCATGAGAAATACGAAAATAGTGAGATGAACTGAGCTCCACACCATGAGGGCTGCAAGACAGCTCGGCTCCGTCACCCATCCCGCCCAAAATAACGACAAACCCTATGCAAATATTAAAAATATAGACAACACACCTGCAAAGAAACAGGGTAAAACATTTTATTAAATAACTATTTACATAACGTTGGTTTATAAGATGATGTCAGTAGTGGACCGATGTGTGAATAGGTCGGAAGCAGCACAAGGCGCCAAGATCCGGATGGCAAGTCCTGGATGTTGGGTGCCATAGTTCAGAGTTCTGAGTTTGAGCCTTTTTCAATGCCTGTGCTTTGTTGTTTCCCCTCCATCAAAAACAAAAAAAAAATATAAAACTGTGCAAAAATACAAAAAAATCAAAAAATGTTTACAAAAGCAGTGCTTGTAAGACTGTCTGAAGCTTATTTCCACCTACTGCAGCTTCACTATTCTCAAAGTAAGTGAGGGTCGTTTGTGGACCTGACTGCATTTGAAAACAATGTTATATGGTACCTCCCTAAACCGCTTGAGGGAGGCCCCCGAGGGGCGGTGTGATGGCACGGACTCGGAGAAGACGCTTGGCTCCGACCCCCTCCCCAAGTCTTATAGCACTGGTGTAGCCTGAGATCGCCCCCGACATAGGCGGCCGGCTCCCGGGGTCCGGCGGAACTTTTTGCCTTTTGATGACTCTTCTATTCTGGACTTTGTCCCACAATCCATTTGACCTGAAGACACGCTGTAGTGGGGCGCCCCTTTACCGTTTTAGTTGCCATTCCGCCCGCTTTTGCTACACTGTGCCTCTTCCGCCATTCAGCTGTTTTCCGCCCGCTCTTGCGACTACAGCGTCTCGCTCACCATGTAGTTAAGTTGCTCCCGCTCTTGCGGTGCAGCGATAGGCGGCTGCCACAGGACTCCCAAAATGGCGGCCGGCTCTTCGGTTTTGGGCCTAGTCCACTAAAATGGCCCTGGGACACCTTGGAACTCGGACGCTTCCCTGATAGGGCTTGGGTCCCATTCTCGAAAGCGTCCCCTCAGCCGTGAAGATTCTACAAAAGTCTTGGGGGCCCCCGACTCCCGCAGGCTTCTGGTGGGGAGCGGCTGCCATGTCTGCTCGTGGAATTGCCACGACGGAGCTACGAGATGGTAGTGCTCTCATGCTGACGCCAGCTTTATTCTGAAACATCCAGAAACACTGTAGACTACCAATTCGATCAGTTCCGGTAGCGCCCCAACATGACCCGGAAGAGAAGAACTTGCCCTCCCCTCTTTGACTGATGGTTCTTGTTGCCTGTCCCCTCTGTTGTCATTTAACAGAACTTTTTGGACTGCTGAAAGGGGTTGTGTTCCGAACGCTGGTTGGTGGAGACATTTTGACTATATTCTTGACCTACGTTGTCACGTAATGCGTTATATGACACGCCGCGTTAGCGCACCCGGAAGTGATCCGGGGCGCGGCGCGCAGCGCGTAACGTAAGCATAACAGGTCATGTGACTTGTTAATAAAACTTTTCATTGGTTCATTTTACTTTTGTAATTTTATGATGAAAAGCTTGGTCATATGACCTAAAAATTACGCTTTTTATTGTTTTCGAACATTTTTTTTTTTTAAACATATATGTTATAATATTCCAGGCTAATGTACTTTCCCGGAAAATTTACAACTGTCCTGCAAGTAAAATATATTCCTTTTTCGAGAAAAAGGGCGTTTCTTCGTTCCATGACGGAGCCGTTGAGTAAAAGAGACTCGGCCTGCTGTCTTAGTCGCCGATACGCCTGATTATCAGATTCTTATCGATCACTTTATGTTGCAGGAGTGGAAAACACAACTGCCCTTGACCATTTATCTTTACTACGTTCCTACATATTATACCTTTTATCCGTCATGTAATTGGACTGCTTTATTTCACTTGCCTTTTACTGATTCGAAAACAGTGACTAAAAGTAAAAACTTTACCAATGTAAATACTACTACCGTGTTTTGTTTTAAAAACCTTTATTGTGAAAATGTCAGTATACAAATACGGGCCTATAACCACGTGGGCCGGCCACGGAGCAAACTGAAATCGTATATGATGAGGAGACATTTACACTGTAGAGGAACGTAACGAGCGGGCCATTAGGTTGCAAGAACTAAGGTGTCTAACAGTTGCGGAATCGGTGGACGTACATTTTGTAATTAAAATAAGACAGGGCCACTTACAATAAAATTTTCTAGATATACATTTGCGGGCAAGGAGTTACGAGTCCCATTTATACCGGCGCCATTTTGGGCGAGGCCGGGCAGGTCCAAGATATAGTCAAAGTGTCTCCACCAACAATCGGCCAGACCAGAACCCCTTTCGGCCCTTTATGCTACAAGATGGTGTCTTCCATTCAGAAAATATTGTTGGCAGCATTTTGAAAGGAAAGATAAACAGCCGTTCTCCTAGTGAGTCTCACATTGTTACATTTAGGAAGAATGTTGAAGAGTAATATGTGGAAAATCTGAAGCCATTTTTCTACAAACTCTCAATCAGCCTTGGATGGAAAAAAAAATCCTGAAGAATGTACAAACTGAAAACCAATTTTTGTCTGTATAGCATCAACAGCAACGCTTGAGTCAGCTTTGAGTCAAGCCGCCATTTTCATTAGATCAATAGCGTCCCCCTGCACACATTGAGGAACCTGGTCGTGTCTTCAGGTGAAACGGATTGTGGGACAAGAAGCAGAAAGGAAAAGGAAAAAAGTTCCGCCGGACCTCGGGAGCCGGCCGCCTATGTCATGGGCGATCTTTGGCCACACCAGGGCAATAGTGAAGCTGCAGCAGGTGCAAAAGAGCTTCAGACAGTCTTACAAGCACTGCTTTTCTAAACATTTTTTTGTATTTTTGCACAGTTTTATATTTTTTTTTGTTTTTGATGGAGGGGAAATAACAAAAAACAGGCATTGAAAAAAGCTCAACAGTGCAGGGCGCCTTGTGCTGGTTCCGACCTATTCACACATCGGTCCACTACTGACATCACCTCATAAGCCAACGGGGCACCCCACACTGACTTTCGGCGCAGCATTGTAGGATGGCCACACCAGTGCGGCAACTTGCTGGACACCACCTCGGTGCCATCCGGATCTCGGAGCGTTCGAGTCAGTGTACCGCAAGAGTGACCGGAACTCAGCTGGTCACGCCGTCTTTCGGCGCAGCATTGTAGGATGGCCATACCAGTGCGGCAACTTGCTGGACACCACCTCGGTGCCATCCGGATCTCGGCGCGTTCGAGTCACTGTACCGCAAGAGTGACCGGAACTCAGCTGAACATGCCGTCTTTCCGCGCAGCATTGTAGGATGGCCACACCAGTGCAGCAATTTGCTGGACACCACCTCGGGCAATAGTGAAGCTGCAGCAGGTGCAAATAAGCTTCAGATAGTCTTACAAGCACTGCTCAGAACTCTCAACTATGGCACTCAACATCCAGGACTTGCCATTCGGATCTTGGCGCCTTGTGCTGGTTCCGACCTATTCACACATCGGTCCACTACTGACATCACCTCATAAGCCAACGGGGCACCCCACGCCGACTTTCGGCACAGCATTGTAGGATGGCCACACCAGTGCGGCACCTTGCTGGACACAACCTCGGTGCCATCCGGATCTCGGCGCGTTCGAGTCACTGTACCGCAAGAGTGACCGGAACTCAGCTGGACACGCCGTCTTTCGGCGCAGCATTGTAGGATGGCCACACCAGTGCGGCAATTTGCTGGACACCACCTCGGTGCCATCCGGATCTCGGCGCGTTGTGCTGCCTTCGGCCTATTCGCACATCGGTCCGCTACTGACGCCGCCTCACGTGCCAACTGATTTTCTACGCTTTTTGTAGCCCTATGCCGCATAACAGGTCATGTGACTTGTTTATAAAACTTTTCATTGGTTCATTTTACTTTTGGTTTCCTAAAGATGGAAGGCTTGGTCATATGACCTAAAAATAACACTTTTCATTGGTTTAGAACATTTTTTTTTCCCAAACGATGAAAGCCCCACCTTGTTTCTGGATGATTCAGACTGAAGCTGGCGTCAGCATGAGAGCACCACCATCTCGTGGCTCCGTCATGGTCATTCCGCGAGCAATCATGGCAGCCGCTCCCCACCGGAAGCCTGCAGGAGTCGAGGGCCCCCAAGACTTTTGTAGAATCTTCACGGCTGAGGGGACGCTTTTCGAGAATGGAGCCCAAGCCCTAGCAGGCAAGCGTCCGAGTTCCAAGGTGTCCCAGGGCCATTTTAGTGGACCAGGCCCAAAACCGAAGAGCCGTCCGCCATTTTAAGAGTCATGTGGCAGCCGCCTATCGCTGCACTGCAAGAGTGGGAGCAACTCAACAACATGGTGAGCGAGACGCTGTAGCCGCAAGAGCGGGCGCAACTCAGCTGGATGGCCGCCACCTGGGGAGGCCCGTTCACGCCGCCTCCCCCACGCCCCCCCCCGGGCCGCCCCACGCCAGTTTTCGGAGCAGCATTGTAGGATACCAAAACCAGTGCGGCAGTTTACTGGACATCACCTGGGTGCCATCAACATCTCAGCGCGTTCTGCTGCCTTGGGACTATTCGCACAACAGACCGCTACTGACGAGGCCTCCCTCCGCACCACCCTGGACGCCCCACGCTGTTTTTCTTTGCTGCATTGTAGGATCCCAAAAACCAGTGCGGCACCCAGGTGACATCACCTGGGTGCCGTCCAGAACTCAGCACGTTGTGCTGCCTTGGGACTATTCGCACAAAAGACAGCTTCTGACCATTGTTGCTTTTTTTTGTGAAAAATGTTTAAATGTTTTTACAGTTTTTGTTCCGTTCGTTATATTTAAAAGTTAATAAAGTTTTATAATCCTACTTAGTTGGAGTATTATATATTTTTTTAAAAACGGGTGAATGGGGCCTTGAATCGGGTTATTGTCATGTGTGGGCTTTGCAAGTGTACTGCTACAGGATCGGACATTTCAAACTCAAATGCACATTCTTTTTCTTACCTTTCCGAAGCATGGAGCGCAATAGCAGGCAGAGAAAGGGTGATGCAACTATTGAACACTGCCTGGCCTGGAAGTTGCTGGCAGTGCCCCCCCCCCGCCCGCTCCTGAAAGAGGACACACACACACCGCCGCCCCGAGTACTTCACAGATCTTTAAAAGACCATGCGCTTGTTCATGAGGCTTAAATGGTTTATCACCCCTTCTAGAACCCCTGCATCGACCCTCTGACGTTTCCTGGAAGAATTACCACGTAACACAATACCAAGCCTTGTCAGCTGAAACCCCAGAGGAATCGTGGGGCATATTATCAAGGGGGTTTAACTCCGCTTTTTTGGCTTTAAAAGCCAAGAAAGCGGAGATAAAATTATCTCCCTATTACCAAGCTGTTGCTAACACCAGTTAGTGACAGCTAAAAGGAGATAGCGACCATCTTGGGCCCCGCTTTGCATGTCAGTGATATTTATCACTAATGACATGCAAAGTGGGCGTGCCAAGATGTTAGCGACTGGAAACAGTCCCTAACATCGCTATCTCCTATTACCAACTTTTGGAGATATTCGCGCTAAGCGCGAATATCTCCAAAAGCTAACACCTGACCTGAGCAGTTCTTAGCCATGTTATCCAATGGGAGGTGGATAACATGGCTAAGAGCATTTGCTCGATAATACATGAATATCGCTGACTTTTCTGCGATATTCATGCATTGCGGCCGTTTTTTATTGCATTTGCGATAAACCTTGCTAATAGCAAGGTTTATCTGCGATAAAAATCGCCGATGTGCGGCGATAATTTTTGTCTCTAAACGAGTTAGAGACAAAAATTATCGCTAGTTGTTGGTAATATGCCCCCGGGTTTTTGCTTGCAGAAATCGGGAGGCGGGAGACTAGCACTGAAATCAGTAGTCTCACGCCTGAATCGGGAGGGTTGGCATGTCTGGATTCTCTACAGCTGGGGCCATAAACTACATCCGCAGGGGTAGGTGATAGCCTGGGACCAGCCTGGCATCTAAAATGGCTGCTGTGCACGACAAAATTGTGGCATTGGAAAAAAGGCAAGATGGCGCAGACAATGTTTATCAATAAGGATTCATTTATAACAAAATATTTTATCGCAGTGACAAATTGGCGGTCAACACTTCCTGATTTCCATCGAATCGAACGTTAACAGACGTCACGCAGCAAAAAAAAAAAAAAGCTCACGCACAGCCGCTGGAAGAGATGTATCAACATATATGAGCCTCCTCAGCCAACCTCTGGAAACATAGGGGATTAGGATACGTCTCCCGCACCCCCTTATACCTAGTAATTTAATTAAAACGAAGCACAAAATGGCGAATTCCCGTTTCGCTACCAGTTTGCGGCCCAGTTCGCGGCCCGTGAAGCGCTTCTACCGTGAAAAATCTTTTTTTTTTTATTTTCCCCACGGGACCCTTTAATAACCCCAACAACATTCCTAGGGGGTCAAGAGGGGTATACCTTGCCCCCTTTCATTAAATTCCCCCTTCGTTTTTCACCTCTTCTTCTCTCTCGATCCTACCGAGAGATAAGATGGCGGCCGCTCCGGACTGTTTAGAATGTTGACAGACACCGGAGAGCCAATCAGCTTTCTGCGCGCAAAGTTCCGTTTCGCGAAAAGTAAGCGAACCGGAGCGCAGTCCGGAGCGCTGTTACAGATATATATCTTGTTTTGAACGTTAATTTCTCAAAAACTACTGGAGCACATTTATTGAGACCTAGCAAAGGCACATCGGGCTAACAGTCCCTACAATTTTGCCAAGTTTCGTGCAAATCCATTCAGCCGTTCGAGCTAAAAGTGAGTCCAACCGCCCTATGGAAATTAACATGGGAAAAACGCGTTTTGGGACCCCCCTTTTTTCTCGGCCCCCCCTCGACAAAACCCCCCCAAATTTTCAAGGGCTGCTCAGAAACAAAATGTGCCATTTTCCTGAAAATTTCAGCCGATTCCGTCCACAAACGCCAAAGTTATTAGACATAGAATTTTCATAAATCCCATAGGGAATAAATCCTAACTATATATACCTACTGGCGATAGCCAGTAGGTAATATATATATATATATATATATATATATATATATACATATATATATATATATATATATATATATATATATATATATATATATATATATATATATATATATATATATATATATATATATATATATATATATGTATTTAATCCCCTCTCACTCTTAGAAGGAAGGAATCAGCACTCAGGTTGTAGTTTGAAAGTATTTAATCTGCAAAGGACGTGATCCACGTGTTTCAGCTCGTCCTACCTTGATAACGATACAAGACGTCTTTGTAGCATACTTATTTAAATGTTCAAATGCCTAAAGTTGCTAACATTAACAAAGGACTACATATTACTTTATTCCAATAAGCTGGTGCCCATATTGGCCTGGTCACGATGGGAAAATTCAGGAATTGATACAATAAAAAAAAGAAAACAAGTGTTAATATGCACACAATGTCATTTCAGCATATCTTGCCCCGTGACCACCATATGTGTATGTTCGTCAACGTGACTTATTCATATTAAACATACTTAGGATTGCAAACATCAACATAAACAATGGACTACACATTACTTTAAAGTGAAAGGCTATCAGCCATATTAATCTGGGCATGTTGCGTATTATAATGGTTCTTACACGAAAGGAAAGAAAAATAAGTGATGTTAATATACACACACTATACCTAAATAAAGTTCTAACTATTATAGTTCCATTCCATTCACAGCTCATTTGAGATGTCATGAGTGATGTCATGAGTGATGTAACTGACCATGTCTTGAATGATGTAATGTCTGAGGTCATTAGCAGTACATTGCGGGGGCGAAAGTTATAGTTAACTCAGGTGACTATAATTGCTGAATTTCACTGGTTGTGTATGAGTATAATCTGAGTCTAACTATACTGTCCCTGTAATCTTTGTTTTTTTCGGCAAATTTCTAGTTTTTTTTTAAAGTTAAGTAAGATGTATATCACAATGGATGGTGGGGGGTTGGAAGCAGGGCCTGGCATTGTGCTGCCCCCATACAAGCTTGCTGCTCCTGCCTTCCCTCCTCCTAGCCATCCATTGTCCAAGTCCATGTCCCTGCTCCCTTATTACAGCCCTATGTGGCTGTTGGTCTGCCACTGGCCTTACCACCTTCTCTGAACAGTTAGCTTGCTGCCCCATCCACCACCTCCCTATCCTCTGTTATCTGAATCCATGGACTAGCCTCCTCCCTCCTGCCAAGCATGGTCTGATGTGCTGCCACTGCCCTCCATTTAGCAGGATGTACAAGTCCACTCCTCCTGCCCTCCATTGCCCACTTCTATGTCCCATCATTGACCTTCTGCTTAGTCTCTGTGCTTAGCTTTCTGCCCTTATTCTCCTTCCCCCTGCCCTCCGATGACTGTGTGCATGTCCCTGCTCCATCCTTTTCGCCCACCATGTTCCATTGACCTGCCACTCCTATCTACTCTGAGTGTTCTGTTGACCTGCCACTCGCCTCCCACCTGCCTAGCATTGTCAGATGACTGTAACCTGTCCCTGCCACCTCCACCCTGGCATTCCACATTCCATGCCCCTATCCCCTTCCTCCTGTACTCCATGGTCCATTTTACTGCCACGTCATTCAGCCTACCTTTTGCCTCTTTCCCCTCTGTTCTCTGTTGTCTATGTGCATGGCCCTGTCCCCTCCCTATTGCTTTCTATGGATTGCTGTCCTGTGTGGTATATTGTGCTGCTGCAAACCCTGATGCCCGCACTGTAGGGTCAGTTTGGTGCACCTCTGCATGTCCCTCCTGTCCTCTGTTAACCGAGTCCATGTCCCTACCCCAATTCCTCCTGCCTTCCATGATCCAATGTCCCATACTTGCTAACATTTTGAATTTGGTAAGAGGGAGATTTTGAAAAAAAAACAGGGTATTGATTTTCCCCTTTGACTTACATTGAAAAAGAGGAGATTGTAGTCAGGTGACCGATCAAATAAAGCCCATTTGGGGTTAAAAACATTGGATGTTTCCTGGCTGAATCGGGTCTGTTGGCACGTATAGTTGTACTACCACTGACTCTTTTTTCTGCCCACAATTGTCTATTATATTGACACAGCCTCCGTTGCCAGCCCTGTATTGTTGATTTGTTGACCCTGCCTCCCTTTCCACTGCCCTCCATAGTCTCTTGTGCTGCCACTGCTCTTCCTGCCTGTCCAGTTTGGTCAAATTGTTGCCTCTGCACCCTCATACCTGCCTTCAATTTTCAGAGTTGGTGCCACTAGCCTCAGCCTCTCAACAGTATCCTAATGAACAACTAGATTGCTAACATTCTATATTTATTACAAAACTGTGGGTAACGCCTGACGTCATCTTGATGTAATCAAAACTGTAATACCTTTAGCATTTCCTTTAGAAATTACTTATATGAGAGGGTCTCATTTGCATCAAAATTATGGTTAGTGCTCTAAAAAACAAAAATGAGGACATATTTTCTGAGTTTTAAAATAGCTGCAAAGCACTTTTAAATTATTTGTTATCTTTATGTTTTTTTTATCCAGTTGACCACTTGATTAAATGTTGCACTTGGGGGAGAGGATGTAGTGTTACTTCCAGAGCTGCAGACTTTGCAACTCGGGAGCCAGGTTGGAGTTTCTGCTTCAGCTCAACATTCTGTGATTCTAGTCAAATCACTTAATCTCCCCATGTTTAAAACCAAAATGAATTTGTTCTTGTGTAATATAACCAATGCTCATGTAAAGCACTCCAATACCTGATAAGTCCGCACTATATAAAACTGCAAAAACACAAAAAAATAAAAAGTGTTTTGCACACCTCTTTCTTCGGGCTACATGTGGGCTACATCTAGGTGATATTTGTGCAAAAGTTGGTCTCTTTTGTCTCTGGTGGCCATCTTGGAAGATTTAGTTGTTATGAAGTTTCCTAATTTCCTCATTTACTGCAGTCTCCTCAGTAGGAAATGCTTTCAGTGTTTTACTTTGATTTCATCAAGAAGGTATTCAGATATGTCACACATTTGCCATAAATTCAGAATGTTAGCACTCTAGTTGCTCATTAGATCACCGTAGTAAAGCTGCTGCTCACAAGGGAAGTCTGCTGCTGATATTCAAAGTGCATGTTTCAGTCTGCATGTCAGAATTTTTTAATGAAATAGAAGAGGATTTGAGAAGTCAAAATCTGCCCTAATTTTTCTTTCAGCAGCACTAATCATACTTTCTATGGCAAAATGAACCCCCTCATTTTGTTCCTTTGCAAATTAAATGTTTTAAGTGTTACCACTTTATTCCAAACAAGATGGCTTCAGGTGTGCCATACTTTTGTCATAAGTAAGACTGTTAGCGCTCTAGTTGTTCTTTCCAACACTCTGGGACATTCTGTCATTGGGCTATACTTGGGGTACATCTGGGTAATATTTGTGCTACATTTGGGCTCTTTGTCTCTGTTGGCCATCTTGGGAGACTTATTTGCTATGAAGTTTCCTAATTTCCTCATTTACTACAGTCTCCTCATCTCCTCAGTAGGAAATACTTTCAGTTTTTTTCTTTGAATCCATCAAGAAGGCATTCTGATGTGTCACATATTTGCCATAAATTCTGCACTCTAGTTGCTTATTAGATCACTGTAGTAAAGCTACTGCTCACCAGGGAAGTCTGCTGCTGGTATTCAAAGTGCATGTTTCAGTCTACATGTCAGAATTTTTTTAATGAAATGGAAGAGGATTGGAGAAGTCACTCAAAATGTGCCCTAAATATTCTTTCTGCAGCATTAATCATACTTACTATGTCAAAATGAACCACCTCATGTTGTTCCTTGTTAAATTAAATGTTTTAAGAGCTACCACTTTATTCCAATCAAGATGGCTTCAGGTGTGCAATACGTTTGTCATAAGTAGGACTGTTAGCACTCTAGTCGTTCTTTAGAACACTCTGGGAAGCTGCAGTAAAACATAAAGTAATCAACTGACAGTTCTGCCCTTGTTGGATACACATGTTTTACTGAGAATGTCAGACTTCATTTTTACATGACTGAGAAAGATAATGTGAATTTACAGAAAATATGCTCTCAGTTTAGCTGATAGATCACCTTCCAAACCTCTGTGGGAAAAGCATGAGATATTAGTTTTCTTTCAAACAATATTCATGATATCCTAACAGAATACTTTTTCAAATTGTAATATTCACCTTAGAACACACCACAATTCCTAAAATGAGTATGGTACCATCAACAAATGATTTATAATGTAACTAAAGTCTTAACATCTTCTATTAAATGCAATGCTTTTTAATGAGGTGCTATCATGTATATTGGTCCCAAGATGGCTGCCAACACTTCTTGGATGAAGTGCTGACAGCCATCAGATCTGATGATGAGATGTGTGAGTAGGCTCCGCCCAGATATATATATATATCTTTTTCAATTGATATTTTTAAAACTAGTGAACAGATTTGCACCATTTTAACAAAAGGGGCTCTTTCTGAACCAAGGACTACCTTTTTGCCAAATTTGGTGTAATTCTGTTCAGCAGTTTGGTCTGTAACCGTGTTTAAATTTCCTATGGAAAATTGCATGTAGAAAAAAAGTTTTGGGACCCCCCTTTTATCTCAGCCCCGCTTGCCAAATCACCCCAAAACTTTCAAGATAGGGCCATAAGCTTTGAAAAGTTTGCGAATATTCGTCAATCGACATCAAAGGTATTGGGAATAGAATGTTGCAATTTTCCTATGTTAACTAGGTCCTAACTATGACAACCTGCTGGCGACCTCCAGTAGGTAATGTATATATATATATATATATATATATATATATATATATATATATATATATATATATATATATATATATATATATATATATATATATATCACTGAAAGAACCATAGGTTATAGACCATATATAGTTAGGGATTAGCATTTAAAAAACCTTATTTTATTTGCACAAAACCATTGAAATTCCATATATAGTTAGTTGCACTAACTATATATCGCGGACCCGCAATCCACTGCTAATGATGTCACATATTACATCATTCAAGACATGGTCAGTGACATCACTGATGACATCACTGATGACATCTCAAATGACATCACTGATGACATCACTGATGACATCACTGATGACAACACCCAGTGACTGTATGTTTCTGTAAAGTTAAAATATGTCTTACATATTGAAGAATGAGTGGATGTATAAGTGTCTGGATGAAGGATTTAGTAGGTGCATGACTGACTGTATGAGAGAATGATTAAATGTGTCTCACTGAGTGTATGGGTTAGTGATTAAAGTGTCTTAATTTGGCAATCATTATTTATGTTGTTCTGTAAACTGCTGCATGTTTAAATCAGTAGCTATATCAGTAACTATATGGGTTATTGAATGGTTGCCCAAGTATTTGTATGGGAGACTGAGTATGTGTGTGGGTGGCTGGGAGGTGTATAACTCTGTGCATAGATGTGTGAGCAGTTGATTCCCTAGGTGTATGGGTTCAAAAGTGCATGTAGAAACAGCTGTATGGACAGTTGACTGTGTGCATGAGTATATTGGTGAGTGAATGGATATCTCAGTGCTACATGTCAAAGTAAGTACATATGTAAAACACACTCCATGTGAGAGTTGACATATATAAATAACTGAACATAAGAGCCAGTGAATGTGTGAGTGGCTGTATGAATCATTGTGAACTTGTATCAAGGATTGTATAGGAGAGTAAATATGTGTTACTATATGTTTGAATAAGTAAGGTGTGTATAACTGTATAGTTGAGGGAATGGAGATGTGATTGATTCTTTGCATGACTGACTAGGTGTGTGAGTAACTCCATGGATGTGTCTGTGAGTGCCTGTTTACACTGAGTGTATCTAAGGTTATATTAGAGTCTGAAGATGTATTATCACATAAATGATATCATCAGTGATGTAATCAGTAATGTCAAATGAGATGTCAGTGATGTCATCAGTGATGTCATTTGAGATGTCATCAGTGATGTCATCAGTGATGTCATTTGAGATGTCATCAGTGATGTCATCAGTGATGTCACTGACCATGTCATGAATGATGTAATATGTGACATCAATAGCAGTGGATTGCGGGTCCGCGATATATAGTTAGTGCAACTAACTATATATGGAATTTCAATGGTTTTGTGCAAATAAAATAAGGTTTTTTAAATGCTAATCCCTAACTATATATGGTCTATAACCTATGGTTTTTTTCAGTGAATTTTCAAGGTTTTGTAAATGCAAATTCCTAACTATATATGGTCTATAACCTATGGTTTTTTCTGTGAATTTCATTGGTTTTTTAAAAGCTAATATCTATAGCTGTAAAATATATTCTTTATTAAGTGATGTATCACGTAGCCCGTGAGACGCCTCATGATGCATCGCATAACCGTGACGTATCGTCTCTGCAGCGCAAACCAAACCCAAAACGTAAGCGCGCCAGAACACGCTTAAAGATATATATATATTTTTTTAACCTTAATTAGACAAAATCCACACGTGCACATATCACAAACGTTCAAAAAACACAATATGTCGGACTCCCGTTACGCTGCCGGTTAGCTGCCCGGTTAACGTACCAGGAAGCACCTTTACCGCGAAAAATCGCAATTTTTTTTTCGTATGCCCCGCAGGGAACTTTAATAGCCCCCTCATCAATCCTAGGGGTTCAGGAGGGGTCTGCCTTACCCCTTTCATTCATTTACACCTTTTTTTTTTCCACCTCTTGTCTCTCGATCCTACCGAGAGACAAGATGGCGGCCGCTCCGGACTGTTTACAATGTTGACAGCCAATCAGCTACTCCTCAGACTCCCGTTACACTGCCGGTTAGCTTCCCGGTTAGCTGCCCGGTTAGCTGCCCGGTTCGCGTACCAAGACGCGTCTCTACGGCGAAAAAATCAGATTTTTTTTTTTTTGGGGCCCCGCGTGGCTCTATAATATCCCCCTCATCAATCCTAGGGGGTCAGAAGGGGTCTACCTTGCCCCCTTTCCTTCATTTCCCCCTTTGTTTTGGCCTCCTCTTGTCTCTCGATCCTACCGAGAGACAAGATGGCGGCCGCTCCGGACTGTTTAGAATGTTGACAGACACCGGAGAGCCAATCAGCTTTGCTTCGCAAAGTTCCGATACGCGAAAAGTACGCGAACCGGAGCGCAGCCCGGAGCACTGTTACAGATATATATCTTGTTTTAAACGTTAATTTCTCAAAATCCACTGAAGCACATATATTGAGACCTAGCAAAGGCACATCCGGCTACCAGTCCCTACAATTTTGCCAAGTTTCGTGGAAATCCATTCAGCCGTTCGGGCTAAAAGTGAGGCCAACCGCCCTATGGAAATTAACATGGGAAAAACGCGTTTTGGGACCCCCCTTTTTTCTCGGCTCCCCCTTGACGAACCCCCCCCCAAATTTCCAGGAGCTGCTCAGAAACAAAATGTGCAATTTTCCTGAAAATTTCAGCCAATTCCGTCCACAAACGCCAAAGTTATTAGGCATAGAATTTTCAAAAGTTCCATAGAGAAAAAATCCTAACTATATATACCTACTGGCTATCGCCAGTAGGTAATATATATATATATATATATATATATATATATATATATATATATATATATATATATATATATATATATATATATATATATATATATATATACACATATATATATATATATAGACACACGTGCATTTCCTCAAACCCAACCAATATGTCTGCAGAGGCTTTCCGTGCAAGGGAAGTGGAGGCGGCGCAATTATTCGACAACATTACCGTTACGAGTGAAACCACAAGAAAGGTCCCGGTTGGGACGGATAGAAGTGGCGAAGGTGACATTAAGACTTTGTATACAAATTTGGAAAAAGAAAAACGTTTGGAAATCACTAAATGGTGGGAGCACCATTCATTGACTAAATATGCAGATGCTGGTCGTGTTCCAAGAGGACTCCGCATTATGCTGGCTCCTAGTTTCGACCGCCCAAATCCAATGATGCTCAAAGAATGGGGGCAAAGTAATCTGGCAGCTTCAATGAACTTAGTTCACATTCTAATAAAATATGCTGCCATCGACAGAGCCGAAATACTTTTGAACATTGACAAAATCAATGAGGAGATCAGCAAATGCAAGGAGTCAGAAGCGGTTCTGAAAAACCTGGAATCAGCTATGAATGACCGCTTGAAAAAACATGGAGACAAGATCAAGGCTAGAAAGGTCAGCAAGTTTGCCCGCGACCAAGCATACTATGCACATGGACACATTTTTACCTTTGCTCGGAAATATAGTGCAGCAAAACGTCAGCAATATAGTGGGAATTAAAAACAGCAAGCTATTCCCACTACTTCACGCAACGATCTTGAACGCGATGAGGTGTTGCTTAATGACGATACTAGCAGCAACACACCTTCCTCATCAAGTGTTTCCAGTGATGATTTAAGTAGAGACCAGCAAGCAGCACCTATTCTGGATTTGGCTGAGGAACTTGATTTTTTAGTGGCAGAAAGACTGAGAACATTGCGCCCTCGGCTGGACAGTCAAGGGCAAATTGCAAAACCAAAAACCAAAAAAGACGAGAACGAAGGAAACAAGCAAGAAAACAAAGTGTAAAAAAAGAAAACCAAAGGGCCATGGCAACGAAGGAAGTGAGCAACAAAAATGCAGTAATTAACCTCTCCAGTGTGGTTCTGGAGAAAGCAGAAGAACAACTTTTGTCCTTGGGGCTCAACCTTTGTCCAGCCCAATCCTTCGACTATGCGGCGACCCGCATTGATGTCTATCGCTTCATACGTAAAATGAAGTTACGCAAACATTTTGCCACTCAAAACCTGGAAACGACTACTGGAACCTTGGCCCCAGGCGATTCCAACACCCCGGACGGGGTGCCGGAGGTAAGAGCTGCTGATGTCTCTACTTCTTTAACCCTTAATGACCTTTGTCAAGCCACTAATTCCCAACCTTTAATTTCTGAAATTGAGAGCAACACTCAAACCAGACTGGCAAAAATTAATATTATTCAAAAGGGTGCGGGCATCACGCCTTTCAAAAACAAGTCTAAATTTGTACCTCTAATGGTAAAAGATGCCATTGACACATTCCATGAATGTATTACCAACGAAATCAAGCAATTACATATCAAATCTTACAAACGGAATAAAAGCAAATATTACCAGCAACAAGCAAATTACATAGCGCTTATGAAGAAACTTACTACTAACCCAAACATAGTTGTAAAAACAGCTGATAAAGGTGGCAACCTGGTGATTTGGGAGAAAAGCGACTATGTGGCAGAAGCTTTGCGTCAACTCAACATTACATTGTGTTACAGCAAAGCTAACAAGAAAGAATATCTTAACGCCAAGAATTTGTAGGAAAAATTGTTAAGTAGGTATCGGCGAGAGGGATTAATTTCAGGTGAGGAATATAAATTCATGTACAAAGAATTTCCGGTCCTCCCTGTCTTTTATCTAATCCCCAAAATACATAAAAACATCTCCCCCACTCCCGGAAGACCCATCATTTCGGTGATTAACAGTGCCGGAGAGAATGTAAGCCATTATATTGACTATTTTTTACAAGATTTGGTTAAAAAACTGCCTAGTTATGTGCGCGGCACTGGCGATTTCCTGGTAAAGATCAAAGACTTGGAATGGCAAGAGGATATGTTGCTCATCACATTGGATGTAGAATCCCTTTATACAAGTATTGGTCACTCAGAGGGATTAAGGGCTACGAAACATTTTTTGGACACTCGTTCTGCTGACTTTTGTGAACATAACAAAGTCATTTTAGAGCTCATGCATTGGTGTCTGAACAATAATTATTTTGCCTTTGGGAAGGACATATGGAGACAATTACGTGGCGTGGTCATGGGTTCCTGTTTCTCCCCCAGCTACGCGTGCAGGTGGGAGGAACAGGTCCTAGGCATTACGCATGCTACATGGGTGAGAGAAAAAATCATCAAATATCTAAGATATATTGATGATATCTTTATTCTGTGGCAGGGAAATGAGGAGGAAGCGCAGCTGTTTATAAATGAAATCAGCGTTAACTCGCTTAATCTCCATTTTACCTCATACATCAGTGCCCGCCAGATAGAATTCCTAGACGCACAGGTTTATGTGGAACATAACCAACTAACTTCCACATTACATCGCAAACCTACTTCTGGAAACACCCTCTTACACGCCTCTAGTCTCCATCCTAAGCACACCATTTACAGTATCCCTTTAGGTGAAATCCTAAGAGTTAAACGTATTTGTAGCTCTACATCTGATTTTGATAAATGTATCAATGATCTCAGAATTAGGTTTCTAGAACGTGGTTACTCTAATCAGATTTTTAACCAAGCTTTGGCTAAGGCAAGGTTAAGAAGTAGAGAGAGTTTATTAATGACACCTGACCCTGACAATGTTGAGTTATCTGCTGTTTCCGATATGACTATCAATACCTGTCCCAGGTTTATCACAGCTTACAGTAGTGATGAACATGCCATCAAAAGAATTATTCAAAAAAATTGGCCCATTATTCTTACCGACAACATTTCGAGTCCTACTTTACCTGCCAAACCTGTGATAACTTATCGTAGGGCCAGGAATATGGGCATTTCTCTTGATGTTAGCAGTCCTGAACTAAAACAAAAGGATATTTGGTTAAAGGCTAAACCTGGATTTCGGAAATGTTCTCACTGCAGGGCCTGCAAATTTGGGGAAAATAAAACACACTATTGAACCCCTTTTTGTCCCAGTGAGATTCCAATTAAAGGCTGTTATGGCTGTAAAACGGATTTTGCAGTCTATGTTCTGACGTGCACCTGTGGACTACATTACATCGGTAGTACTAAAGCCCAGGTGCACGTCAGAATTTTGCAACACTTAAGGGCTATATTGCATACCGATCCCTCTTATCCTGTAGCACGCCATTTTGCGGCCAAACATAATAAAGACCTTAATTGGTTGAAATACTATGTGATAGGATCAGTATTGCCCTTACGCAGAGGAGACAATAGAGAGTTGTTATTGCGACAACTCGAAACACGTTTCATATTAGAGTTTGATAGTAAATGGCCGAATGGCCTGAATAACACTGAAGATTTTTACAATTTCTTGTAAAACACTAGGAACTCTGTTACTGTATATAATATGAATCAATTTGCCCCTCTTTTGGTACCAGCCTTCCAGCTTTGTCTGTGGTCAATTACTGTCAGGTATTCTGCCCAAATGTTAATGAGTAGTCAGGTTCCCTGTTGCTCATTATTACATGCTACAATGGGCTGATATACTCTCTCTCATGAACTTCTAGCATTAATAGATAGTCAGGTTCCCTGTTATCTATCAGGGTTTATTTAATGCTCATGACTAAAAGCACTTTATTATGTAAATTAATATGAATCAATTGCATATTTATGTGTCATCAATTTTTCTATATTGCGCCGTCCCTTTACCATTTTAAGATCAATGGTTCTTTCATCCTTCTCTCTATTTTTATCACATTTTATCACTATTTAACTTTTATACACACTTTCTGTTATGTTCTTTTAAGATAATAACATTATGAAATCAATGTTTTTAGAAATGCATTTTTAAAACAATGAATAGTCCCTGATTTTATGATGGGTAATGATTGGTTTTTTCTTAGTGCATTCTTTGATATTTTATAACATGTATTTCATTGTCTTCTTGAATATACAGTTTGCACTTTATTTCTAGCCTCTTTGCACACTAGGCATGGTTGTCCTAGCTTTTTTTATGTGTTATTTAGTACTGCTCCGTTAGGCCCTACATTAGTTGAAAGAATTCAACTTTATTCTAACATGATGTTTATACAAGTTAGCACAATATTTGACGCTATCTCTTGATGACATGTCCAATATGCTCAAAACATCTGTGTATATGATGTATCTGGATTTATCCAGTTATGATATCCTTTTTTGGAATTTATTCGGAGATTTGACTGCTGTGTATAAAAAATATTTGTATACTATGTATGCATTGCGCATTTATGCCGAAATTGCTATATTTACAGAAATTTCTGCTTTGTTTTGAACTTTTTATTGAGATAATCTGTTTTCCCCTTTTATGGTGGTCACATGACCCTTAAGGGAGGAGGGCTGCAGGCGGGGCACTTTAGCACTTTAAAAGCACTGTAAAAATCACTAATGCCTTGCATGTGAACAAGGGCTGCAAAGCCCGAAACGCGTCATGGTTGGTTGGTTGTGGAAAATACTGGAAAAATAAAAATACTTACCTGAATACTGCGGTCTGTCTCCTGCTTCGCCGGTCCTGCTGGATTAGAGGTGGTTTCTAGGAGTTACTGTTGATATATATATATATAAATATATAGACACACACACAGATATATATATATAGACACACACATATATATATATATTTATATATTACCTACTGGCGGTCGCCAGTAGGTATATATAGTTAGGACCTACTTACCATAGGAAATTCCGAACATTCTATTGGGAATAACTTTGGCGCCGATTGAGGGATCTGCCTGTAATTTTCCTTAAATTTGGCTTGCTGCGCTCCGCTCCTTCCCTGAATGTTTCAGGGGGATTTGTCAAGCAGGGGCCGAGAAAAAAGGGGGGTCCCAAAACGTGTTTTCCCCATGTTAATTTTCATAGGGACATTCTGACAAGGCTACAGCTCGAACGGCTGAACGGAATTATACCAGATTTGGCAAAATGGAAGGGACTGGTATGCAGCTGTGCCTTTTGTACATTTGGTATAAATCCCTCCAGTAGTTCTTGAGAAAATTGAATTTGAAATTTTTCAAATGGCATTTTCTATGGGACCTTTAGACACAGCTACAGCCCGAACGGCTGAACGGAATTAAACCAAACTTGGCAAAATGGTAGGGACAGGTGTGCAGTAGTGCCTTTTTTATATTTGGTGAAAATCCTTCCAGTAGTTGTTGAGAAAATGAATTTGAGCAAATTATATATCTATATGCGCTCAACGTTCTATTGGGAATAACTTTGGCGCCGATTGAGGAATCTATGTGTAATTTTCCAGAATTTTGGCCATCTCCGCTCCGCTCCTTCACTGAAAGTTTCGGGGGGATTCGTCAAGCGGGGGCCAAAAAGGGGGTCCCAAAACTTGTTTTCCCCATGTTAATTTCCATAGGGACCTTTAGACAAGGCTACAGCCCGAACGGCTGAATGGAATTAGACCAAACTTGGCAAAATGGTAGGGCCTGGTATGCAGATGTGCCTTTGCTATGTTTGGTGAAAATTCTTTCAGTAGTTCTTGAGAAAATTGAATTTGAAATTTTTCAAATGGCATTTTCTATGGGACATTTAGACACGTCTACAGCCCGAACGGCTGAACGGAATTCCACCAAACTTGGCAAAAGGTAGGGACAGGTATGCAGTAGTGCCTTTTCTATATTTGGTGAAAATGCCTCCAGTAGTTGTTGAGAAAATTGAATTTGATCAAATTATATACCTATATGCGCTCACCGTACGCACACCGTACGCCTACGGTACGCGTACCGTACGCGTACGTGCGCGCACGTGCGCGTACCCTTACGTGCGTGAGCGAGTTTCTAATTGACTTGTAGTCGACTGTCAACATTCCAAAATGTCCAAACCAGGAAGTGTTGGCCACCATCTTGTTTTTCAGGAGAACTGAGGTACAAGAGATCCCAAAACAAGAGTGGAAAACACAAAAAGGGGGCAGGGTAGAGACCCCCCAACCCTCTAGCCCGTCTCAGGGGGTCCCAAAAGGACCCCCAAGGGCAAAAAAACCCAAACAAACAAAAAAAATCACGGGGTACGCGCACCGTATGCATAGGGTACGCGTACCGTGCACGTACCCCGCGATTTAAAAAAAAAATTAAAAGGTGCACTTGGTGGTCCTTCTGGGACTCCCTGAGAAGGGCTAGACAGTCGGGGGGTCTCTACCCTGCCCCCTTTTCGTGTTTTCCACTCTTGTTTTATCTATTGCGTGGCAGCCATGCCGTGAGGATTGCACCGCTGTTGTGAGCTTATACAGTCTTGAGGCTCCGGATTCGTGAGCCACTTTCAGTCCATCAGGAAGGCTTACTATTTTGAACAGCGCCTCTATGCTCTCCCTGTTGAGCCCACTAATGGCTAAATTTGTGTAAATATATTTGGAGTGACATTGTGTGTTTAATAGAAACTACGAGGCTGGTGAAAAAACTGCTGCTCCCAGAATGCCATTCTGTGAGATGACGAGATCACGAGGCCCTATCTGAAGACAATAAAGGGGTTGAACAGCAACAGATTTTGCCTTTTATTTCGATGTCGCTCTGCCTGGGATCAAGGACAATTTATGTCTGAAATGCGTAAGGCACTTGAATTAACCAGGGGTTGCAAGCTGTGATGTTGCCTGATTGTTCCGATGGAGAGTGCAATTCTAAAGCTTTGGCAACTTGTGAAACTTTATCTATTGCGCGGCAGCCATGCCGTGAGGATTGCACCGCTGTTGTGAGCTTATACAGTCTTGAGGCTCCGGATTCGTGAGCCACTTTCAGTCCATCAGGAAGGCTTACTATTTTGAACAGCGCCTCGATGCTCTCCCTGTTGAGCCCACTAATGGCTAAATGTGTGTAAATATATTTGGAGTGACATTGTGTGTTTATTTGAAACTACGAGGCTGGTGAAAAAACTGCTGCTCCCATAATGCCATTCTGTGAGATGACGAGATCACAAGGCCCTATCTGAAGCCAATAAAGGGATTGAACAGCAACAGTTTTTGCCTTTTATTTCGATGTCGCTCTGCCTGAGATCAAGGACAATATATGTCTGAAACGCATAAGGCACTTGAATTAACCATGGGTTGCAAGCGGTGATGTTGCCTGATTGTTCCGATGGAGAGTGCAATTCTAAAGCTTTGGCAACTTGTGAAACTTTATCTATTGCGTGGCAGCCATGCCGTGAGGATTGCACCGCTGTTGTGAGCTTATACAGTTTTGACGCTCCGGATTCGTGAGCCACTTTCAGTCCATCAGGAAGGCTTACTATTTTGAACAGAGCCTCTATGCTCTCCCTGTTGAGCCCACTAATGGCTAAATTTGTGTAAATATATTTGGAGTGACATTGTGTGTTTAATTGAAACTACGAGGCTGGTGAAAAAACTGCTGCTCCCAGAATGCCATTCTGTGAGATTACGAGATCACGAAACCCTATCTGAAGCCAATAAAGGGGTTGAACAGCAACAGGTTTTGCCTTTTATTTCGATGTCGCTCTGCCTGAGATCAAGGACAATTTATGTCTGAAACGCGTAAGGCACTTGAATTAACCAGGGGTTGCAAGCGGTGATGTTGCCTGATTGTTCCGATGGAGAGTGCAATTCTAAAGCTTTGACAACTTGTGAAACGTTATATAAATATATATATATATATATATATATATATATATATATATATAAATAAATATATATATATATATATATATATATATATATATATATATATATATATATATATATATATATACGGAAAGATAGATTGATGGATGGACAGACAGACAGTCAGACAGACAGACAGACAGACAGACAGAGAGACAGACAGACAGATAGATAGATAGATAGATAGATAGATAGATAGATAGACAGACAGACAGACAGACAGACAGATAGATAGATAGATAGATAGATAGATAGATAGATAGATAGATAGATAGATAGATAGATAGATAGATAGATAGATAGATAGATAGATAGATAGATAGATAGATAGATAGATAGATAGATAGATAGATAGATAGATAGATAGATAGATAGATAGATAGATAGATAGATACCCACATGTTTTCTATTCTTGGCACAATAAAAGAAAATAACCATCTCACCAGCCTACCAAGGCCAGATCTATGGCTTTGTCAGTGCTTGTTTAGATCTAGTGTTACCCAAGACTTGCTGATTTTAATTTACGTTTATATATGAAGGGGGAGATTTACAAGAAACTGACGCATCTGTACCGATGTGTCAGTTTCCCTGCGCCACCATGGATGCGCTGTATTTACAATACGGTGCACCATGGCGCAAGGATCGACGATGCGTCAAAAAATTCTGACGCATCTGTTGACCCAAAAGTAACACAATGCTGGAGTTGCTCATGAAAGTGACGCAACTCCAGCAATGCTCCACTACAGATAGGTGAGCCCCATTTAAAAAGCCTTGTGTCATTCCTTACGGCAGGTCTGAGCGGGTGTTGGGATTTTGACGCAGTGAAGGTGTAGAGTGACGGAGTGAAATGTTGTAAATTTTTCTGGGCCAGTTCAACATGTCTTTTTGTGTGGGAACACCCACCCTGCATACATCATACGTGATGCAGGTATAATGTGGCGCAGTGCTTTACAAGGTGACACATCTCCCTAGATGCGTCACGTTGTAAATTGGCCGTTAGGTGATGCATTGTTTATGCCGCTGTTGCGTCACAAAAAGTGACACAATGGCGGCACAAAAGTGTTGCAAGATGCTTGTAAACCTGCCCCACAATACCTAGACATTCAGGCAGATCTTTTCATCCGTATGTCTGTTGAGTCATTATGTTTCTCCAGCTACAGCATACATTATGGGCAATAGTCAGTCCACTTCAGCAATTGGCTAACTACACCATGGCTGATGGCATTTCTGTTCTTTCACAAGGAGCAAATCCACAAAGTAGTTCTCATTAGTGCCAGGGATTACTATGGCAAATTGTGTTTTTTTAACCAAAAAATACCTTTCCTTTTTAACTATATCTAGGGTTGACTTCCTGCTTTTCAGCTTTTTCAATGCTTATTTTGAGTTGTCATGGGTTTAGTACAACGTTATTTTTGACGAAATGCATTCCCTCCCTAATATATAACAGCATACTCTAAATCTATTGGCTTTGCCAATGCTTATTATGTTTGTATGACTTACTTCTGGAAACGCAGGCCTTCGTTAAATATAAGTAGAGATCAGATCATATTTGCTCATTAAAAACTTTGTGAATCAGGACCAGTGTATTGATCGGATACTGGAAAGCCTTTGTATGCATGTGTGAATGTAAGAATTGTTTTATAGTCCACAGCCATTGAACAACAACATTTTCTCTCTTTGAGCATTAAAGTAATTAAAATTGATTAGCGCTCAACATACTATGCACAGCTAATAGGTCCACTAATGTAGACAAATCACTCATTGCAGGCACTCTACACCTAGCGTTTTCTTAAATAGTATCTGAATTGAAAGCTAGTTTGCACCCCACTCAAATAAGGGACACAGGCTCCACAGACGCTAATATTATATATCGTCTTATGTTTTAATCACCACTTAAAAAACATGACGACTATGAAACAAATGGTGCGAGAGCATGTCTAATTTTCATTACAAGCTGCCTTTATTGATTGATGTCTCATTAACTATTTAATTGCCAACAGGTGCGGCTGATTGTTATTTCTTTAGCTCAAGAGTCTGAAACCGAACATAAGGAATTGATAAATGAACGAACTCCAGTTGTTGCTGGAGGGAAATATGTTTCCACATGGTCTTGTTATAATGGTTCATCAAGGAGTCACTGCTAAAAAAAAATCAGAAAATCAACTGACTAAAGGCAAAAAGTGATAGTAGGTAAAACTAAAATCTGCAAGGGACCTGTTCATGAAAAAATTGCTGTTTCTACTACCTGATCTTAAAATGCAGTTCTGCACATTGAATTTCAGAGAGGAACATCCCTCTGCACTCTGACAAGTCCACTTGCACTCTAATAACAATAATAGGCACTTTAAGCATCTAATAGGAATGATTTATAATTGTCCATTGCTGTAAAAGCCTTTTTGAGCTCAAGTGTATATATTTCAATGTTCTCTCGCTTTGCGTTTTTATCTGTGCTTTTATTTTTTTATTGTGCTTTACTGTGTTTCCATGAGTAATTACACATTAACCTTGGATTTAAACTCCGATGCCAGAGTGTATAAATAAAGTATTTGATTTATCCATAAAATGTGTTTGTTGAATACATCAAGCCCATTTCTCTTTGACTTCTTTTTTGAAGCCACTGTAGACATCTGCATATAATGGGAGCTGGGAGTATAAAAACCTGTGTTGTGGCTGCACTATAACAAACCAGTATTAGTATATTATTCAGGGGTGCTTCATAACTTTATTAGTCCCTTCTCCCTGTTGGGTGTCCTTTGTAGGTTTCGGACCGAAGGCTGCGCTTGCGCTCGCTCCGAGATTTCATGTTTTTTAGTATGGGGGCTTGAACTCGTCCCTCTTCTCCATTGGCTGGTTTCCTAAACGGAGGCCAGCCATTGGAGGAGAGGGGCATCACTCCGTTCAAGCCCCGTCTTTTTCGGATTCGGGCGTGTTTTTTGCAGTTTTCTCGCCGTGATGTCATCCGTCACTCAACTGCAAAAACCACGCCCCCGAATGCGAAAATGTTGGCGCTTTTCGTACATCATTTCTGCCCGACCACCACCGCAAGAAGTCAAGAAGCTGACGAGTCCTCCGGTGAGTGCTTGCTCTCCTGCCCCCCCTCGTTGCTCGTGCTTGCTGTCCTCCCCCCTCATTGCTTGTGCTTGCTGTCCTGCCCCCTCGTTGCTTGTGCTTGCTTGCTCCCCTGCCTCCCCCCGTTGCACGTGCTTGCTGTCCTTCCCCCCTCATTGCTTGTGCTTGCTGTCCTGCCCCCTCGTTGCTTGTGCTTGCTGTCCTGCCCCCTCTCATTGCTTGTGCTTGCTGTCCTGCACCCCCCTCGTTACTTGTGCTTGCTGTCCTGCCCCCCCTCGTTGCTCATGCTGGCTGTCCTGCCCCCCTCGTTGCTTGCTGCCCTGCCCCATCGTTGCTCGTGCTTGCTCTCCTGCCCCCCCTCGTTGCTTGTGCTTGCTATCCTGCCCCCCCTCTTTGTTTGTGCTTGCTGTCCTGCCCCCCCTCGTTGCTTGTGCTTGCTGTCCTGCCCCCTCGTTGCTCGTGCTTGCTGTCCTGCCCCCCTCGTTGCTTGGGCTTGCTGTCCTGCCCCCCTCGTTGCTTGTGCTTGCGGTCCTGCCCCCCTTGTTGCTCGTTCTTGCTGTCCTCCTCTCCTTGTTGCTTGTGCTTGCTGTCCTGCCCTCTCGTTGCTTGTGCTTGCTCCCCTGCCCCCCCTCATTGCTTGTGCTTGTTGTCCTGCCCCCCCTCATTGCTCGTGCTTGCTGTCTTCCCCCCTCATTTGTCGGAGCAGGCCTCAGCCTGACCCACCAGTGCAAGGGGTTCGCCCTTCTCTGCTCAAGTCCTCAGACCAATAGGAAGAAGTTGACACAGAAACTGGAATAGAAAAAGTAACGGTTATTACACCTCATGTGGTGGTGCTACGGTTCAAACAGTACCCTTTGGCTTTGCAAGAAGTAGCACCACGAGCTAAGAAAGCATGGCATATTTATACCCGCACAGGGGCTCAAAAGAGGGCGGTACAAACACAAGAGCGCAGTTTATGTACGTATAAGGTAATATCGAGAGGCACAATCGATCAGTGGTAGGAGCTAACAGTTTTGGGGGTCGACAAACACATTACTATCTGGAACTAATCACTAACAGATGTGGACCCTACTTGACATGCGCGAAAGTGAGGGATGCTAAATATAATTTGTTGCTGGGCAGATTTCAAGTGCCATGGAGAGCAAGATAGGACAAAGCACATGGTCGACACGAGGCAGCATGTAGCAGACAAAATGGCTGCCTTTAATACAAAATGGAGTCCGCTAAATGTCAAGTTAACGGCTAGAACTAAGATACTAACATGTCTTCTGCTAATGCTTAATCCAATCGCTGTTAATTTACAACACGTTGCTTGCTGTCCTGCCCCCTCATTGCTTGTGCTTGCTCCCCTGCCCCCCGTTGCTCGTGCTTGCTGTCCTGCCCCCCTCATTCTTGTGCTTGCTGTCCTGCTCCCTTGTTGCTTGTGCTTCCCCTCCTGCCCCGACCCTCGTTACTTGTGCTTGCTGTCCTGCCCCCCTCGTTGCTTGTGCTTGCTGTCCTGCCCCCTCGTTGCTTGTGCTTGCTCCCCTGCCCCCCGTTGCTTGTGCTTGCTGTCTTGCACCCTCGTTGCTTGTACTTGCTGTCTTGCCCCCTCGTTGCTTGTGCTTGCTGTCCTGCCCCCTCGTTGCTCGTGGTTGCTCTCCTGCCACCCCCTTGTTGCTTGTGCTTGCTGTCCTGCACCCCCTTGTTGCTTGTGCTTGCTCCCCTGGCCCCGTTGCTTGTGCTTGCTGTCTTGCCCCCTCGTTGCTTGTGCTTGCTGTCTTGCCCCCTCGTTGCTTGTGCTTGTTGTCCTGCCTCCTCGTTGCTCGTGCTTGCTGTCCTGCCCCCCCCCCCTTGTGGCTCGTGCTTGCTGTCCTGCCCCCCGTTGCTTGTGCTTGCTGTCTTGCCCCCTCGTTGCTTGTGCTTGCTGTCCTGCCCCCTCGTTGCTTGTGCTTGCTGTCCTGCCCCTCATTGCTCGTGCTTGCTGTCCTGCCCCCCTTGTGGCTCGTGCTTGCTCTCCTGCCACCACCTCGTTGCTTGTGCTTGCTGTCCTGCCCCCCTTGTGGCTCGTGCTTGCTGTCCTGCCCCCCCCATTGCTTGTGCTTGCTGTCTTGCCCCCTTGTTGCTTGTGCTTGCTGTCCTGCCCCTCCTTGTGGCTTGTGCTGGCTGTCCTGCCCCCCATCGTTGCTTGTGCTTGCTATCTTGCCCCCTCGTTGCTTGTGCTTGCTGTCCTTCCCCCCCTCGTTGCTGGTGCTTGCTGTCCTACCCCCTCGTTGCTTGTGCTTGCTCCCCTTCCCCCTCTCGTTGCTTGTGCTTGCTGTCCTGCCCCCCCACATTGCTTGTGCTTGCTATCCTGCCCCCCTCGTTGCTTGTGCTTGCTCCCCTACCCCCCCCCTCCCCCGTTGCTTGTGCTTGCTGTTTTGCCCCCTCGTTGCTTGTTGTTTTTTAGATTTGAGTGAGTGAAATTTACCTAAGGGTGGCTGCTTCTTGCTGGTAAAAAGAAACACTGTAACTATTGGCTTTTCAAATGCTGTTCATCAATCGCACTCCTGCATCATTATCTATGTACACACAATTCTTGTAACAGAGGCAGTCTTTGGTTAAACTGTATTAGCATTGCTTTTACAACTCATAGACTGGCTGGGCCTCCTCTGGGAGCAAAGTAACAGAGAAAATATTGGTGCTAAAACTATTTTATTTTAGTAAGAAGAGTGTTGTAACACCATAGTGAATCAATTTTTGGTTTTGATGATCTTGGGATGAATTAGCTGGTCATGGCCATTTTTCAGCTTTCACATGCACCCGCACTGTTGCTAAATGTTGTCATAATCTGGAGCCATTACTACTAGTTATTGATCTATCACTTTGGAATTTACTTCCTGCCCAGACCTATCTAACCAATCAACAGTCAGGAAGAAAGTGAAGATCTCTCTGCTGTTGTTTTGCTTTTCTTTGGCATTTTTAGGCCAATATATCTATATTCATTATCTATGCTTACCATGTTTCATTCATTCACATAGTTTCATAAAATATTCTACAACTCACAGATCCATCTATGTATATGGCGCTACACAGAAAATGTTAATAAACACACATTAGAGTTATTCATCCCGACAAGACTACTTTCATTGATAGACCATGGGGATGCTCAATTTATATTTGCTCAAATAGCGTACATATGTAACAGGTCAAGATTAATAGGCATGTTGGTTTGTGAAAGTAGATTACTTATGTACTGACACAACTTCACTATTTAATATGAGCAGGCAGATGAAACTCAAAGTCAAGTCAAGTCAAGTCATAGAATTTATATAGCGCACTACATACCCGGAGGGTTTCAAGGCGCTCGGGAAGGGGAGGAGGATTACTTGTCAAATATCCACGTTTTAAGTTGCTTTCTGAATGCTAGGTGGTTCTGGGTAAGGCGAAGGTAAGCGGGGAGTGAGTTCCATGTTTTAGCGGCCAAGTATGAAAAGGATCTGCCTCCCATGGTGGTCTTGTTGATGCGGGGTACAGAGGCGAGGGCTTGGCTGGAAGAACGTAGTTGGCGGGAGGGGGTGTAGAAGGACAATCGAGAGTTGAGGCATTCTGGACCGATGTCGTAGAGTGATTTGTGTGCGTGGGTAAGCAGTCGGAAAGTGATCCTCTTATTGACGGGTAGCCAGTGGAGGTCTTTAAGGTGACCAGAGATGTGTTCGTTGCGTGGGATGTCTAATATGAGTCTGGCTGAGGCGTTTTGGATTCGTTGGAGTTTCTTCTGGAGTTTTGCGGTAGTACCTGCGTAGAGGGTGTTTCCGTAGTCCAGTCGGCTCGTGACCAGAGCATGGGTGACTGTTTTCCTTGTTTCGGAGGGGATCCAGCGAAATGTTTTTCTGAGCATGCGAAGAATGTTGAAGCAGGAAGAGGATACGGCGCTGACTTGTCTGTTCATAGAGAGTGAAGAATCCAGGATGACGCCTAGGTTCCGTGCGTGGTCTGTCGGGATGGGTGCTTTTCCGAGGGCTTCCGGCCACCAGGAGTCGTCCCATGCAGAGGGGGATGTACCTAAGATGAGGACTTCTGTTTTGTCTGAGTTCAGTTTCAGACGGCTTTGTTTCATCCATTCGGCCACTTCTTTCATTCCTTCGTGTAGGTTGGTTTTGGCGGTGCTGGGGTCATTGGTGAGGGAAAGGATCAGTTGAGTGTCATCCGCGTACGAGATGATGTTGAGGTTGTGTTGGCGTGCGATGGTCGCGAGGGGGCTCATGTATACGTTGAAGAGGGTGGGACTGAGTGAGGATCCTTGTGGTACGCCGCAGATGAATTCAGAGGCCTCGGACTTGAATGGTGGAAGGCGGACTCTCTGGGTTCTTCCGGTGAGGAACGAGGTGATCCATTCCAGTGCTTTTCCTTGTATTCCGATGTTATTGAGGCGTTGTAAAAGGGTGCTGTGGCAGACTGTGTCGAATGCTGCAGAGAGGTCGAGGAGGATGAGGGCGACTGTGTCTCCATTGTCCAGAAGAGTTCGAATGTCGTCTGTTGCTGCGATGAGGGCGGTCTCAGTGCTGTGTTTTGCTCGGAAGCCAGATTGTGAGGGGTCGAGGGATTTGTTGGCTTCGAGGAAGGCGGCGATCTGGTTATTGACAGCTTTCTCGATGACTTTGGCCGGGAATGGAAGAAGCGAGATGGGGCGGTAATTTTTGAGTTCGGTGGGGTCCGCTGTGGGTTTTTTCAGAAGGGCGGTGAGTTCAGCGTGTTTCCAGTCTTCCGGGAAGGTGGCGGAGTTGAAGGAACAGTTGATGACGTCTCGGAGGTGCGGTGCTATGACGGAGTCTGCTTTGTTGAAGATGTGGTGAGGACATGGGTCTGTGGGGGATCCTGAGTGGATGGAATTCATCAGGCGGATGGTGTCCTCAGTGGAGATTGGGTTCCAGTCGTTAAGGGTGTTCACGGGGGGAAGATGATCAGCAAATGGTAGGGTGGGTTGGTTTCCGGGTTGGTTGTCAAAGCTGTTGTGGATGTCTGCAATCTTGTTGTGGAAAAATGAGGCTAGGGAGTCGCAGAGGGTTTGAGAGGGGGTGATGTCGTTGGAGTTGGCCGAGGGATTGGAAAATTCCTTGACGATGTTGAAAAGTTCCTTGCTGTTGTGGGCGTTGTTGTCAAGTCGATCCTTGAATGCTGTTTTCTTGGCTTTTCGGATCAGTTGGTGGTGAGTGCTGGTGGCGTTTTTGAAGGCGTCCTTGGTGCTGGTGGTTGGGTCTTTTTTCCAGGCCTTTTCAAGGGAGCGGCAGAGTTTCTTGGACTTCTTGAGATCATCGTTGAACCATGAGGCCTTCTTGCTGCCAGGTTTGTTTTGACGTTTTTTCAGTGGTGCTAAGGTGTCAGCGGTGTTGGATAACCATAGGGTGAGGTTGGCGGCGGCTTCGTTAGCGTTAGAAGAGAGGGCTGGGGTGTTTTGAAGGAGCGATGCGGAGATTTGGTCCGTGGTGATTTTGTTCCAGTTCCTTTGTAGGGTAGGTTGGAGGTGGATGCTGGGTTTTGGTTTGTTGTAGGTGAAGTGAACGCAGCTGTGGTCAGTCCAGAGGAGGTCCGTGGTGTGGCTGAAGGAGACATGGTTGCTGGATGTGAAGATGGGGTCGAGTGTGTGACCTGCGATGTGGGTGGGGGAAGTGACTAGTTGTTTAAGTCCGAGGTTGGCGAGGTTGTCCACGAGGGTGGCGGTGTTGCGGTCGTTAATCTTTTCGAGGTGAAAGTTGAGGTCTCCCAGAAGGATGTAGTCTTTGGAGGGGAGCGCGTGTGGAGTGATGAAGTCCGTGATGTCTTCACTGAATTTTGCGCGGGGTCCTGGTGGTCTGTAGAGGAGGGTGCCTCTGAGTGTGGTTTTGGGGTCGATGTGGATCTGGAAGTGAAGGTGTTCGGAGTTGGCGAGGTTGGCGTCAGAGCTGGTTGAGATGCGGATTGATTTCTTATGGACGATAGCGATTCCTCCTCCTGTGTGGCTGGTACGGTCTTTGCGAGTGATTTTATAGTCTTCAGGGATGGCAATGGTGATGTCTGGTGCGGAGGAAGCATTCATCCATGTTTCCGTAAGGAAGGCGATGTCCGGAGAAATGGTGTCTAGTAGATTCCATAGGTCAATGGCGTGCCTGTGGACAGATCGGGTGTTGAGAAGGCTGCATTGTAGGTGGTTGGGGTTGGGAATCTGTGGTGTGGTCGTAGCGGAGATGTTGTCGGTGCCGCTGAATTTGCAGGAGAAGCAGGAGAAAGGTCCATGGGTTTGTCCAGGGGCGGCTAGGACGCAGTTGGGAGCGCGACCGGGGTTAAGGGCTAGGAGGGTTGCGGCATCGTAGGTGATGCGGGAGGGCAGCGCAGCGAGAGGGGCATGGGGTCTGGCGCTGGGCGCGGTCCAGGCGCGGACGGGCGTAGACGGGCTTACCTTTGGCGCACCTTCGGCGTGGCCGTAGCGCGTGGACGCTGCGCGTTGGGACATCTGACATAAATGAAGAGTGGAGGGGGGCGGAGCGTGGGCGGGTCAGCTGGGAGGCGGTAGCGGGGAGGCAGGGCAGGGGAAAGCACAACAACAAAATGGTGGGAGGGGTAGGAATCGAAACCAGCACAGTGCAATGCCAGCTATGAAGGAATGCACTGAAAGCAGGTAAAGCGCTAAGGACTTAATACTGTTAGGAATAGGTAAAAAGCGCTACCAAATGCAGTTATGTTCAAGCGCTACCCAAATGAGCCAGACACTAGCGCTATGAAGATGCACACGGAGGCTGATTGCTAATATAAGCGACACTACAATTCACAATGCACAGAGCACAAGCGCTATGAAGATGCACACGGAGGCTGATTGCTAATATAAGCGCCACTACAATTCACAATGCACAGAGCACAAGCGCTATGAAGATGCACACGGAGGCTGATTGCTAATATAAGCGCCACTACAATTCACAATGCACTGAGCCAAGAGCTACGATACCACACACGAGGGCTGCTTGAAAACGCTTCAGCTGTAGGCACTACACTACTTCCACTATGACTGAGAGCTTACGTTCTTCACCCAAGACTTTATCAGTGGTTTCAAGTTATTTCACGCATCTTTTATCAATATTTATGCGCTGGTTACCTATAAAGTTCACTAATAACCAAAGGACGTGCTATATTTTGATTTTTCTTGAACCTCATCATGAGAGAATATGACAATGCTGCATATAGTGAAACAAGAGTTTTCTCTATAAATCAGATTGGTTAAAGTCTACAGGTCTCTAACCTGAATATATGCTTTACTAGCCTTCATAACGAGAATGCTCTGCAAAACGCAGGTAGAGTGTTAAGATAATTGACGTTTTGTATTTAGGTGCTTTTTAAAAAAATATTTGAAGATTAAATATCTGACTGAATTTTAGAACTGATTTGATTTTTCTTCTATTATAAAACGTTTGAGACTTTTTGAATGTTCCCCACCGTCAAGAAAAGTTTTCATATAGTGCAAGACCTTGCTTGCTGTATTCTATATGTATATCCCCACCAACAAGCTGTTGATTTCAATCAATGTTTCTAAAGCTGAATCTGGACGTATCGTTTTTTTCTGTGGGTAGATCGAAGATTTTGACATCTTTTGCATCATTCCGTCTGTGGTACTAAATAGGATTTTGCTTCATCAGACTTATGAACACACTGCTTTTTCCAGTGGCGTAACGAAACTTGAGGGGGCCCCCCTGCAAAGAACATGAGGGGGGCCCCACACGTTGGGCTCAGTCAGGAGCTCGCAAGCCGGGGGTCTGGTGCACATGCGCAGTGCCGGCAGGGCCAGTGTTACCCCGCAGGAGCTGATGTTATGCCACTGCACAGAGACAGATTCACGTATTTTAGATCCACCTTTAATATTAATTATTTTCATAAATGCTTAAGATCAGGAGTCCTTTTAATGTGGTGTTTTTGCCACATACTTTTTCTCAAAATCCCTTGGGGCATGCCATAAATCTTCCTTGATTTTGTCTTTCAATCTCATTTAGATTTTACCAATGTTTCTGGTGGAACTTGCTTCAAAATGCAGTGTTTAATCCTACTTTGGCTCTAACGTTCTTGCGAACCCCAAACCTTACTTTAAAACATTGATTAAATCATATTTCTTTTCACAAAATTCGCAGTTTAAGTGTGCACCTAAAAAAGTATTTGCGATTGCCACAGATTGCCCTGGAATGCCACTAAGGGACAGTAGGACACAAAATCTTCTGTAACGTTGTTCAAGCTCCATCCAGTTTTGACCAAACACACTGGGCAATTGTGCTTACAAATGCACCATTTCCACAAAATAAGTAAAATAATAACATGACACTATCAAAAATAACAATAACATGCTTTACACATGTATTATCTTTCAACGTTGTTAACTGTTTAAAAAAATTCAGGGTGAGAATCATCCCCTTCTGATGCCCCCTTTTATTTTGGTGTTGCTGGTGGCTGTGCTCCCCAAAACCTACACTCCAGGCTAAGGACATGCACAGAAGCTTGAGGCCTCTGTATGTCATGCGTCCTAACCTGGCTACCTGAACCCTGTGCTATTGCCATGCTAAAATTCACACTGAGCTCTGTCAATGCACTTCTGCCTAAAGCTTGAAGCCTCCAGTGCACTTCTCCAAGCTAGAACCTTTCCACGTGCCACCCAGATGGCCTTGCATACTCCATGCGTAACTCCATGCTACTCCTCGACTCTGTTCTGCACATCGCTAAATGAACTTCCCAACGCCACGCATGTCCCATGGTTACACTGCGTAACTTACTTAAAACAGAGAACATCCACCTTATTTATACCCACCTTATCCAAAACGGGCTCATAATTCTTGGGGCTGGAGTTTACATTTGCATTTCTTGCTCGAAATTAAGCCATCTGTTGTGGTGCAATTTACTTACTGAAAGCCCCAGCTATGCTGTATTAGGCTTCACGCATTGCATGTGGCTGCAAAGCTAATGGAGAGGCGGCAGAGCGCTTGCGGAGCACAGTACATGCAGGTGAATTGTCAGATGCACAAAACTGCATATACAATAACTATTTCCTCAAACCAGAAATTGCCAACCTCCAATGATTGACACCCATGCCTCATGCAAAATTAACCACTACGTCTCATGCATGCAGATTTAACCACCTGTTTAACACCAGACTGCTTAATTAGTTGTATGTATGTACATAATTCTGAAAGCTTCTCTATTTACCTTACAGAGGGGCTGGAGACAGTGCCGGCTTTAGGGTGGTGCGACCGGTGCCACTACACCGGGTGCTAAGGGGAGGGGGCACCAAAACCCCGGATGTTTGATTTCCAAAACGTTGATACTCGAGGAAATAAAAGACGGACATAAGTATTCACGTCATCTTGGATGACGTAGCCTTAGTGCCGGCCCGCGTCCCACAATGGCTGTGTCCTTACAAAATCAAAGAGCACCTGCCTAATTCAAGCTGTGTCCCTTTCCATGATAATATTAGCAGTGACACGCAAAGGTAGCTATGCTTTCGACACTCCATTAAAGGTCAATTTGGTCCCATGAATTATCCCTACTCCCATCAGAGTGTTTAGGTGACACTCAACACCTTGCTTGAATTCCATTTCTATAAGTCTCAAATGGAAGCTCGAAAAAGGCTTTCTTGAAAGTTACGTTTTAGTTGGCGCAGTTTTCAGAGTTTATGCAAGCTGTGCATTAAAGCTACAAAAAAGTCAAATTGCAATTACATAACTGTACAAAAAAGTTTCAAGTATTTTGTCTTGATGGATGATGTGTAGCAGTGACATCAAGTTTTGGCCTCCACTGATTTAGAAAATATTTAATAAAATGTGAATTCCTACAGCACCAATAAAATGTGCTTCCTGAGGATTATTTTTACTATCCTCAAACAGTACAATACAAAATTGCCCTCATAAAACTTGTCAGATTACACTAATATTACTAATAAATGTAAGATGCTACTGTCACACAAAGTTTAAGCCAGTAGAATTTTCATTTGCTTTTGCTCACTATAAAGTAGCGCAGAAGGTTATTTTGCCTGCTGAAAAGAACAGGTACCCTGCAGATCACAGAACTGTATTGTATTTGGATAGCTCAGTGGGTCACTGCATGTGTCAGAGAGATTCTTCTGTTACTTGCTGCTCATAAGTTGCAATTCTAGTGTAGCTCAAAGAGCTATGATCTGTTGTCCAAGAGTTTAGATGCTTTCAGACTGCGTGATATAGGTTAGAATATCATTTTTTTCCCTAGTCTTTCATTATACTAATGTAGCTAAAAATTGGTTTGTTTGGGGAGAAATGTATTCTTACTACTACTAAAGCGAACCCTGTGGTGCATTTTAAATTGTGAATTTGTGCTTTTCCAGACCAAACTCTTAAAATATACTGGCTACTGGTTCCGATGTCATGCGACTCCTTCACAATATAATCCCCATTGTCTTATGTAACATTTCCCGTAACGCCGATTCACATTGTTTCTGTAGAATGTGTGTGTGTTTGATGTTTAGTGCTCTTACACTCTACATTGGTATGAATAGCACTATACATCAAATGAAATGCATGTGAGAGACAGGAGCTATAGAGAGACGGGCCCTGTTGGAGTGTGGTAGTGAGGAAATCCGTGCAGAGTGAGGTTTTTTGGGCGCCAAAAATGCCTAGCGCTAAACACGGGCATGCCTGGAGAAGGATTTCAAACTACTGTCATAATATTATAAATCCAACACCAAAAATAATTTTACACAAACAGACGTTGTGACCTCTAGAAGCTGCTAACTAACCTTTGTGCGCCAGTACATCGGGTGGGTAGAACGGCTGCGGAGATCAGCCTATACGATGCTTTTATTTTTACAAATGGGGCTGATTCAAGCACTGTTGCTCTTTGGGTGGACGGTTTTTAACACCTCCTTTGAAGTACAACACCCAAAGTTCCACCGAGTAGTTGGTGTGAAATCCGAGCAGTGGTTGTGCGGTGATGCCGCTAATAAAGAGGTGTTCTTTTCCTGGGCTCCAAATCTCAGAAGTGGCCGAGATTTTGAAATGTATGCCAGTAAAATGAAAGCCGGAGCGATCCATTCCGACGAGCGCGGGCATTAACAATAAGTCAATTGTGGGGCTCAGGCAGGCTCACAGTAGCAATCGCTCGAATCTCACACCATGTGGTCCCTGAATACAGCAGCCCCCACAGCAAGAGCAAGACATGTGACTTTGGTATCGTGACTGACTGCTAGTTAATTTTACTCGTCTCACCTGTGACCTGCAGCTTCGGTTTCAGGAGCAGGCTGCTGCCAAATTATGGTTGCGCCGCACATGTGCAGTTTACATTGAGTATGACTCAATATAGTCACACCCTGGCCTCCGCCCCGCCCTGAAGACCACGCAGTGGCGCGCACTGCTGCACTGCACCACGTGTAAAGACTCATGTGACTTTCATGGCGCACATCGCTTGTACGTGTGCGCAGGAGCGTAACTGTAAAACGAACTGGTCCCAAATCCAGTCAATGAGCGTACTGGGCTGAGGGGGCCCCTTGGAGCTAGGCCCTCCCCCCTCTGGGTGGGCCTTGGTTACGCCCGTGGTGCAGCACCATTTAATTTATGGTGACTTGGAGCGAGAGTGCACACCATTTAGGCTTGCTGCTGGCTCCGCTGAGACTGGGCGGCCCCCTGGGACCCCTGGAGCGCAGGGGCCCCCCCGCAATGCGGGGGCTGCGTGGGCCTGTGTTACGCCCCTGGCTTTGTCCCAGTGCTTACTCATGTGCAGGCAAAGCTGAGGTGTCTAGTCTTTTGCCTGATAGATCATTAGCACTAACAGGTCAAACATCACAAACAAGTAAGTAATAAAAACGTACTCCATGAGCTGATATACTCACTCTTATTTTACAACTTCAGGAAGCACAAGTCAGTGTTAGTTCTGGCCTTCAGTTCCAGAGGACCTTGGCATTTGGCCAAATAGTAGACCAGAAGTGCGGAACAGTTTAGGAGGGCGTGCACACTGCATGCCTAGCTGCAGTCCATAAGAAAATCCGTTGAAACTGCAGAATCATGCATTTACTCCCATGGCAGATTGTGGGTGACATTTTGATTGTGGGATTTCACAGTGACTATAGGCATTGTTTTATGGTTTGGCTGTGTGATCATAGCTCTATTCAGTAATGTTTTTGATGATTTCTGTGGCTGAAAATCAATGTTCCCTCTGTTTTCCTAGTTATCGTTTCTGTATTGTGTTTTTTGTCAAGTCTAGTGAGCAGTAGGCCTTTGTTGTGCAAAACGCTTCATGGGATGAATGAAGGCTAAATGTCTCCCCTTAATTACACTTTATTTTTTATTTTTTAGAGTTTGATATAGCGTGAACTAGACTCGAGACATCGGGTATCAGAGCGCTTTATATGAGTACCAGTTTTGTTACAGATGGCCACATTTATTTTTGTTAGGCACAGGGAGATTACATTATTTGCTCAGAATCACAGGATGTTGAGCGTCGTTGCCGAGACTCGAACCTGGTTCCCCAGCTTTGAGGTCGACCGCTGTAGCCGTAAGGCTACTTCCTCTCTTACCTCCATTACTAGCAATGGCATGTTCATGATTCAATCAAATTAGGTTTATCTCGCCTTTTTTTAGCACCTCTTCCCTTCCCTCAACTCAATTTCTACTGCCTCTCTATTTCCCCCTGGTAGTAATTTCTCAGTGGTAGTCCCTCAATTTTAATGAATAGAATGAATAAATATGCAGACTTGTAGAGCACGCTGCAACTACTAGAGTGTCCCAGCGCTAGACCCAATGCAGACAGACCAACTTAGTGGCTCATTATCAATGACGGCGTTAAAATTATCGCGGTTCAGCGGCAGAAAACTACTGCTAAAGCGTCGATAAAGGGCTTGATAATATGCCCTGGAGAATTCCAATAGAAGCCCATGTTCACACCAGAACATGGACTTCTATTGGAATTCTCCAGGGCTTATTATCAAGCCAATTATCGGCTATTTAGCGGCTAAACCGGCGATAATTTTTAACGCCGTCCTTGATAATATGCCCCTTAGTCTTTTAAGAAGTGGGTTTTCAGGTGGTAACGCAAGATTTTGATAGCCTGGATGCTTGTCAGAGCTACCGTGAAGTCATTCCAATATCTGGCTGCTAATACGGAGCAGGCTGAGCCGCTCCATTTCTTTAGTTCGGTAGGAAGGATAGACAGCCAAAGGGATGATTGAGATCTCAGGGATCTATTAGGACAATAAGGAGTTGGTCTGTCCTTTGTATATTTGGTGCTAGTCCTATAAAAGGCTGCATGTGCTACTGTCAGTCCCTTAAAGAGAACCCTCTACTTCACTGGCAGCCAATGAAGCAGTCACAGTAGTGAGAAAGTGAGGTGCGTAGAGGAAGGCTACAAAGAAGCATATGGCCAGGTTCTGTACCTATTGAAGTTTTAGTATCAAGTAATCTGGCATACCAAGGTGTAAGACGTTAGCATAGTTAAGTCTTGACAGAATAAGGGCTTGAACCACAGTTTTCTGGGCGTCCCAGGAAAGAAGTTCCAAACTTTGTTTTAGCATCCTGGGAATCCAGTATGAGGTTTTAGCTATAGCCGTAATCTGGGGCTTGAGGGAGAGTTTGTTATCTATAAAAATACCCAGGTCCCTGGCCGTTTTAGTAGGGGGGGAGGTGGTGTGAAACCAACCTGCCAAGCAGTGGACAAACCAGGCAGGGGATTGTTATCAAACAGTAGAACCTCTGTTTTGTCAGGGATGCACTGTAGAGAATTATCGCTAAGCCATCTCAGCACAGCCAATAGGCAAGCTGCGATTTTGGTTGATTTTTCAGACTCATTATTGTTGTAGGTCAGTAGCAATTGTGTGTCTTCAGCATATGAGACTACACAGATACCAAAAGACTGCATTATGTGTGCTAGAGGTGTCATATACACAGCTGGGTCATATAAAATATTAGTCACCTGGAACTGACTTCTGTTAATTTTGAACTTTATTCGCCAAATTATCATTGAGGATCATCAACCTTTTTAATATTCACAGTACATCATTCCCCGTCCTCTCTAAAGATACCCTGATCTAAGTCCCCCACCAGTCTTGCAAGTCCCTAGTTCAAATTCAGCCTTTGCTTCTTATAGCTCCCCATTGACTCACTCCTTTCTTCATCTATCTTCCGATATCCTAATCTTCCAACCACCCTCCTGTTCCAGCCATCCTTTTGAGTCCCCACCTAACACTCTACCCTCAAAATGTTCCATATTTCTGCAGCTAATATCTGAATCTAAAATGCAGTCTCAGTACAATACTTAAAGAATGTTTCACTTCTCCACCCACTGAGACATACCCATCTCCCTCCTCGGATCTCCTTGCCACTCTACCAAAAAAATGATGCCCTATGACATGCAGTGTTTCAATTGTCAGATTGCCTGTCTAGTCTAAAATGTTGTTCTCATTCTGTTCCCCAACCCAAAGATCCTGTTGTGAAGAATAATCCCTGGAGAAATACATTGCCTAGGGACAACTTTGATTCAGGACTTAATAGCGTGAACATCTCCCTCAAAGATGGTGATCTACATGATCTAGTTGAAAGTTATGTAGGCATAAACACCAACCCCTTGAATGAAAGAGATCAAGCTCCACTCAACTTTGCTATCCCCACAATCCAGCACCACCCACTTCCTTCTAATTCCTGCTCTTCTCCCAAATTAAACAATCTTGTAACCTCATTTAAATACCCATTGCACTTGCCAGAAATCCTGTGCTGATGATTACGGCATAATTGCTATTTTTCAGCTGAAATTGTGCATGAAGATCTCTGACACTGTTATAAAAGTTGATTTATGTGCGCTGATGTTAATAGAAACCTGGCTCAATGACTCCTCAAATAGTGCTTTTGACCTCCTTATCCCCCACATTACTCCATTCTTAGACCTAACCCGTAGACAGAAATGGTGGAGGAGTACCTGTTGTAAAAAAAAAAAAACCTTTAGGAACCCACAATTTACTACCAATTCTTCCAACGCCTATCACTTGAAATGTCTGCTTCCACAGCCTGCACTCTCAAACTAAAAATCTCCTGGTGAATATAGCTCATTCACTGAAGAATGTGTTGTATTTAGCCTGTCTCTTTTCTGCCTGTGGATTTCACTGTCATTCACATGATGTCACCACTAGAACCTTTGGTGACATCATGGAGTGTTTGGGGCTTAGCCTGGTGACAACTGGCAGTTGGAACCAGGCAGGCTGAGTGGCAAGCTGGTCACTCCTGGTGGGTCTTCTCTGTATCTTAATATTAACATCTTGAAGACTTAACTAACTTGAATAAAGCAACTTAAATGATACCAGGCTCCCGGCTTCTATTTACAACAGAATGTTGAAGCTTATCACTTCCCAAATTATCATTTTGGAAGCAGCATCTTCATAAGTGATTACAATATGCATCAAGGCGATTACAGTAATAAGCATTCTAATGTGTTCGCTTCCCAAATGGGCAAAATCCTCCACACTCTAATGGTTCCCAGCTTGGCCTTATCTTTTCAAAGAATGCACTACTGTGCGCTGATGAGCCCATCCCAGTTGATTGGTCGGTCACATTTAGAACCCAATAAAATTGACAGTTGTCCAACAGAAATTCTCAGGCAAGCAGAAGATAGAAAACATTGTTTTGTGACACTAAAATGTTGACATTAATTCTCTTGCCTACAAGGCTCAAGGGAAGCTGTCCGTTCCTGGATATCAGCAAGACATTAATTTTGCAACTGATGAATATCCAAGGTATATGATGGACCTGCTAGTTAAATATGACCCTCTGAAAGCACACACAAAATCCCAAAACTGTCACTTCCATGTTTTTTGAAAAATCTTTATGTTGAAGGAAAATGTCTTCGAATACTCAGGAATAATTTGAGACAATGCTCATCTCTGTCTAATCTATCTAGACCTCGAGCAGCCAGAATGAGCTACAAACCTCATATTTTCCGATCTAAATCCTGACACATTAAATCACTCCTGGGATCCTCAAAAAGTCAACCAACACTTCTATGCAAAGTGATTAAACAGTTAAACAACCCTTCCACAAGCAGCACACCACATGCTTCTGGAACAAGCATATTTGTTTTCTCTGAGAAAGTAACATTATTGAATACTCACTCTTCCAGGATCCAACAACCCAGAAAACTTCATGTTAATCTGTAAAGTTCAGAGGATCTGATCTCATTTTGATAAAGTCTTAGAGTCAGACCTACTTGAAACTAGTACTAAGGTTAAACCATCAAACCACTTTACTGACTATGTAAGATTAGCAAACAGTTTGCCAAATGTCTGCTACTTCATGAACAACTTTGTTGAATTTCTAACTTAAGGTGTTGCGTGCTTATCTAGGTTCCAGATCGATACTGTGACCTTATGCCCCTATTCGGCTATAAATCCATTTATTCCCTATATTGGCATAACCGTTCAAGTGCGATTTTCTGAAAAGTCATCTCTGGCCTCACACGAACAGAGCCACATTCCAGCATGACTCTCTGCTACTTCCTTTGCGACCAATTAGTGCAATGACAGAGCAGCAGTCACTATCTGATATTCCTAGATAACACTCCGAGTTCTTCAACAAGATAAAAACTCAGCAAACCTGGAAATCCCCGCTTGCTATGTTTTGATTAGTAATAGAACTCTAATGAGCAACTGATAACTGTCACTTCCTAGTGACATCTTTAATTGACGTCTTATGTCCAGCAAACTTGCGTCAAACCCGGCACCTGTCAGGTATAAATATTACCAACGTTGCCTTAAGCAATGTGAGCTGTGAGCTGCAAGCTACTGTTGCTGATGCTGGCTGCCTGCATGACCCTGTGTTGGTAAAAACTAGCACTCTGTCGCTGCAGCCTGCTATCCTGTGGTGGTGAAGCTGCTGATTACCATTATCGCCGCTACAGCGCGAACTATGGTGCAGTACGCTTGAGGAGCCGAGCAGCCGTCCTCTGCGAAGACATCCAGCCGATTCCAGCTGCCCGCGGACGCTGTCACCCCTCCTTCCTCGACGCGCTGAGAGAAGCCGCTGCCTTTCTCGTGCAGAGAAATCCAGTCCCGGCGCTTCCGGTTTACCCTCGCGGGTGACTGGGATATCGAGAGAGACCCCTGAAGGAGATACCAATCCTCCATCATTCTATTCAGAGGTATGGTGTTGACTAAACCCTTAGACGAGAATTCTTGAAACAAACCTTGGCAAAACCAACTTAACTTAAGCTACTTACTTACTCCCCTTTCACGTGTTAGGCTTAGGTCAGGCACACTGGGGTAGGCTTAGTTAGAAGCACCAGTTGAGTATGTTAGCCTAATGTATATATGACTGTATATATGTTTTATTACTTTTAAACCATTGTATGGCTAAGAAACCATATCAATGCTTTTACAGTTCTATTTCGCAATCCTTATCTTACTGTACGTACTTTTTACAATAACAATTATTGCAATTGTGGCAATACATTTCTCTTGTACGAGAAGAAAGACTGTTCAATAAATGTTAACCCTTTATTGATAAACGCCCGTCTCTCTATTCTCTACATACTGTGAAAGTAAACTGCACTAGACTGACTGAGTGAAATCTGTGTCTATTGTTTCACACGACCCTAGAGATTGACTCTTGATCTGAGGAGTAAAGTTGTCATGTTGCACGGTTGTTGGAAAACTGAATCCCTTCTTGTCTGTGCCAAGGAAGCTGATCACTTCCTATGCAGAGAAGAAAGTTTCCAGTGACCTCTGAGCTAGTTGGTAACACAACCCAATTAAGTTTAGCATAGTCAGTGGAGGCCTGGAATATAAGCAGTTCCACGTCAATACTACTGTTTATGTTATTCCAATGCGCAGGGCCTAGTGGGAAACTAGGAACTACACTACATGGCGCCCTAACGTTTGGTAAGGCGATAAACTAACACAAGACTCTTAGAGTAACTCAGTCGTGCATATTTCACACCCCTTTCTCCCGTAAATACTCCAATAGACGTCTGGAGTGGGTGAAAGGTTAAAATCCGCCCGACCTTAGTAGGAAGAGATTCCTATGTAAAGCTCTGGTTTATTCAACGTTGAAGAATACAGTGTTCCAAAATATTGTGCACCTAATCTTGGTCTCCTTGGAGACCTACTCTGCAAAAACTGCATTTTTAAAATGTCAGACAATGAAGAAGCAGCTAGGCTGGCTTCCATACTAATAGAGGAAGACACGAGTCTCCTACAGGCAGACCCGGATGCTATTATCATCCCGGTCCAGTTAAGAAGATCTATAACTTTAAAACTTATAGAACACGGACTGACACCTCAAGCTGGTACAGTGATTTTCGTGATAGAGGCTCACGAGTATCGGCAGACAGAGGTATTCTATTCATGGATAAACTTTCCAGCGGTAAACGCTATAACACAGGAGTTTCACTATTACAAAATAGAGAAACCTCCGGAAGAGTACGCTCCTTTCGAGGAGATTGAAATTCCACTTAAATTTCAAGAGCACCTGCTCTGGTTTAATGGCGCCCTAAAACACAATGATCACATAACTAGGCTCGGTCCACTAGGTAGACCAGGAGCCACGTGGCCGGTTCTAGCCAGCTACACACCACATCCTGACATTGCAAAAATGTCTAAGGAAGAGCTGTTAGCACAGCTCAACACATTAATAAAAATACATAGGCAATTAGTCCAATATGTAATGCGGACTGCAACAGTCCAGCCAGCTGTTAATACACCACAGCTGACCCCTCATCAGGGGAACACAAATAAAATTACACCACAGAACATACAGTCATGTCTTGGTAAAACACCCGTAAAACGGGAACAAATTCCTTTCTGGTTAGCCCAGAAAATCACTCAAATAGAGGCAGTATTTCCTGATACTACCCCTATAGAGAAACACAGAATCTTGACTATCTGCCTTCCTATGGGAATCGCACCACACGTGGAGGACTGTGACACTTGGGGTACAGTCTTTGCTTCCATTTACACAAAAACACACGGTGTTCCGTCTATGGCGGTAATACCAGAAGTGCTAAAACAGATTCAAAATGAATTCGGTCCAGAGCCCGCTTTAAATCTAGGTATGAAATTACTGAAAGATTTCAAGCAGGTCACGGCTATATTATTAGCCAACATAAAGGGAGAAGCAGCATCTGTGGCGATTCGCCAGAAGTTGAGGGAAACAGATATAAAAGATCCTGTTGAGCTAGCAAAAATCATAGAAAAATGCTATGAAGAATTAGGTAGAGACAGCTTGGGTGGGAAACCAGTTAAGCCCCAACTGCTCAAAAATCCTGAAAAATTATTTATTAAAAATAATTCAAACACTCCTAAAAAGAGCTGGGATGGAAATAAACAATCCACTCCCAAGGAAAAAGTTTTCCAGTCCAGAGGAAGGTCTCCTCGACGGAGGGAAAGAACTCCGACTCGAGAACGCCAGTCTCCCCAGAGGGAGCCCTCTGAGAAAAGATATAACCTTAGAAATAGGGATAATCTGAAAAAACCTGATAGATATCAAAGTATTGATACACGTCCCTCTCGATCTCTTCCACAGAATTCAGAAAGAAGAGGACGGTCAGACCCAGGAGAGCACACCAAGTCCAAAGACAAGGAACCTGCTCAAAATAAGAAATCTCAATTTCAGACAAAGAAGGTAGCCAGTATTAGAGTAATCAACCATGCCGAGAATACTGAGGACACAGTTGAAAAACGGGGAGTGGGCGTTGACAATGTTGGACAGTGCAGCAGAAATCAGTATAGCGCGCAAGATCTTGATGAGTCATCTGGAGACAGTGGACACGAATGAATACATTCAAGTTGAAACTGCCGACACCAGACTTAGCGAGCCCCATAAAATATACAAAATAACATTGCGTATGGAGGGTGATAAGACTAGGAAAATTAAGGGTCTATTTTGGGATAAGCTCTCAAAAGGCTATGATATTCTGTTAGCTGAAAAAGATTGGCCCCCGGAGTTTGTCAGGGAGTGCCCTCGTGGCGAAGAAGTGATTATGCCTGCCTTCTCGAATCACATTCCGATTCACAAAAAATATACTTATGCAAGGAAATGGGCAGTGGCCCAGGCACCTGCATTGTATAAAAATCATGTAGGATGGGATGAGGATTCACCTCCTCACAAAATCCAATTAAAAAGTGAACCAACTGCCCAACGGCAGTATCCCATAAAGCAAGAAGCTAAAAAACAGGTCAGGGAGATCTTAGATCAACTTGAGTACCAGGGGGTGATTGAAACATGCACCTCTCAAATGAACAATCCTTTGTTTCCTGTCTCCAAGCCAGACAATTCATATCGTCTAGTTTTGGACTACAGACATCTTAATACATGTTGCAAAACTTTTGCAGTACAAAACTCGCATAGTGCAGCCCTAATGAATAAAATAGTTAGGAAAAAATATAAAACGACATTAGACATTTCTAATGGTTTCTTTTGTCAAAACATTGCACCAGAAAGCAGATATTTGACCGCTTTCTCAGCATTTGGGTCACAGAAAAAATTCTGTCGACTCCCACAGGGGTTCAAGAACAGCCCAGGACTATTCTCAGCTAGGGTAACAGAGTTACTACAAATCTATGATGATGAAGCATTATCTTACGTAGATGATATTTATCTCACAGACGACGACTTGGATACTCACTTGAAGAGAGTGAACACCATTATACTTGGGTTCGCAGCAGAGGGTTACAAATTCAACTTTAAAAAGTCCCGAATTGCCCATCTGACAGTACTATTTTTAGGGTACGAATTATCAAGTGAAGGGAAAAGCCTAGCGGACAACTTCTTAGAGAAGTGCGCTGTACTCCAAGCTCCAAAAACGCTGAAGAATTTACAATCCATACTAGGTTTTCTGAATTTCGGAAGAACTTACATCCTAAATTACGCAGAGAGGGTTAAACCTCTCTACGAACTAATTAAACCTGATTTAAAACAAATCAATTGGACTCAAAAACACACAGAAATTTTGAGATCACTGCAAACAGACATGTTAGCAAAAACAAAATTAGATACACGTGACAACACACGTGATCTTGTAATCCGAGTCATCCCAGGAAGATGCGGATTCACATACCTAACCTCTAATGAGGGAGAAAAGGTACCAATTTCAATTAAATCTCACTTGTACACACAAGCAGAAAAAACATTCAGTCACACAGAAAGAAATGTGAACGCAGTGCAAATCGCATTAGCAAATGAAAGAGAACTAGCACACGGTAAACGGATTAATATCCTTACAGCGGAATCCGCCTTCGAGGCGCTATTCAGCCCAGTAAACCTGCCTACAGTGTCACTGGATCCGAAATGGATACAGTGCATAGATTCTCTAGGAGCGGAAGACGTGAAATACTATTTTGCCCCGCAATTTGAAGAACTGAATGATTTAGAATATGAAGAAGAATATCCTCTGCCAATCGAAATTTTGCCTCTCCCACAATACGCCTGTATAATCTATACAGATAGCTTTGTACAGCATTTCAACGTAGAGAGCAAATCCTACGATGCAGCATGTGCGATCATTAAAGGTCGTTGGCTGTGCGGTAAATTCAGACCGAAAATAACAAAAACTGAGTCAGTAAAGTACTGTTCGGCTCAAAGAACTGAAATCAGATCTTTAAAGATGGCGCTCGAAAATGCAGAACGCGAATTCCCCACACTTATAGTGTGCGATTCTCATTTTTGCGTCAATTCTTACAATAACAAACTGCAGAGTTGGATCGAAAACGACTACAAAGATGACACAGGTGCCACAATAAAGCATAAATTGCTCTGGAACGAGGTAGCTCTTTTACACAAAGAACTACAAAAGACTCACGTGATTCACGCACAGAGTCTTCAACGTGATGGCGTTCACGTTGCAGGGAATTCATTGGCTAATACAGCCACCGCGGAAGCAACTAAACCGGCTTCCGTAGCCACAAAAAAGCGTACAGATAAATACATAGACGGGGAAACCATGCTAGCAGTAAAAACGACCGTAAAAGGCGACAGAGTAATTCCAAACAGGAGCAGGAGGGGCTTCCTCTTACTGGAAGCACACATGGGGTTGGGTCTGAAACACCAAACAATCAAAGCCTCTCTGAAAGGATTGCAATCAGAGTACTGGTGGCCAGGAATGAGTATAGATATTCAATATTTTGCTCAAAATTGTGAAAATTGCAACCGAGATCACAGAAATGAACAGGCCAGTGTAGTTTCAGGATCCCTTCTAGACAGCATAAGGCGGTCTATCTGCGCAATCAAAGAAGAGAAGCGCGTCCCAGTGTAAACAGTCAAGACGAAAAGCACTTAAAAAATGAGGTCCTCCAGCGCTCGGCTGACGCTAGAACGGTTATAAAAGATTTGCGAGTCCATATCGGCATATACGCAATTACCACGTTCCATTCTGACCAGGGTCCTGCTTTCAGCTCTCGAGCCTATAAGGAGGCCATGGCCAGCATGGGAATTGGGTTGCGGTATTCTTGTCCGTCGCACCCCGAAGGGAATAGTGTGGTAGAAAGAAAAAACCGGGACATAAAGCAATCTATAACAGCGAAGGTATTAGGTTCAGGCGCTGGGTGGGTCAAACATTTAATAAGTGTCCAGACTAGTCTTAACAACATGCCAAGAAATTCTCTAAAAGGTTTCAGCCCATACGAACTATTGTTCGGAATTAGAATGAACGTTCAGGACCTCGATAGTCAGATGTCAGTGGTACAAGAAGAAAAAACGCAGTTTGATGTAAAAGACCGTTTGGCTGTTTTACAGGAACTGAATGAAACAAGAAAATCATTAAGCAATATAAAGTTAAAGCAACAGCCAAGTACCACTGACGAGGCACCACCCGCAACAGCCCCAGCAAGGCCTGTCTGGATTCCAAAGATTGGGGATCTAGTCAGAGAAAAGATCGCGGTTAAGAAGGAATTTGGGCCTTCTTACAGAAAAGCAGTACCTGTCTTAGCAGTCACCGGAACAAGATCAGTTGTGCTACCGCCCCTTGCTGGTAAAAAGGAGAACAGAGTCGTGTCTATCGATCTGGTAAAACCACAAGCATGTGGCCTATAATCAACATTAGGCCCAGTGGACTCCCAAGAAACAACAGAATACCCAAACTTGCAACAATCCAAGAGGTTCAAACTGAAAGACTAATCACATTCGATCAGCCTGCAGTGCACAATGAAGGACTATGCAATAATGCCATGGAACTCGTGCCTCTTGAAACACAGATTGAAACAGTTCGTCATGAAACAACACCAGTCTACAATGATGTGGCATCAGAAAGTGCTACCGAGAGACAGATTGAAAGAACAATCCCATCAATTGACAGAACTGCCTCTGGTTATTTCATCAACTTCGACAACTTCTCTGAAGATCAAAACGATCCCGAAGTGATGCCAGAAACAAAAAAGTATTCTAAAGAAAATAAAACAGGACTCCTTCAACAAATCAAAGAACTATATCTGGATTCACCGTTGATTGAGCATTGGATTATTTCAGGGGTATTCATACTCCTACTCTGCCTAATTTTAGTTTTAATTTTAGGAAAGTTCATTACAATTGAATGGACACAGCAAGTCAGAACATCAACCTAGTCCTGAAACCACACAGATCATCCCACGTGAAGAAAAGAGAACTGTCAACAGTAAATGTCACAGCAATTCCAATACCTGGTGGGGTAGTATGGGAGAAAACAGACTATGAGATCTATGGTCCGGTCGAAATCCTGAAGTATCCACATCAACTAAAGGTTTCCTTAAGTGACTTTGTGACACCAAGTACATTCTCTGATGATTGGGACTTTAACAGTATTAATGACATGATGTCTGATTTAGTAATGTCAGCTAGATTCACAGATCATGATTATTTACAAGGTTCATCTAGTTATGAGCAGTTATTCTGTTACACCCATTATGGGGATCATTACTTGCATAAATCTGCACAGCCTAGAAATGTTTTTATGTATAATCAATGGGAACATTGTTCTACACCACCTAAAAGCAGTTCTAAAGCATTTTTTGAGAAAATCAAATACTTCTCAGGGTTTAACACCAGTGATGCAGAAACGTTTTATTACAAACTGTTAGATAAAACAGGAATGAAAACAATGCTGACAAATTCTAAATTGATATATTCAGAAGCATTTTATGACAAAATGATGACATTTGGTTTTGATTATTGGAAAAATAATATTGAAACGAAAACAATTTGGGGTACAAAAGATTGGCAGGTGCAAGGCATTGAAGCACTATTTAGAACCTGCATGATACCAGAACAAATGTTATTTTTAAATGACACTGTACACCAAACATCTTGTCTTGGCCTAGCTAAGAACAAAGACCTTAAAACACCGTCTATACCAAAGCCAATACCTGAAAATACAACAGCTGATATTGAGTTAGACGTGTCACACATTTTACATTTCAACAGAACACATCCTGATTGGAAAAAGTGGTTAATCTGGCCTACAGACACAAATAGCTGTCAAGATAGGTTCCTGAATAAAACACAGGGTTTAAAAATGACCAGATTAGACCCTAGATACTCCCAGAGACAACATCCAGGGATTATAACAACATACAGTGTAGGGAAACTCTGCCTTGAATGGCTAACTACGTCCACACTGGCTGAAATTAAGCAACACTTGTCTTTATTAAAAGATGGTGCTGATTTGCGCGATTTCATTCTTGGACCACGCAAACAGCGTCAAAAGCGTTTCATAGCGACCAGTATCTATGCTGCTTACAACGAGGCTTGGAAAGTAAAGCAAATTGAAACTGCTGAAAAAATACGAGAAATTGATCGTATTAATTTGGAGAAATCACTTTCTGTAGTAGACAATGGGTTAATGACTCTGTCTTCCAGAATATATTCTTTGGAAAATATTGTATCCTCTGCCTTTGATGTGATAGACAGAGATTTGCTAATGTTACAACATGGCCAATCTCAATTACGCTCTATTATAGAACTAAGCTGGACGCTGCAAAATCTTCGTTCAGGCTATATGCCTTGGCGTTTAATCAACACAATGTCATTATTTTCCAATTTTAACCTTACTGATAAACAAATCAGTTTGGCACAGAAAGGAGCAGACTATACAATCCTGAGCATCGAAAAACTCGAGAGATTACCATTGACAATGTCAGAGAGTCCTGTCATTGAATGGATAATACACGGAATTATCACAATTCCGATAACAACTTTCCGATTTCATAAATGCCTTGAGTACATACCTGCTGGCCAATATGAACAATTGGGTAAGGGATATGTAAAATCCGAATGGAAATTACCATACACTCATTCTTGCTATAGTGACAGCGACAAAAATGTATTTCTTAGTGGTGAGAACTGTAAACACTCACTAAGCGGTATACTTTTGTGTCAGGGTATTAATTTACACGGAGCATTTGATGGAAATTCAAACAACCTTTCATGCCACCAGCTAGTCACACCTGCAACTCAGATAGAGCCCTTCTTTATGCAACTCGCGAACGGGAGTTACATTCTTAGAACGGATCACAGATGTTGTGGCCTCGCGCCAGGGAAAAGTTATCTAGTACAAGTAACGTCCATGGTCAAATGTTGTATGCAAGCATTGTTTCCGAGCGGGCCTCCAGACATAGTGACTCCCCTCTGGCCTCGTCTGAATCTCTATTCTATACGAATTGATACATTAAGCAAAATGAAATCTGTACTTTTACAGACAACAGTGCCTATAACGTCATCTAAAGAGACGTATGATCTTCTAGTCGCAAGGACGGCTACTGAAGTCCATGACCTTTTATCAACAAATTGCCCCGTGCATTTCGTAGAAAGGTTCAGCCAACTCCTTAACATGTCTAGTGCAGCAAGCATCCCAGGCATATTTAAGACAGTCTTTACGGGACTGCTAACACCCTTCCAGGCAATTTTGGGAATCTTTCCTAATTTTGTGCACTCTATTTTTGGCGGCATACCACTAATTTTGGGACTCGTTGCAGGGATTCTATTTTTGACCCTCCTGCTACGTTATGGCAAGCCTCGGCTAAGACATAGCTCCCATGGGAATGGAAGAGACAATCCTAGCAATGCGCTACAGGGACAGGATAACTAACGTCCTCGGATTGGCCAGGCTGAGAGATCTAAACATGACCTGGTTCCTTTCATTCAGACCGATATGGCAAAATTGCATTTTACCTGTGCTACGGTGTATGCTTTGCGGCGATGAATGCGTGTTGGACATCTGTCTTTCACTTCCATCAGCAGTACCAATGGACGTCGATACTTTGCTCAGTCCAATAACGGCTCACGCATTGTGTTGTCCCCAGAGGCTACCAATCCTGATGACGGCATTTGTGGAGACTCCTGTACTACAGCCAAGTGGTAACAGTGGAGCGAGTGACAAAAGCAACATCATCCAGGTACAACGTTCTGTGAGCATTGCTGGTCCTGCCTTCGATGACAGCAATCATTCTCACACCTGCCAAGTTACAGCGCTATCTAATTTGGTTGAACTATCACCTGATTTTGTAGACCAATTCTTTGCGAGCCTGTCTGATACGATGTTCTCACCCATAGAGAAACAATAACTTTTGAAAAGCTTTCCGACACACAGCGTTCCCATGAACTCTGAATTCGGCCTTCAGTTTTGATCAACAAAAACTGCCAAGTGCTTTGGAAATCTATTTTTCTTTGAATTGGACAAATTTTTAAAAAATATTGACCCTCTCTTTTTGGCACGAACAATTCTTTGCTTAACGTAAAAACTATTCTTAGAGAACAGAAGCTTCACACTTCTATTTCTAAGCACATCTAGAGACATAACAACATAACACCAGCCTCTAGCCCACATGTTATTACAATGCATTTTTATGTGAGTATTTATCTCGCATTTCTTCTGTCAGAGATACTTCATGTGTAATTCTTTTTGCATAATCGTTCATTGATTTCATATGCAATACCTTTTGAATGATTACTATGCTTTAAAAAACGTACAGTACCTAAATTCCATGTATTACAAGTACGCCTATTTCAAATGCATTTATGTATTTTGGGGTGGGCAATGTTACACATGCATCTTATTGCTTAGTTTTAGTAATTTTGATGGACATGAAAATGTGGAGTGGGTGTTGCGTGCTTATCTAGGTTCCTGATCGATACTGTGACCTTATGCCCCTATTCGGCTATAAATCCATTTATTCCCTATATTGGCATAACCGTTCAAGTGCGATTTTCTGAAAAGTCATCTCTGGCCTCACACGAACAGAGCCACATTCCAGCATGACTCTCTGCTACTTCCTTTGTGACCAATTAGTGCAATGACAGAGCAGCAGTCACTATCTGATATTCCTAGATAACACTCCGAGTTCTTCAACAAGATAAAAACTCAGCAAACCTGGAAATCCCCGCTTGCTATGTTTTGATTAGTAATAGAACTCTAATGAGCAACTGATAACTGTCACTTCCTAGTGACATCTTTAATTGACGTCTTATGTTCAGCAAACTTGCGTCAAACCCGGCACCTGTCAGGTATAAATATTACCAACGTTGCCTTAAGCAATGTGAGCTGTGAGCTGCAAGCTACTGTTGCTGATGCTGGCTGCCTGCATGACCCTGTGTTGGTAAAAACTAGCACTCTGTCGCTGCAGCCTGCTATCCTGTGGTGGTGAAGCTGCTGATTACCATTATCGCCGCTACAGCGCGAACTATGGTGCAGTACGCTTGAGGAGCCGAGCAGCCGTCCTCTGCGAAGACATCCAGCCTATTCCAGCTGCCCGCGGACGCTGTCACCCCTCCTTCCTCGACGCGCTGAGAGAAGCCGCTGCCTTTCTCGTGCAGAGAAATCCAGTCCCGGCGCTTCCGGTTTACCCTCGCGGGTGACTGGGATATCGAGAGAGACCCCTGAAGGAGATACCAATCCTCCATCATTCTATTCAGAGGTATGGTGTTGACTAAACCCTTAGACGAGAATTCTTGAAACAAACCTTGGCAAAACCAACTTAACTTAAGCTACTTACTTACTCCCCTTTCACGTGTTAGGCTTAGGTCAGGCACACTGGGGTAGGCTTAGTTAGAAGCACCAGTTGAGTATGTTAGCCTAATGTATATATGACTGTATATATGTTTTATTACTTTTAAACCATTGTATGGCTAAGAAACCATATCAATGCTTTTACAGTTCTATTTTGCAATCCTTATCTTACTGTACGTACTTTTTACAATAACAATTATTGCAATTGTGGCAATACATTTCTCTTGTACGAGAAGAAAGACTGTTCAATAAATGTTAACCCTTTATTGATAAACGCCCGTCTCTCTATTCTCTACATACTGTGAAAGTAAACTGCACTAGACTGACTGAGTGAAATCTGTGTCTATTGTTTCACACGACCCTAGAGATTGACTCTTGATCTGAGGAGCAAAGTTGTCATGTTGCACGGTTGTTGGAAAACTGAATCCCTTCTTGTCTGTGCCAAGGAAGCTGATCACTTCCTATGCAGAGAAGAAAGTTTCCAGTGACCTCTGAGCTAGTTGGTAACACAACCCAATTAAGTTTAGCATAGTCAGTGGAGGCCTGGAATATAAGCAGTTCCACGTCGATACTACTGTTTATGTTATTCCAATGCGCAGGGCCTAGTGGGAAACTAGGAACTACACTACAAAGGTGCTATGCATAATTGTTAGAAAAATGGCCAAGGCTCTACTCTCTTCTCATCCAACAATCTCCTTTACATTTTCCAATTAGAATTCATACAAGGCTGCAAGACAAAGGCAGCTCTGCTACAAGTTGATAATGAAACATTTACTTCTGTGACTCCTGTTTGCTTGTTCTCCTAGATCTTGCAGTTTCCTTTGTTGCAGTCACCAACCTCCCTCTGTATAACATATTGTGAAAAACGGATGGGCATTGAGGGTGAATTTCTAAAATAGATCACCTCCTTTCTAACAACCATTCTCACATGGTAAACATAGGGAGCTCCATATCGAGCAACACACACCTTCAGATCTATCTTAAGATGTCCCCACTCCCCAACAGCTACCTTCTCTTCTACACTATTAATCTCAATAAAATAAAATTCAGCCTTTCAGCCCAAGTGTGGTTCGAATCACACCCCTATCTCAATTATAAATTAGCAATAGTGGCTAATGCCAAATTCCTGGGATTTATCCTTGACAACTAGATCAACCCTACATAGAGAAATAGCTTCTATACTGAAAGGTTCTCACTGCCAACGCAGGCTAATTTTGGGCATCAGACAGTTCACTGCTAATCATGACTAAAACTCCATAGTACAGCCACTATTTCTTTCCAGACTGGGCTATCAACCAATCAATCAGTCAGTATTTGTAAAATGCAGCATTTTCACCGCTGGGGGTATCCGGGCACTGAGGGTGCTGTGTGACGGTCGGAAAAACAGGTCTTGAGCTTCTTTCTGAAGTCCACCAGGGAAGGTGCTGTACCGAGGTGGAGGGGCAGATTTTTCCAGGTCTTTGAGGTGATGTAGTAGAAGCAGCTGCCTCAACTGGAGCTGTGTCAGAAGTGGGGTGGGGGGTGTGGGAGGGTGAGTGAGAAGATTAGTTGAGTAAAACCAAAGGGGATGATGGACGGAGTGTTGAACATTGCAATCACTCACCCACAGTCAACTGATCTGGGTTTAATCCATCATCATTCTTTAGCTCACTCCGCCACCCCAGTTCAGACATGGCCATATGCAAATCAGTCTGACCCCGTGCCTCATGGGAACAGTCCAGCCAGAACTGCCAAGCCATGTCTTCCCTGGACTGGAAACAAGCATCCTGGGACCGGTTTCTAGCTAATCAACCATCATCAGCCAGGCTAGATTGAATCCAGTGGCAAAGTGAGCAAGGGACCCATGTCTGGGCATACCCTGCCAACTTAGGGCGAACAAAGCAAAACAAAAAGGGGTTGATGGATGGAGTGCTGAACATTGCAAGCACTCACCCCAGTCAACTGATCTGGGTTTAATATATCATCATTCTTTAGCTCACTCTGCCACCCCAGTTCAGACAAGGCCTTATGAAAATCAGTCTGACCCGGTGCCTCATGGGAACAGTCCAGCCGGAACTGGCAAGCCATGTCTTCCCTGGACTGGAAACAAGCAACCTGGGACCGGTTTCTGACTAATCAACCGTCATCAGCCAGGATAGCTTGAATCCCGTGGCAAAGTGAGCAAGGGACCCACCCACGTCTGGGCATACCCTGCCAACTTAAAGCGAACAAAGCAAAACGAAAGGGGATGATGGACGGAGTGTTGAACATTGCAAGCACTCACCGCAGATTAGTTGAGTCTCATCAGTGTGGAAGAATATGTTGAGTCAGTAGAATCTGACGAAGTCTGCGACGGGAGTCATGTAATTGTTGAACCGGGTGGGGGTGAGGAATGATCCACATGGTACACCGGATATGATGTCCTTAGGTGAGGAGGTGTAGGGGGACAGTTGAGTGCTCTTTGTGCATCCTGTTGTGAGGAAGGTGGCAATGCATTTGAGAGTGTTTGGCTTTATACCGATATTGTAGAGACTATCTATGAGTGCGTTGTGGGTGACAGTCTTGAACACAGAAGATTGGTCAAGGCATATCAAGCCCACAGTTTCTCCATGGTCGAGGAGAGTTCTGATGTCATCTGTGGCAGCAATCAGCGCAGCCTCAGTACTGTGGTTGGCACTGAATCCTGATTGAGAGATGTTGAGGAGGTTGTTGTGATCTAAGTATTTAGTGAGCTGTTGGTTGATGGCTTTCTTGAGTACCTTTGCTGGGTAGGAGAGTAGGGCGATTGGTCTGTCGTTTTTGTTTTAGCTGGGGTTGGCCAAGGGTTTCTGTAGAATGGGTCTTACCTTTGCATGTTTCCGTCTTTCTGGGAAGGCTGCTGTGGAGATGGAGTTGTTGAGGATGCTGGTAAGTTATGTGCTTATTCAGTTGGTTCCGAAGTTGAAAAGATAGTGGTGGCAGTGGTTGGTGGACACCTCCGAAGTGGATGGATGACATAATGGCTGTGGTGGTCTGAGTGATAAGTGGAGACCAGGTGGTGATTGTTCTGATGGTGTTCACTGGGAGGCTGAGGTTGTGGAGGGTGAGCAAGGTGGGTTGGGGGTCGAAGTTGTAGCAGATGGTGGTGATTTTGCTATGGAGTAGTCCGAGAGTGTATTGCAGAATTCTTGGGAGGGATAGCAGTGATCCTTTGTGTGGTTGGCCATGGTGTTGATGAAGGCAGTGATGACTGCTCTTTTGGCCTCCTTGAGGTGCCGGTGGTAGTTGCTGGGGTTGCTTTCTGAGAAGCCCTGTCAGAGGGGTTCTTAGTGGTGTGCCATATCATCTTGAGTTGGTAGAAGCTGTGCATGGTGGTTCTGAGCTCTAGGATGTACCAACTGGCTTGTTTTTAGGTTTTGTTGGCCTTTGCTGGTTTTAACGGGCAACTCTATTAGTGCAGCTTGGTATCGAGGTGGATAAATTCTGGGTGGCCTGGTCAAGGTCTGCGGAGGTTTCAGGTTGTGTGGTGATGAGCGCCTGTGTCCATTGCATCTTGGTTATCTTGTCACAGCTGTGGTGGGGGGTTTTGTGGTGCTTGGTGATAGTATGCTGGGCATCGGAGATGGTGAAGTGAGCGATGGTGTGGTCAGTCCAGGTTAGTTCTGTGACGTGAGTTAATTTGATTCAGTCACTGGAGGTGAAGATAGCATTGAATGTCTGTACGGCTTTGTGCTTAGGTTCAGTGACAAGCTGAGTGAAGCCAATGTTTTTCAGGCTCTCCAGGAGGGTGACAGAGTTGACGTTGTGGGGTTGTTGATGTGGAAATTTCAGTCACCAAGTTGGATGTAGGGGAGGGAGTCAATGGCCAGAGGGCGATGAGGTTGGAGATTGCATTGCAAAACACTGGATATTGACCCGGGGGCCTGTAGGTGAGGGTGACTCTTATTGTGGTCTTGGCATTGGTTTGTAGAAGGAATTTTAGAAGTTCCATGAGAGGCGTTTTTTCATCGTTGGTGGCAGTGCATCAAAAGGTTTCCCTGAAGTTGATGGCCATGCCCAAGCCATGTTGTTGGTGCGGTCTCAGTGAACCCTCTTATAGCCTTTCTGAGTGGAGATGTGGGGTTGGAGGGAGGGGTTGATCCATGTTCAGTGATAATTTCAACATCCTGGAAATGTTGGTGATGGTATTCCAGATTTCAGTGGCATGTTTTCAGACAGAGCAGGCATTGAGCAGGATGGACTGGAGCGGTTCCAGATTGTTCATGGTTGTCAGATTGGGCACGGGTTGGGGGCCGCTGTGGGAAGGAGGTCCTGTGTGGCAGGTGAAGTGGCAGTGGTTGCAGATGAATGGTCCAATGGTTAATGTTGGGGAGGACGTGAGGCAGCTGTTGTTGTGGTGTTTGTAGTGCAGGGCCCAGAGCTCCTCAGGAGTGTAGCAGTGGATGCTTGGGAGGCCAGGTTTTCTGGTGCTAAGCGCAGTCCAGGGGTGAATGGGCAAAGATGGGCTTGCCAGCTCTGCAGCTGCAGAGCAGCCTGCATAAGTAGGAGGGAGCAGCAGCAGTCAGAGAGATGTGAGGCGGAATCTGGGGGGTGGAACCAGTGTGAACCAATGGGCAGGAGAGAAACGGCAGAAGAGCAGAGGGGTCAACAACAACAAATGAAATAGAAAAGCTAAAAATTAAGTAATAATTTGACTGTAATGAATGCCAATACTAGAACCAATCAAATTACAATTTCTATAGTGGCTGCCAATAAACAAAACCAATGACAAATTACCGTAAGCACCCGGAGGTGGATCGCAGCGCCGAACCTGGAAGGACTCGGGTGTCACGGTGGGAGGAGAGGCTCTAGACACTGGACCTAAGGCAGAAGCAGTAGCAGGGGAGAGTGGCAAGGAGACCATGACAATGGTATCTCGCTTTTCACTGGACTCCCAAAAATTTCCCTTGTTTACCTCAGACCTGTGCTCCACATGGCAGCCAGCTTTATTTCAGGACACAATACATTTGATCACATCACTACCCACTGAAGCAAGACCATGATTTAAAGAATGTCATAATCTCTCTAAAAAATCTGTCACTGCTCCAAGCCCTTCTGTCTGATTTATGAACTGAAAAGGTCCACTCTGTCTCTGGCACTGCTACCAAGATATGGAATTCATTTCCACCAGCTCTACACATGAACCCATGCCTCAATCAATCGAACAATTAAACATGGTTTATATAGCGTGTCTACTCACCCTTGAGGGTCTCAAGGTGCTGGGAGGGGGCTGCTGATCCATGTAGGCACTGGGGTTCAGTAAAGAGCCAGGTCTTGAGATCCTTCCTGGATTGGGTCAGCGATGGGGCTTGCCTGAGGTGGAGAGGCCTTGCTGGTGGTGGTGGTGGTGAGATCAGAGAAGGATTTTCCTCTGCTCCTGGTCTTGTGGATCCGTGGGTTGGTAGCCATGGCCAGTTGGGTGGAGAGGAGGTGTCTGATGGGTAAGTGGACTGTGAGGCAGTGGTTCAGTTATGCTGGTCTTGCATCATGGAGGGCTTTGTAGGCATGTGTGAGGAGGTTGAAAGTGACTCTTTTGTTGACTTGGAACCAGTGGAGTTCTCTTGCAGGTTTACCGTGATGTAGTTGCGGTGGGGTATGTTGAGGACCAGCCTGACTGCAGAGTTTTTAATGTTTTGTAGTTTCCTAAGGAGTTTTTGGGTGACAAGAGCGTAGAGTGCATTGCCATAGTTGAGTCAGATGCTGATAAGTGTGTGGGTGACTATCTTTCTGGATTCAGTGGGGATCCATCTGAAGGTCTTTCAAAGCAGGTGAAGTGGGTGGAAGCATGATGTGGAGAAATTGTTGATCTGACAGTTCATTGTGAGAGAGGAGTCCAGTATGATGCCGAGGTTTTGTGTGTGGTCTGTGGGTGTGAGGAGTGTTCATAGTTCAGCAGGCCACATGGAGTCATCTAAAGTGGAGGCGGTGGTCACAGTATGAGGTCTTCGGTCTTTTCTGAGTTGATTTTGAGACAGCTGTCTCTCATCCAGGTGCACAGCGGCCTTCATCTGTCATGGAAGTTGTCTCTGGCGGCTGTGGGTTTGTTAGTGAAGGAGAGGATCAGCTGGGTGTTGTCAGCGTAAGAGACGATGTTGAGTCTGTGGGTCTTGACGATGGCTGCGAGAGGCGCCATGCAGACATTGAAGAGGGTGGTGCTCTTGGATAAGCCCTTGGGGTACCCTGCAGCTGAGCTCTGTGGGTTCTCAGAGGAACAGTGGTAGTCTGACTCACTTTGTGTGACTGGTGAGGAAGGAGCGGATCCAATCTAGGACTTTGCCATAAATACCGACGTTGTTGAGTCTTGTGCTTAGGGTGCAGTGGGAGATGGTATTGAAGGTGGCCGAGAGAACCAGGAGGATGAAGGCTGCTGTTTCACCCTGGTCGATGAGGGAGCGGATGCCATTGGTGGCAGCGAGGAGGGTGGTCTTGTGCTGTGGTTGCTTTGGAGGCCAGATAGGGAGAGGTCTAGGACCTGGTTGGCTTCAATGAACTCAGAGAGTTGAGCGCTGATGGTCTTCTCAGTGACATTGTCTGGGAAGTGGAGCAGGGAGATGGGTCTGAAGTTCTTGAGGTGTGTTGGGTCGGCAGATATGTCTTGATATCTTTAAAAAGAAAATCAGAATCCTCCTATCTGAGAGTCACTCTAGTTGGTTGAGTAAGATAACATTACATTTCATTACTTCTTGCAAGTTCCTGGTCCACACTCCCACTGATTTGATTGTTCCTCTTTGTTGCTGAACTATATGCATTTGTTGATTGTTATTACTAATGTCTCAGTTCCTAATCTCTTCTAAAGAACTTTAATGCCATTGGGCCTTGTTTGCACTACAGAAAACTTCACACAAATAAAGAAATAAATGTCCATTTTACAACTGGTTTGCTGGATATGAAGCTAGGTGGTTGGAGATATAGTTGTGGTGCTGTGTTGTTTGCACCATGCTGTCTAGGGTTGATTACAAGAAGAATGGAAGAGGATTTCCAAAAAGTCTGTAAATTTTTGATTATGAAATGTTTGGTACATTTCTGGCATCCTGACATGAATTGCATATAAAACCCGAATAAGCAGACCTAAAATATACAGCAGCATCCTCAAAACGTTGCTCTGAAATGTCGTAGAAACAATTAAAATTTAGAGCAGCTGACAGGTAATGAATGAACGTTCTTTGATTTCAAGGACTGGGCGTATTTTTGAAGATGAACGCGGATATTAGAACTATCGGGAGTAATCACTGTACTTGTCATCCCTAGAGAACATGTTCAAAAGTGTCCTTGTAGCATATGTGTGAGGATTGTATGTCAGAATATCGCAGACTAAAATTTTGTGGTACAAAATTTCACCCCTAAAATATCGAGGACAAAAATATTGACTTTACATAATATTTATAGTGTACATAAACATCAGAAAAAATATAGAAGACTACACTAGTGCCAGAATATGGGTAAGTCTATCGAATTTTAAATATCAGATACATTAACTTTAAACAGGATGTTATCTTTAAAAACTTATAACGTTTTAAAGCTATACACATATAGTATAAACAATGTAAAGCAGTTTATAACTTGCAAATATTAAATAAAATGTATCCTTCAAACTAAATACAAAATGAATGCAAAACGTAAACACAATGTGCATAAATACAATTATTACATTATTATTAATAATAAAATAATAATAATACATTTAAACTCCGTATAAAAGTATGCACTCAAATTATTACAATTAAAGAAATATTCATTGTAAATGTAGCCTATAAAAATAATTGTAATTAAAATAACTTAAAGCACAAAAATATATTTTTTCTTAAAATCTATTAAAATTAGTAGAATTGGAGGGGTCTAATTAACTACTCCAACCTGAGCTACAGTATGGAAAGGTTGGATACTTGAGGGGTCAGATTTACTGCTCCCACTCAAACTGAAGCACAAGTTTTTTTAAAGTGTTGGATTTTGGAGTGGTTAGATTTAGTATTCCCACTCCAACATAATCAACAGCATGGAAATGTTAAACTATGGAAATGTCAGTGTTGCTACTCCCACTCCTAATATTAAAACATCAACTGAATACAGATAAAATAAATATAAAATATATTTGAACGTATATACAAAAAATATATCATATTTACAACATTCTATAACTTATATTAATAATTAAAACAAATCACTGAATTAATTAAAATTATAAATAAAATATTTTAAAAACGCCTGTTAAAACCATAAAAGTAGATTTACATTATGTTCTACCCAATTACCCTAAAAACCCAACCCAAAACAACAAATTAAAATTATACTAACACATATTAACGATTCGAATTATTTTTTTAAATTCTATTAAATGATAACATAGAAAACCTTATCCAGAAAAAATTATTAAAATACAAATCATTCAAAACAATCAATTTACAGAATCAATGATCTGATTTATAAATTGATAATTAAAAATGTAAAATGTTCACGAAAATATGTACTACATAAGTTAAACATAAAATAAATAACATAATAAAATTAACAAATTAAACATTATAAAATAACCAGTTAAAAGTATATATAAAAAAAAACTTCTATCCCCATACAAACACAACAACCCACCAATAAATAAATAAATGTAAATACAATAATATTGCACCTTGGCTCGGAACTGCTGTTATACTCTCCCTTGTAAATTAAACATACTTTAGCTAAGCCAACAGGGCCGGAGTTGCCCCTTGCCTTTTGGCTTTTTCGATGCTGGTTGTATATTGTCACCGTTTTTACGAAACGTTATTGTTGGTGTAGCTTTCGAGCCCTTATCATTCTACAAAAGCAAAACACGGACGAAAATAAAAAAACATGTTTGGTCTCAAAAGACACACATTACTTCAGTAATCCTTGGTACTTATGAGAACTAATTTGAAGGTGGATATGCTCCTTGCTGAATAGCAGAATGCCATCGCTCGCTCTAATTTTAGTCATTGCTAAGGTGGGCTGACAGTTGCCCCAGGCCATGAGATGTTGTGGGGGAGAAGAAAAAAATAGTGACTGAAGATGGCTCGCTTAAAGGCCCAATAAAGTAAGATTAGTATACATATCATTTAAATCAAATTAAACGCTCGTGTCTAATGCCAAAGCTGAGAAGTGCTAGTACCTACAACCTTACAATACCTGATTATTTAAAGCCATAAAATTATAGACACAAATGCTCCTTAGGCAAACAAACATGAGAGAGAAACACATAATGCAGCAACAAAAATAACGTGAGGTATAAATGCCGCATCCAATTCTGCTGAGATCTTGAATTAGACAAGAACTCCTACTGTCAGGTTTCCTAATGGATGGTGGGCTGTGTACCTGATGGCCATCAATGTTTTTGCACAAAAAGACAACTGCGGAATTTTTAGCACACTGTTATGCACAATGTGGTAATTTTAGTGAACATTCGAACTTCACAAGGCTCTTTTCACCCACGCATAATTGCAACCTACACCCTCACCTTAACTTCCTGCGACAATTTAATTCATGTATTTGTACATATGCTTTCCTGTTGCCTTTGCAGGATGAGCTGAGATTACAAAACAACGTTTTAATAAGAGAAATGTGCTTCCTCTAGCACAAGTCGGTGACTTGTGGACTGCAAAGTTGAATCTGATTGGATCTGCGGACAAACAGCCTCTGACAGTTTCAAGTGGTCGTCTGCAGGATGCCATGTGTGCGCCACCCGTGGGGGCAGAAGATCCTGGACATGATGGTGCAGCTGTCCAAGGGACTCGAGCTGGTGCCCCCCTCCCTGCGTGACTCCGAGCCCCTCACCCGCTCAAGCACCAGTGAGAATCCTACTCTCTTGACACATCCAACGAGGTCTCAGATACGCACATCGGATGAAAAGTCAACAGTGGCAATGTGGTGGGCTGTGAGACACTCCACGATGAGATGAACATACCTTGAGACCGCAGTGCCAGCCCTGTGTTTCCAGGTGCTGTTTTCTTTTCATTTGCCTCTTTCCCGAAAAGAGCTACATGGCATGGGCACATGTGGCAGAGATTAGCTGAACAAACAAGGTTCACGTCACGTCAACAAACAGCTTCTGTAATGCTTTGCCAAGATGTCCGCAGAGGCCTCGAGTTGTGCCAGGTTAGCAGGGAGTAGCGGCCCTGCTTTTTTTTGTTGTTTTTATTAGTCTACACCCCTGGTGTCCAATCTGCTACGACATACTTGATCTATATTTACGCGCACTTTTAACTCCTTCAGTGACGGCCTTTGCATTTTCTTCATTTGCCTAGTGCGTTTATCTGGGGAAGAACATATTGTGGACCACGGTACTGAAGCTAGCAGCCTGTCCTGAAGCAGATCTCAAAGCATTTTACGATGACAGACTGAAACGCTTCTTCTTTTAACGTAGGAAGACCCTGGCTTACAATCGATTAGTGCAGGCACGTGTTCAACAAAAGTGTTGTTAGTATGAAACACAAATAGGAGAGTTGATCAACCTTTGGAAACACTTGTAAACTGATTCAATCAAAGTGCTAAATGACTTTTCATGGTGTAGAGCTAAACCTGTGTACTGTATGTAATATGTACATATTGGGTCACGAGCTGCATAAAAATCCTAGGATTCCAAGCAAAGCCAGACTAGCTACAGGTTTGTAGAGTAGAACATCCTTGTTTGTGTGGAATGTTATGAAGGTGCTATATTATGTTGTGTGTATTTGTAAAGCGCACTACCACCCGGTAGGGTATCCTATTGCTGCAGGTGCAGTTCCAGTGTGGCCCACGGCTGGTGAGCGGGTTATTGTAAGCACCAGGTCTTCACTTTTTTACAGAATTCAAAATTGAAGATTCAGCTCTGATGTGTAACGGCAGGTTGTTCCAGGTTTTTGTCACAATGTAGGAGAAGGTTCAGCCACCAGTGCGTCGTTTAGCCAGACAAAAGTGTCAGGTAAGTTTGTAGTGGCAGCTGCTATCAGAGAAAAGCGGTGAGGCAGCGTACGGTACAATAACAAATATATTAAAATGATACCATACCAGCCCCCTTGCTGATGATCTGCCACTGATCACATGCTCCCACACTCCCCTGCAGCATGAGAGATTAGAGAAGTGATGGGATTGGGCAGAGTGGGCTGGTTTTACATTTCAAGAAGGACTGGGAGCCTGTGCCTGCTGTTGTGCAATAGCCTGGAGATATCTATGTGCGCATGATGGTTTAGACGTCCTAAGACAGTTGGCCAAACTGTCATGTGCACTTGCAGTGCCTGCCACCCCTCCTCCATGCTGCTGTCCCCACCCTCAAGACCTGGTTCCAGTTCTGTCATAAACATTAAAATGATAATAAAAATGCTTTATTATAAAAAAAATGTAAATGTATCTGCTGGCTGAGGCAGTGGGGCAACACTCCTGTGCCATAACGGAGGAGCCGCCGCTGTATAAGGTTTGTGAAATGAGTTTCATCTGATGCGGTAAATTCTAGTGTCAAATAAAGGAGGCTCAAACAATGGGCTAAAGGAAAACTGATTTTCTTACATATATAAGTCATTTCTGCGAAACTAATCATATTATCCAGTGTACAGCTGAGGTTTGCCTGCATGTAGAGATTGGTACTTAAGGATGTGCCTCGAGTAATACGTCACTCGCTCATATTTGCGTCTAATGCAACAGTTTAGGATCACACACATGAAGCATTTTATAATATGAGCATGGTCGATGTCCTTGGCACACAACGCGTAGTACGGTATATAATGTCTTGCTCAATTTTTTGACAGTTGGACAATGTATCCCCACAGATTTCTGTTTAATGCTATGCGATTCTGGGTAAACATTCCCCCTAATGTTCCGTGATCTAAACATCCTTTATCCATTTTAATCAGACAACATCAAACATTCAAGTCCATCATCAGTGTCCTTGACCTGTGTGTTGCAGTCATTTGTTTCCATGCAAAAATATCTGCCACTCAAACAAGCGGGTGAAATGGTTAACTTCACCTCTCTGCATCACACAAACCACAATTACTCAGCAGATATAAGGATACAGCAAAGTTATGAACCAAGGTCACCAAAGGTAGTGCAAAACTGGTACACCATATGGGCACCGATTATAGGTGGCCTGTTAATTCGGATAAGCTCACAACAGCAGTTATCAGCCAATCGAATTATGAGTTGAATTATTTCATACGGAGAATTTAACTGCTGGAAGTAGCTGAAAGCTCCCAGGGAAAAACACTGGGGAGAAATAGGAAGAAATCTTCAAAGAAACATCGATTCCCACATATTATTCCCCAAGAATCTTGAATCCTTGTGTTTTTGCCCCCACCTTTGCAACTACCAATAGCCTTCCAGGTCCAGGGAAATAACAGAGATCTTTCTGGGGCGTTCAAAATCTAGGGGCATATTACCAAGCAATAGCGATATCGCTATTGCTTGGTTAGAGACAAAAATTTACCGCAGCGCTGCGGCGATTTTTACCGCAAATAAACCTTGGTATTACCAAGGTTTAACGCAAATGCGGTAAAAATCGCCGCAAAGCATGAATATCGCTGAAAAGTCAGCAATATTCATGCATTAGCGAGCTAATGCTCTTAGCCATGTTATCCACCTCGCATTGGATAACATGGCTAAGAACTGCTCAGGGCAAGTGTTAGCTTTTGGAGATATTCTCGCTCAGCGCGAATATCTCCAAAAGTTGGTAATAGGAGATAGCGATGTTAGCGACTGTTTTCAGTCTCTAACATCTTGGCACGCCCACTTTGCATCTCATTAGTGATAAATATCACTGACATGCAAAGTGGGGCCCAAGATGGTCGCTATCTCCTACTAGCTGTCGCTAACTGGTGTTAGCGGCAGCTAGGTAATAGGGAGATCATTTTATCTCCGCTTTCTTGGCTTTTAAAGCCAAAAAATCGGAGATAAACCCCCTTGATAATATGCCCCCTAGTTCTTCGAAATTATGAGAAAAAAACCTCAGGGAGAGGACCTGACTCGCCCAAGATCACACAGAATGGTGGTGGGAATTTTAGATTCAAAAAGGGATTCGTTATTGGGAACGGAATGCGATTAACACTTGAACCAGACTGATATTGATTGGTTGTACAGAGCACTGTATACACATCTGCGCTGCCTAATCTAGTCCATAATGTTTCTCTGCTGTTTTGTATTTGTCCAAGTATGTGTATTAGTGCAGCTCTGGCAGTCACGCTTTGCCCTCCACATAGCAAACATTTGTATCCTATTGAATGCAGTCTGGGGTAGAAAAAGCATGATCCTAAGTGATAAGAGTACCTTCTCCAGGTGCTCTGCCGCTGTATTCTCAGTGTGTCACTATTTGTGATGAGCTCAGACCCTTATTTAAAGGTTAGCGGTGGGATACTCTGTCACAAACGTGGCTGATGTCCTTTCCTCTGTTTCACAAATGCTTGATAGTCTAAGGCACTTCTGAAATGGTGGTCAGGATGTCCACCATGTTTTGATGGAGTCTGCCTAACTCTAAATAAGGCCTTAAATCATAAATAAATTTGTTTCAGGTGGTGTAGATTCTATTTTTATTAGAAATTACTGAGGCAAGATGGCAGACACGTTGATGTCCGAGTGAGACGGCTGTGTTTGTCCTCCCTGCTAATCCCCCCTGTTTGCTTCCTGGCGGCTTGTGATGTGAGGCATTCTGTCGGCAAGGTGGGGAGTGAAATGCTGTGGTACTTACTCTCCTGGTCTACGGCTTCAGTCTGCGGCCATACCTGCAGCGCCGATTCAGGCGGAGAGATTGTGGGGAAACCCGGCCCGGAGTACGCCATCCGTAATGGCTCCAAAAAATGAACAGAAAAACATCAATGCGAATGCAAATGCGAATATAAATACAAATGTTAATATCAACCCTAAAGGCCCCAAGACTCAAGAAGCAGTTGCAGCCACACCTACGGTTGCATCAACAGCTGTTAACGTGGCGGACGTTGATGTCAATGGTGTTGTTGCCGGTATACCGCAGGAGAAAGGTACACCTCCAGTGGCCGCTCGGATGGCCGAAAAAACGGGTGTACAGCTGAAAGTACATGGGATTTTAAAAAAGAAACAGCAAGTAAAAGGTAGGATTTCAGTTACAGACTCACCGGGCGGTCGGGAAAGTGGCGGGGTGAGTTCTCTGCAAGTCGCTAAAAGTGTAGAAGACAGGCAAACACTGACTAAGGACATGGTTGTAGTGGGGGCTGTGGTGAATGCACTGATTGTGAATCCCAGTATCGAACTGGCTGAAGATGTGGACATTGCAAAAGATTCTGCAATAGATACGGGGGCTCTCACTCAGCAGGTATTGGGGACCGGCTTAGATCCTCAAGGGTCTTTGTCTTTTGCGGCAGTTGGCGTGGGCCCTGTTGAAACTCGCCAGGCGGTAGGTGGTAACATTGAAGTATCCGATATAACCAAAGAGGGCGATTCAGATGGAAAATGTTACTCTTGTCAGATCTTTCGAATGCCGCGGATATTAAGAGTGGAGGTGGCTGATGATGGAAGCTTAACTAGCTCGGTATTGCAGGAGGACGATGAAGGCAATACTACATTATTTGGGGAAAAAGGAACAGTGGGGAAAGTTAAGGAAATGTTGAATTTACCATCTAAGGACGGCCCGGATAATGGTGGTTCCCCATTACTTGAACACTCATTTTTACCACAACCCGGGGGACAGAATGACACTCTTGGTAGTGTGGGCGCACATGGAATGAATAACAACCCCGGCAATGTGGGAGAGAATGAAGTTACCCATGCCATAATATATCAAGCCATAATGACACATCGTGAGGAAACCAAGGCAGAGGGATTACGTACACAAGGGGCGGTCCGCAAACTTCAAAATACGGTGCGGCGGGTCGTTAAAACCTGTACAGAGATCTCAGCTCGGATTGGGAAAGCAGAGACAAGGATCTCTACAGTAGAAGATGAAATGGTCCAGCAGAAAGCGGCTGTGTCTTCTCTTCACTCCTTGCAGGATGATATAAACTGGAAACTCATTGATATAGAGAACCGCTCCAGACGAAATAATTTGCGGGTGCTAGTTATTGCCAAAGGAGTCGAAGGCGGACATACGACAATTTGTTATTGATTTATTCTCTGAAGCCTTTCTGGAACTGACTCAATGGAAGTGGGAATTTGAATTACAGAGAGCCCATAGATTTCCGTTCCATGTACGAGGCGGGATCAGGGCAGACAGTAAACCAAGGGCTATTCTGATCTGCTTGAATATTTTTTTGCTCCGTGAGTCTTTGTACGATCTAGCTAGGCCGGATCGTAAGCGAAGAGGGAAAGGCTGTGAGTTCTTTGTACGGCCAGACTTTTGTCAAGCAACAGTTCAACAGAGATGGCACCTGCTCCAGTTGATCCCTTTATTTCAGGCTAAGGGGACACAGGCCTTTTTATTAAATCCGTCAAAGCTTAAGGTTCTTCACAAAGAGAAAACGTTATTTTTTATCTCTGAGGTAGCCGTGAGTGATTTCTTGGCTACAATATAGGGGAATGTTATAGTAAAGCTTAGCTGTAAACTGTTCTATTTTTTTTCTTCCTCCTCTATTTCTTTTTTTTTGGTCAGGGGGGATAGGGAGGTTAATGGAGGACACACACTTTATCACCATCTCAAATAGGGACTATTCAGTCCCTTTGCCTCATTTGGGTGGGGGTGAGGGTGGGAGGTTGTGCTTCTTGGGGTGGCAAGGGTGATGGGGCGGTTGGGCAAGAAGATGTACAGATTTGATTGGGCATAGATGTAGCAGTAGCAGCAAGGATATCATGAATATATTCTCTGTAATTATTTTTTTGATTGTTTCATTATGTGAAGTTAACATAGAGTTTGGACAAAGCAGTCGAGGAGCGTCTGTTGAATTTCTTTATGATGATGCAGGGCAAACTTTCAATTTGTTCATGGAATGTCTGCGGCCCGAGTGATAAAAAGAGGTATCATGGCCCAGATCCTTAAATTAATGAGGGTGGATACACTCTGTGTGCAATAGCCCCATATTGCTTGGAACGATAGAAGGTTGTTAAGGGATTTGGGCATGGAGCTATTGGGCTGTACTCAGCAGGGTTCAAAGACAAGGGGAGTAGCAATTTTGAAACGATTTGGCTGGGGGGACTGCAAACGTGTTAAAGAAGATCCTAGTGGGAGATGGGTTATTATGGAACTTTAGGAAGAGAGTGCATAGATGAGAATTTGTTCTATTTGCGGTCCCAATCTGGATGACCCAGATATGATTAATGGTTTGAGCATTGAGTTAGCGACTTGGCGACATTCACTAATTCTATCTGGAGATTTTAGTCTCCACATTGAGGGGGGCTTTGATATAACAAGGGACCATCCTTACGCTGGGAAAAAATTTAAGGTTTTCAAGGCTACCAGAGGCCTTGTTAAAGAATTTGGGTTGGTAGATCTATGGTATATGAAAGGAAATGGTGCACCAGGGGATACTTTTTATTCAGCCCCCCATAAAAAATGTCTTCGGCTAGATTATTTTTTTGTGTCTGCAAAGCTGGCTATTAAGGCCAGGGTGGATATTAGACCCAAAATAATTTCTGATCATAACCCCATGGTGCTAGAAGTAGATGTAAGCCATAAAGCCCGACAAAGACCCTGGACTTTTGAACGTCGATCCAATCTATTGTGAACACATGTGTAAATGGATAGTCAAATTTTTTTTAAACAAAAAGGGGTCGGCTTCAGGTCCTATGGTGTGGGATGCATTTAAGGCGGGAGTTCGTGGAGAAACCTTTAGTTATTCTATTAACAAACAGCGGAGAATACAGGGTGAACTGATTGATGGGATGAATAAATTGTGGATACTCGAAAAAGAACTAATGGGGGCGATTAGAGATGGTCAAGATACCGAGACAATTTTAAGGGACATAGCTGTTAATAAAATGAAGCTATGTCAGAACTTTGCTACTCAGCTTGCAACAAAAAATGCAATTAATAGATCGGAAGTTTATGAGGTTGTGGAAAACTCGGGCCGAATATTGGCTAAAAGACTGCATCAAAAGGTGGTTGCCAATAGGGTAAACAAAATTCAGAATGATCTGGGTCAGATTTGCAATGGGCCTACAGAGGTGCTGGAGGTTTTTCGTAAATGTTAAAGCCAGTTGTATACTGATGCTGAAATTACTGGAGCCGAACAGGAATTGGCTACATTTTGTGCTGATTTGGAGATTACTAAACTGACATGTGATAAGATGGAAGAATTATATATTATTATAGTGTGGGAGGAAGTAGAAGCAGCTATTACATCATTGGCAACCGGTAAGGCCGTGGGACCCGATGGGATTCCGCTTGAATTTTACAGGACTTTTCGGCATGTTTTGAAAAACAAATTTATGGCTTTATTTCAGGCAGCGCAAAAGGGGGTCGCACCGGTATCATGGCGCAAGACTATTATAATAGTATTTCTGAAAAAGGATAAATCTGATCTATTACCTGCATCATACAGACCTATTTCATTAATTAAGGCTGATAAAAAAATGTATTCTAAGATCATAGCGATGTGTCTAGCTGGAGTCATCCCAGTGCTTGTTTCAAATTTCCAACATGGGTTTATTCCCGGCCGAGACACAGAAGATCATGTAAGGCATGTGATATCTTTTGTGGATTGGGCGCAAGCAACCAATACCACAATGGGCGTAACCCTGTTGGATGCCAAAAAGGCATTCAACAAGGTTTCCTGGCCATATATGTGGGAGGTCTTAAGGCTGAAGGGGTTTGGTCCTCGGATCTGTCAAGCTCTGAAGACATTATATTTGTCCCCGGAAGCCAGTATTTGAATCTTAGGCCAAGAGTCTAATATGTTCTTAATTGGTCGAGGTACACTGCAAGGATGCCTTTGCTCACCTTTATTATTTGTTTTATATATTGATTTTTTTTAAATAAGTTGAATCAGGCTAAAGATATAGTTCCAGTACAATTGCAGCATATAGATTACAGAGCATTGGCCTATGCTGCTGATATTGTTGTTATTACTAGAGATATCACCACTGCATTCCGGCAATAGAGAAATTGGCGTCTCAATTCGGTCGATTTTCTGGGTACAAGTTAAATATGTCGAAAACACAGGTGCTGTATATTGGTGGGGATCCTCTGGAAAACATAATTACTGTGTCAGAAGTTACTTATTTAGGAATAAAAATTTTATTACCAATTAGCAAAATCCCAGAGCTAAATAGGGATCCAGTGCTTATAAAGATAAATTCAACATTGGAGAGATTGGATCATTTACATTTATTTCTTTATGGCAGATTAAACGTATTAAAAATGATGGTATTACCTAACAAATCAGTTCATAACAGTTCATCAGCTCCTGTAAATTGTAAGCAATAACCAAGTCAAAAAATGTACAATGGTTAATTCTAGGTGCAAATTAATTGCTTATGGAGATGATGAAGAGGTCGACCTCTTCGTCATCTCCATAAGCAATTTACAATTTTCAGGAGCTGATGAACTGTTATGAACTGATTTGTTGTCTTGTGTATACTGCTGTCCATAACAATTTTTGCATATAATCAATTTGATTTGTTTGATGATATCCCCATAAATACTTTTTGATTCAATACAATATTTTTCAGATAAAATCATTTTTCCGTGTGCTTTTTCCTTATTCCTTATGCAACATTTATTGTTTCTATCTTAGAAAAGTTTTTGGTGTTATCCTATGGATACATTTAAGTTAGATTTTTGTTAACTAACTTACAAATTGATTTCAAGTCAATATCCAAACTTAATCCCTTGTAGCTATCCTTTACCTTTATTATTCACTGCCTAAGCCTACAAGGGTTTATTGGGTTACCCATCTCCTTTCACGTCATGTAGCCTGAGCAGCACCAAGATTGGTTACTGCAGTTTCCTGGAGCCTGCTTGGAAAAGACCCGAGCAGGGAGGAGGACGTCACATCAAGAAAATAAGTGGGATTATTTTCAAGAAAATACTTATATTTTCATCTCCCACCCACCTCACCAACCCCCTTATGTGCCAGCCGCCACAGGGAGCACCTTACGTGTGAGTATTTTCCTAAACTAGAATTAAGTTCTTGAAGAAGATAAGATAAATTATTTTGAGACTTAAATACATTTGTATATCTCATTTTGAACCTATCTATTGAAGGTTTCTGTACCTATTGCTGTGGACGTCAAGGGCTACACTTCCCCCTTATTGACCACGTGTGCCTCTCTTAATTGCCCCTTTTCAGGTCCCAGGGTTACTGGGTTGCCCCTTATTCTTAAAAATACAACTCAAAAGTTCAACAGCTGTTCTTTGTGCCCAATACATATTTACAGAGCAAAGCTTGAGGCACCCAAAGCCATAGAAACAGTGTAGTCTGAGGGCCTGATTTAGAGTTTTTGCTAGACAGGGTACACCATCACAAACACAACAGAGTACCCTGCCCCCAAAACCCTCAGACCTTCTATATTCTGTTGATGAAGCATCTGTTGGCTCCATCAATTGGATACTTCCTCTGATGACCCAACAGAGTAAGGGACATTGGAGGAAGGACATTATACCATCTATCCTATATTGTGCGCATGGTGTAACGCCTTTGCTTCCTGTCCATCACTGCCAGAAATAAAACCTTGAGGTGAGGGACAAGAGACAAACAATAACCTTCACTCGCTGGGAAACAATTCCCAGGGTGTGCTTGTCATTATTTCCTTGTTTTTCAGAAACAAAGTTCAAGGTATAGTTTTCTTTTTTGAAAAATGTATTGGCAGTTTAAAAACATAGCAAATTATTTAATCATTTACTTGAGACAAATGACAGTGTGGCAATACCCTCCCCTTCATTATCTTACAGTGTCTCCCATAAGACCACAGTATTTATTTGCATGCAATTCGATCAGTATACTCTGTTTCTCACATCTGTCTGTTATTATATATGCAATATAACCAATAAAACTCCCCTCCCTCCCTCCCATCCGTATTTTGTTCAGTGTTTTTATGTCAGTGATGATCCTGTCCTGTGAAGTTACCCAAACTCCTGTAGTGTCCTTAAAAAATTAGGCACTGACTGAATTGGTCGCCAGGTATATACTAACGTATCATTGGCGTAAAGGGAGACCACATGGTTAGTGTTCCCCAATGGTATCCCCCATGCGCTCAGCCAATCAATCAATCAAACAATCAGGACATTTGTTAAGCACGCTACATACCCGTGAGGGTCTCAAGGCGCTGGGGAGGGGGTGGGGGAGGGGTGCTGCTACTGATTGAAGAGCCAGGTCTTGAGAAGTATTCTGAAGTCCTGTAGATCTTGGGTCTGCCGTAGGTTGGTGGGGAGGGTGTTCCAGGTTTTGGCGGCGAGGTGGGAGAAGGATCTGTCGCCGGTGGTTGTTCTTCGGATGCGGGGGACTGTGGCGAGGGCGAGGCCGGTGGAGCGGAGCTTGTGGGTAGGGGTATAGAAGCTGAGTCGTCTGTTGAGGTACGCTGGGCCGGCATTGTGGAGGGCCTTGTGGGTGTGGATGAGGAGCTTGAAGGTTATCTTCTTGTTGACGGGGAGCCAGTGTATTTCTCTCAGGTGGGGTGTGGTGTGGCTGCTGCAGGGGATGTCGAGGATCAGTCGCGCCTAGGCATTCTGGATGCGTTGCAGCCGTCTCAGGAGCTTGGTTGACGTTCCTGCGTATAGGGCGTATCCGTAGTCCAGCCTGCTGTTGACGAGGGCCTGGATGACTGTTCTACTCATTTCGGTGGGGGGCAGAAGAGCACAAAAAACGAGTGGAACAGAGGGAAGAGGAGCACAAAAACAAGTGGAACGGAGGGCAGAAGAGCACAAAAAAACGAGAGACAAGCGAGTGGAACAGCGGGCAGAAAGGCACACAAAACGAGTGGAACAGAGGGCAGAAGGGCACAAAAAACAAGGGAAAAACGAGTGGATCAGAGGGCATAAAGGCACAAAAAACGAGTGAAACAGAAGGCAGAAGAGCACAAAAAACTAGTGGAATAGAGGGCATAAGGGCACAAAAAACTAGAGACAAGCGAGTGGAACAGAGGGCAGAAAGGCACAGAAAACAGTAGATGAGAAGAGAATTTAACGGGCACAAGATACAAAGCAGAAAGGGACAGAGCAGATCGGGGCCTATCAGGCGGGCCTCGAACTTGGCAGCAGCTAGGTGGAAGCACGGGTGTAGACCGGTGGAGCTACATGGTGTGGGGAGCGACCTGCCTGGGTGCAGGGTAAAGGGCCGACCCCTCAGCGCTGCCACCAGTGGTTCCATCGCCATCGCAAATATGAGTGGTGACAAGGGGCATCCCTGCCAGGTTCCCCTTTCCAATGGAAAAGTATCCAACACCATTCCCCCAATTCGGATCCTGGCATGGGGAGCCATATAAGGTAGTTGCATCCATATAAGAACCTCCCGTCCCACCCACAATTTGTTGTAAAACTGTCCACATATTGCACCAGGCCACTGAATCAAAGTCCTGTTCTATATCAAGTAGGGCTAAGGCGCAGTACTTCTCCTCAAGGCACGGAGTTTGCCATACATGCACGAAACGCCGTAAATTATGAGTGGTGCTTCACTTTTGTATGAATCCAACCTGATCTTTGTTGATCAGGTCTGGTATACGTGGGAGAAGTCTGGCCGTCAGGATACCACTTAATAATTTCATATCTAGATTTGCAAGCGAGATTAGTCTGTATGAGTTCGGCAACCGGAGATCCCTATCCGGTTTTGGGATCATTTTTACCATTGCCTCCGTCATAAGTGCAAGTAGAACCTGAGTCAGCATAGCTTCGTTATATACCTCCAGGAGTTGGTCTACTAATATGGGTCCAAAGTGTTGATAACATTCAGCCAGGAAACCATCGCGTCCTGGAGTTTTGGCGGTTTTTAAACATCTGATAGCCACCAGTATCTCTTCTTTTGTAATTGAAGCTCCTAGGGCCTCTCCAGAAACCTGATCCAATTGGGGAATCTCTAATGCGGCCAAAAACTTGTTTAGCCGTCCCTCCTCACACAGTGAAGTTTTCGTTTTAGTTGGAAGATCTGCTTACAGTACAGCCTATCTGTCATATGGTTTCACTACTGATACAATAGTGTGTTGTACAAGCGGTGTAATGAAGTATGGCGTTTGCATATGTGACTGACATGTTTTTCAGGTTTTGTTACACTTTGCTGGTATGTAAATATCTGCGAGTTGTTTTACTAACATATTAGAAGTGCTGTTTCTTTTCATTGTCAGCTGCACCTTGTTCGACTGCTTCAAAAGCTAACCACAAAAAGTGCCTCAATCATCAACTTTTGTCGAGTTTGTGAACTCACATGAGCCTTTAGTTTCTGCGAACCAGAACTTTCACTTATTGCTAAATAGTTGTGACAGTTCAGTCAACGAAGCCCTGCATTAGATCACCACAATGAATGCATTAACATTTGGCAGAAAACAAGGAATGAAAATACATCTATTCTTGGCATGGCTGAAGAGATATTAAAAGAGGTCCAGGGAGCATGTAAAACATCCAAAACTCCTTTCAAAAACGTATTTGCACAATATAAGAAACTGTGATAGGAGGCAAACCTCAATATAATGTTATGTTATATGTTATGTTATACCATATTTGTATAGTGCACGTACACATAAATGGTTTCTTGGCGCTGGGGTAAAGAAAGGCAACATGTAGCCATCTAAATACTCTAATGACAAACATATGGTATTTGTTTCGCGCAAACCTAGCTCTAAAGAAACCAATTATTGGACAGAAATGGGTTTTTACATAACAGTGAGAGACAGGGTGTACACTACAGTGTGCAAAATTATGACCAGTGCTTCCACATACTTGTGTGAAATTTCAGGAAAATTAAGCGGAATAATGCAAAATGTGAATCTGTCATTTAACGTTATATTTTAGAAAAAAATGTGTCCTCGTCAGTTTTTGACAAGAGAATGCATTTTATGCAAAACAGTGAAAAACACAATTGGTGCCAAAAACTGTTGCTCGTGTTCTTGTTGTTGGCGTTCTTCAGGTGAAATGCAGCATAATTATGTGACATAACATAATGGCCGAATTTTGGGAATTTCAATTTCATAACAAGTTTACCATGACATTCCTAAAATTATGAGAATTGCACGTGTGCCATTTAAATTTCAACTGTACTTAGTGTAGAGAGGAGGGGAGATTATGTGCAACAGGTCTCTTGGGATCAGAGAATGGAATTACAATTGGGGATAAATGAGGATTTCAGAGCTACTAGAATAATAGCCTTGTATTTCAGCCAGTTTAAATAACTTAAGTTCCGTGCGTGACTAGGGTGACCAACTTGCATTGGTGCAAATTCAGAACGGTGAGTGTAAAAATTCAGGACAAAGGGTCATAATTCAAGACACAAATTCAGGACAGGAGGTCAAAATTCAGGACAAGACTTCAGTACAAAATTGGATACGTTTTACAGACACATCAGAGGTCGCGCCATAGTATATAAGTAAGCTCAGCCATATCCAAACATATTCAACCGTTTCTAAACCTATCAATCATGTATCCTTCCATCTATAATTTCACTCATCCATCCCTTCATCCATCCTTTCACTCATCCATCCATTATCCATCCATCCTCCCTTTCACCCTATCCATCTGTACACTCATCCATCCACTCTTCTTCCCATCATCCATTCACTCATCCATCCAACCATTTACCCTTTCACCCATACAGCAATCCTTTCACTTACTCATCCATCCACCCAGTCACTCATCCTTCCACCCATCCACCCTTTCAGTCATCCATCCTTCCTTTCTCTCTCCATTGACCCTTTCACCTAGCAATCCTTCTTTCCATCCATCCACCCACCCACCCACCCATCTACTCATCCACTCATTAATCCATCCATTGACCCTATCACTCATCCATCCTTTCTCTCATCCATTTATCCTTTCACTCCTTCACCCATCTATTCATCCTTTTGTCCATCTACCCTCCCTTTCACTCACTCATCCATCCTTACATCCACCCTTTCACTCATCCGTCCATCCATTCACCCTTGCACTTATCAATTCATCAATCCATCCATCATTTCACTCATCCATCCACTTACTCATTCACTCATCATCCACCTTTTCACTCATCCAACCTTTCACTCACCCATCCACCCTTTTACCCACCCAGCTACCCTTCCACCCATACATCCAGCTATTTACCTTTTCTCTCTTCCATCCTTCTACTCACTCATCAACCCATCATCCTCTCTCATTATCCATCTATTCAATCTTTCATTCATCCATTCACCCTTTCACTATTTCATCCAGCCATCCACCTATCCATTCACTTACTCACTCGCCCACCTTTTCATATTAATTTAGAGCTGAGCCTTTTTGAGAAGAGGCCCATCAAGAAATTCACCCTCGCTGCAGGAGCCATTCCAGGACTGGGACAGAAGCCACCCAGGGCAGAGACAGGATCCACCACAGGGGGGACAAGAGCCATCACAGGCAGGGGTGAGGGGAGACAGGAGCCACCACATGGGGGACAGGAGCCATCACTGTGGGGGTGGGGGGGTAGGAGACATCACAGGCGGGCGGGGGACAGGAGCCACCACATGGGGGACAGGAGCCATCACTGGAAGGGCAGGGAGGGGACTGGAGCCACCACATGGGGGGACAGGAGCCATCACTGGGGGGGAGGGGCAGGAACCATCACATGAGGGGGAACAGGATCCACCAGGGTGGGCACAGGGGTGGCCATGCAGTATTCTAGTATCATTTGGTCTCTTCCAGGGTGGGGTAGGGCTCCTCACCCCCTCCTGGACAGGACAACAAGAAGACAGGCTTTTCCCAAAATGTTAGTTTTGCCATCCCCCACTGTGATGTTCTGTACTTACAGGAGATACTCCAAACAACTGATTTAACTGATTGTCCTCCATACTTTGTTAATCAGTGTGGGTGCGATTGTGCCATTTCTTTATTTTATTACATTATAGACTGCATGTTTGAAGACCCGAGGTTTGTTTACAATTTAGTGACAGTAATTAAGCTCTGTGAAGAGAACCACATGCTGCCTGTTCTAGGATGTTTGGGGCCCTGGGCACAATAGGAATATGTGAGGCCCCTCTAAATTGCAGAGACATGAAGCATTCAGGGCTGTTTGCATCTGAATAGATGCCCCTGCTCCTGAATCTGCAGCCCCTCCCTCTCAGTCACCCTCAAGCAGCTCTTAACAGCTCGTCAAGGGCTGGAGGTGTGAGGGTTTCCATCCCACTGTGCCTCTCCAATGCTGCTGGGTAACTGAGCTTTGGTACAGCATTGGAGCCAAGAAGGGAGGTGGGTGGAAGCTGTGCCCGGTTAAAATTACGGACAAATGGTGTCCGTTAAGGAATCCTTCACGGACAACGGACAGACGGCTGAAATTACGGACTGTTCGTGAAATTTACGGACGGTTGGTCACCCCTTACGTGACACATTACCGACACTTAACTCGACTGCATAAGATGTGACTGAGTTGTTTAAAGTACAAATGAACAATAGCAATGAAGCCATTACACTGTTTTAGAGATTTGTAAATGTTTAGAGGAAAATCTGCGCTTCTGATTAGGGCTAAATGAACCACAGGGAGTGTTCTGGAAGGCTCTGCAGCCTTACTGAATATTGAGCACTCAAGTTACTATGCTACTTAAGCAGCTGTAGCCCGTGCAGGTAAGAGTGGTGAGGCCGGGTGGGGCTTGGTGGAGTCAGAAGGGGTGGGGGGTGATGGGGGCTGTTCAACAGATGCAGACAAGGGGAAAAATAATTATTTATTTAATTTTCCCTTGTGGTCGTCTGTCGAATCCCCCCACCAACCCGACCCAACCGTCCCACCGCTCTTACTGGCATGGGCCGCGGCAGTTTTTATGGTAGAGTGAACACTGCTGGGCAATCTGTGGGAAGCATAATTCAATTACTGAAAACAGCAAATGTAGGCACAAACTGCGTGCATCAATGTTACAGAGTCTTTCCAAATGAGCACATTTTGGCAACCTAATTTTTTTTCAGATAGTAGTATGGCAAGTAAAATTCACCAGATCATTAATGCTCCCTAATTATGTCCCAAGCAAATACCTGTTTTCTGGCAAAGACTTAAAGCACTGGCGAATCAAAATGGGGATATCTCTGCGCTTGTGCTTCCACTGGTTAGTGACTATCGGGGTTTTTGGTTGTAACACTAGGGAGTTATATCTAAGGCAGGGTGAAGAGATATGTTTTAAGGTTTTTTCTAAAAGATTCAAGACTGGGGATTTGTTTCAGCACGGGGGGTAGGGAGTTCCAGAGGACAGGTCCTTTGTAGGAAAGGGCTCGGCCACCCTGTCTGGCTCTTCTGACCCTGGGGACCTGAAGCAGTTGATGGCTGCTGGAGCGCAGAGTACGTCCAGGGTTATATGGAACAAATTTTTCCTTTAAGTACCTGGGAGCAGTGCCAAACAGGCATTTGTGTATCGTGCAGCATATCTTAAATTTAACACGCTGCTTTACTGGTAACCAGTGGAGTTGGTGTAGAAGGGGACGGGAAGGGGTTCTGGGAGGGGCATTGAGAGCAAGCCTTGCTGCAGTGTTTTGGACTACTTGTAATTTTTCCAGTTGTTCCTCATTTGCGGATATATATATGCCATTACAGTAGTCAATCCTACTTATTATTAAGGTCTGAATAAGCGTTTTCCTATGATTGTCTGGCAAAAATGGAAAGACGCATCGTAGCAGCCCAACCACACGAAAACAAGCACCTGTGACTTGAGTAGTGTGTTCCTTAAGTAGGAGTGCCTGATCTAGCTTAATACCAAGATTTTTAACTGTTTGTTTGGGGCTTGGGACAGGTCCCAATTCCAAGGGCCACCAATCTGGGGACCATGTTAGAGTTGCTCCCCCAAACAACATGACCTCGGTTTTGGTCACGTTGCATTGGAGGTAGTTCTGTGCCATCCAGTGTGCCACTGCTCTCATTCCATCCGCAAAAGATTTTTGGATTGCCGGTGTGAGGGTTTGGAAAGGAAATAAAAGCTGGGTTTCATCAGCGTATGGCACCGGGGTGAACCCATATGATCTTATAATGTTTGCTAAGGGGGCCACATACACGTTAAAAAGTGTGGGGCTTAGGCATGAACCCTGTGGCACTCCCTTGGTGAGCTCCCTAAGGGTGGAAGAGTGGGAGCCCAGCTTAAAACCTTGTGAGCGACCCGAAAGAAAGCTTTGCAACCATGACATAGCTGCACCTCCTATGCCCACATCTCTCAGGCGGCCGAGAAGGAGTTCATGTGACACCGTGTAAAAAGCAGCGGATAGGTCTAGCAGCACCAGAATCACTGAGCCCCCTCTATCAAGTGACATCCTGATGTTGTCGGTCACTGAGAGGAGGGCTGATTCTGTGCTGTGATTGGGCCTGAAACCATATTGGGAGTGGTCCAGGCCCTCCACTGCCTCGATGTAATTTGACAGGTGAGTATTCACATGCTTCTCGGTCAATTTGCTGAGGTAGGGCAAGAGGGAGATGGGTCGAAGGTTGGAAAGGTCCGTCCATGGAAGTGCGGCACTCTTCCGGATGGGGTTGACCCGCCAATTAGCGAGGCGCAAATTGAGTAGCACTTGCGCCTCGCAATTTGCGACTCGCTAATTGGATTGCACAACAGTGTCTCAGACACTGTTTGCAATTCGTAATAGGGTCGTAAATTGCATGCCTCATTAATAATAATGAGGCAGGTGCAATTTGTCACCCCTTTAGGAATGGCTAGCATTCACAGGGATGGTGGCCTGCTGGGGTCAGCAGACCACCATGTTTGTGACTGCGTTTTTAATAAAGCATTTTTTTTTAAATGCAGCCCGTTTTCTTTAAAGGAAAATGGGATGTGTTTAAAAAAGAAAAATGAAACTTTTAAGTTTCATGTATTTAAGGGCAGGCAGCAGTCTCTGGGACCACTGCCTGCTCTTAAAAATATTTCCCCACATATTCACAAAGGGGAAGGGAGACCCCTTCCCCTTTGTGAGTGGTTTACCACCTACTTGAAGTAGGTGGTAAATTGCGAGTGTTTTGCGGACGCAAATGAGGCTGCAAAACATTAGCACAGCATGTTGACTCTCTATTAGGAAGGGACACCCCTTCTTATGAAGAAGGTGTGTCTCAAATGCTAATTTGTGAGTCAGTGACTCGCAAAATACAATTTTTACATGCTATTACCCTTTTTTGTGGCCGCAAACGGGAGGATCTCCCGTTTGCAGCCGCAAAAAAGGGTTGTACCTCTGGCCCGAAATTCTTTAGTTATATATGAAATGTTAAAGCATTTGGTTATGGTCTGACAGCTACCTATGGCAGCCATGATTGCTGCTGTGGATGACTCAGAAGGATCTTCCACCTCATGTATATAAACCTATTCTGATAAGTGCAGAACTCTCTGCTCAGCTAAGCCTTTCCTCTTCATCTTACTTTGTGTTCTCCTCGGTTCCTCTCCCACTCTTGCTAGATATTCCTTTGCAATGTTCGGGCTTCAGCTTTCCAGAACACTGGTGGCTATTTCGCTGGCCTCTCAGTAAATAGGGAATCTATTGGCTATTTTTCTAGCCCGAATAGTAGAAATTACATACTATTTGGCCGGCGGCCTTGTAAATAGCAGAGAAACTGAGCCACATTCCCAGCTACTCTCTAAATAGTATAACGTCTGTTCTGTCTGGCTGGCAGCTGTGCAAATAGCAAGAAAACCTCACTCTTTACCCAGCTGTTAGCCACGTTGTGGAGATTATTTACTATTTGACTGGTGACCTTGCAAACAGCAGAAAACTTCCCTATTTATCTATCTCTGACTAAACAGTAGAGATTTTGCATTATTTGCCCTTTGGCTGTGCAAACAACTGAACTTATGTATTGTATGATTATCACATATTACAATAGACACTTTCCACAAGGTAGAACTGCACCAAATGAGTGCTAAATCTGGCTTAACATTAACTTGGAAACAACACTAACTCATAGGCCTCATGGTCCTAATAGTCATCAAAGAGAATACTAGAATGTTTCTAAGTTACTTTGGAAGACATGGTACAGAATGCCACTCCATTACACCGAGGGGCAAGACACAGCGACTTAACCCCTTTGCTGCGTCATGCAGTACACTGGTCGTGTGCTTATGACGAGCTGAGCTCGTCATGAACAATGGGGATCATGTGCATGCAGCACAGGGGGGGAAAACCTCTAGCAGCCAAGGTGTTAAAAGGCAAAGTATGGATCTATAGCTTATGGCATAAATGCTTAAAGTTTATCTTAAGAAGTGGCTAATGACAAAGATAATTAGGTCCTTCACAAGAGCAGGTGGCGCTGTTTACTCTTCTAGAGCTATGTACTTGTTCCTACTAACAAGGTCATTAGAATGCACACAGGCTTAGCTTCAGGGAGGGGTGTTTGGGGTGTTACACCCCCTTATAAATATATTCTGTAGTAAATAGTTGGGTACAGGTGCTTTAAGTTGGGTATGGTGAGGTGTTTGTCAGATTTCCATTGGATTTTTACATACACATGCAGAAAAAAACGAACACGCAATCTTCTCTCTGTTTTAACAGTTTTAAAAATGGTTATTTTACAAAATGTTGAGTTTTAAGTACCCTTCACAATGCACACTCATCTCCTTTACTACTGCCCCTGAAACTACTGTCCTGCTCTCCTTCTCATGTAATATATTTTAACCAGTGCAATTGTTGGGAAATCTGAAGCCCACACCCCCCACCCCCCAATCGTACTGAGCAAGCCAAGCCCATGAAAATGCACCAGAGTCAGATATATACGATTACTAAAAAAAATATGATTATCAAAGCATCACTTTTTTTTAAATTTATTTTTTTAACTTTTTTTATTGTGGTGTATCATCAAAATTTCAGATGCAAATGCGTCCATACAGGCAATGATAAAAGGCTCGAAGCAAGTGAAGTAGTATAACACAGCCCTTTGGTCCACAACCCGGAGTTCGGACGGCGTCAAAGTAGAGCAGAGCCGTAAATATATAGCAATATCAGCCTAAGACACAAACAGGATAGTCACACCACTATTTTCATTTAACAGAACATTACTCGAAGAAAAAAAGTCCAGCAGAGACAGTCAAGATAGCCCACACTCCACCCTAGGGGTCCAGTTCTTATTAGTGATGCAACCTTGTCTTACTTACCTTGTATTGTGAGATGCCTCTGTGTGCTATCTAGGACTACCACCCCCCCCCCGTAGTCAAAGTAATCAAAAGTAATCCAAAGGTACATTTTACCCACCTGTACCAAGTACTGCTTGGTTCTAGAATACAAAAATACAAGTATACCTTTTATGCTTACCTAATTGGTCTGGATTCAGTCTGTGTATGTGTGCATCAGTGTGGATTGAGTGAATAAATACATTCTGAACATTCCCTCTGGATAAGCTTAACTGCTCGCCCACACTACCACTAAGAGAGCTGTTAGCACTTACCCAATTTAGCCTCTGCTATACCTCTGGGGACTCCCTGGACTCTGTGCACAGTATAACTTACTTTGGTATAGCATATACATAGCCAACTTCCTACATCTAGTGACTGGAAGACACCCAAATCTTATCCATTCTGAATGAGATGGACTGCTGGCTCATCAAATCAGGAAAGATTGTGACAGGTCTAATAGCCAGCAAATATACTATTCATTGGCACAAGAAATGTAAGCTATAATGCTAAAGGAGATTCCCTAATGCCTGTCAAGTTCCCTTAGACTGTGGTCTCTTGCATTCATCATGTATGGGAGCTCAGTGTGTGTGGTTTACATGCTAGCCTGCACGTACTGCTTCCTATGCCCACCTCCCTGAAACCAGCTGTAGTTAGTGGATGGGTAAATAGCTGGCAATGCATTCCCTTTGTCACATTAGGTTTTATTCAGCAATGCGGAAACCTACTTACCTGCTGCTTCCTATGTTGCCAATGGCCTCCATCACAATGAGAACAGAGGAAAAATGCATTCTGGCCTGAAATAGACAAAATAACTGCAACCAGTCCATACTGGCCTGACCAGTGATTCTTAACTTCAAAGTCCTGGAAACGTTGTACCACAAAGTGAAGAATCACTTCTCCAGGATTGTACTATTTTGAATTTCAAGATTTGTTTAGTGCTTCTTTCTCCTGAGAATGCTTCAAAGCACCTCTGCGTCATTAGCTAACAAGCAAACCTTGCTTGCTCTGCATGGTAGACATTGCGTGGCCTATGTGGTAAACACTGGGTATCGTTCATAATGGTCATAAATCTGCTCCAATAATTTCATAGCAAACTTGTGATTGTGCTTAAATATGAAGTGAAGCAGAGATCTGTAAGAGCAATAGGCTTGCTTTTTTTAGGTGTGTACAATATTCTTGGTGGGTGGTCTTGATAGGTAGCATGTGGGTTATACATGGATCATTTTAAATATGTGGAAGGTTCAGAGGATTGGCACAGTTGTATGACACCAATTTGAAGGTGCTCTTATGCATGGAGTGTGGCAAAATGTGCAAGATAGTTGGAGTGAAACTTGGGATATGTACCATCATCCTCTAATATGACCGAAGTATGATTGACTGTATGTGGACAACAAGGGTAATCCCTTCAATAATAACAGAAGCTGTACCATGCAACAGGTCAGATTCCTTTAATGTCATCATAAAACAGAAAGCCTTTAACAGCAGAAAGTGGTGTCATCAGATCAACTTTACCCTCCCAATGACTTATGAACAACAAAGTCATACAAAGAATGTGAGGGGTGGGAAGGTAGTCTGGTCTTAAATCAATTGTATGCATATCACACAGCAACTGATTCAATTATTCTCTCGGTTCCCAGTTACTTTTCCTTTGTAATGGCAGTTTATATTAGATATAAAACACTGAAAAGACATTTTGAAAAAAGGTTGCCAGTGATGCTATATGACTGCTCTCCAAATATTAGCCTATTTGTGCTGTATATTTGACTTGAAATATAAGTATTGTTGGTGTGATATATATTTAGCCAGCCATATCCTCACCGAATATATAATTTAGAAAAGTAGAAACTGACACCTTTTAAAAAATATATATTTTATTGGAGTGATTAATTCTATAATCTCAAACAAACACATCGGACATATGCCTCTTGTAAATACAAACCTGAATAGGAATATTTTAAAAAAAACATGTTTGTATGTAAATGCAAGTTCTTATTTAAATTTAAGAGGCATGGCACAATGGCCCTATTTCTGAGAGAAAACACTCAGAGGACAAGAGCCCAGAACTCAATACTCAACTAACAGATGCAATAATGAACTGCCCAGCACCCTGCTTATCTTAGTAAAAAAGAAAAACATAAAAAAACAGTGCCTAATTCAAATAGGATTACAGTTACCAGCTTGTAATCCTATCTATGAATTTTAATGAAGTGCTACATGGTGTCCTCTACCAGCTCTTCTATTACATCTCCTCATGGTGACAGTCCCTGTTAGGAAGTACAGGCACAGGTTAGATATAGGTGGTCTTCACTCCGGGTGGCCCCAGTGGCTAATGCGTAGATCAGTTCAATAGCTTGCCAGTTACTAGTTCACACAGGCAGTTTATGGCTCTTAACATCAGATTTTCCTTTGCACAATCAGTCTATCAGTCTTTTCATGCTAGGTTCCATTTTACCAGCTCACTGAAAATGTGACTCTTGTGGTGTTGACGGATCAGAGAACCCACTCCCACGGCAGGGGATTAGATGATGCAAGCTGTGGTGTCAGCCTCACATGTCATTCTGACTGAAGAGCGAAGATCAGTGCCTCAGGCCTCCATGGCGGACATTCCTCTTCAGGAGTTGTGGCCTTCTAGACCTTATGCGGTTGGGTGCTCAATCTTGGCTGTTGTAACTTCCGGGCATGATATCCAGTGTGTGCTCGCCTTTGACAGATACTGCCTTTCAGGCCAGATCAGGAGTTCCACATCATCTTGCATTGAACCCCAATGTTTGGTATAGCAGCACCAGTCTCAAGACAGTCTCTCTGAGATGATGCCGTTTGAATGAATGTCTTGAGAACCTCTCAGGGAGACGAGAACACTAACTACACAGGGGAAACATCCTTTACACAGCAACTTTTACCAGGCAGTGCTATTACAACGCAGGTTTTACAACAAAAACCATTACAACGCATTGCGCTGGGGGGCGCTCTAGGATAGGGAATAGATTTAATTTACTATCCAACATCTTCTCTAGTGTCCACGGGGACTGGAGTTGGAATAGTAAATTAAACTGTTCACTATCCAGCACCCCAAAGCGCTATGCGTTGTAATGGTATGCGTAGTAAAACCTGCGTTGTGACAGCATGCATGGTAAAAGCATGCGTTGTAACGTCATACATCCACTACACAGATTGAGTCCTAGTTTCACTTCCTCTGGAAATCGGCTTCTTCTTACTGCTCCTCACGCTAGATTAATGCTGGGCTTCTCCTCCAGCAGGGCATTGTTTGCTCCTTCCCTCACTGAGAAGGCAGACAGGCTCTAGGTAGTAGTGACACCCCAAGTACCCACAGCAAAAAATGTAGACTTCGTGTGATTTCCCCTCAACTCTGAGAGACTGTCTGTCACACAGATGTCAGCTCTGATTACAAAGCAGCTCTTCAAGTACTCTGCTGAGCCCTCCTTCCCTAAGTCATTAACAAATTAGAAGTTGAAAAAAAGTGGCGTCATACCTGGTAAAGTCAACACAGTGATGATGTATAACAGGTAAGGGCAGGGTTAGAGGCAAGCATAAGAGTGGATACTGCCACCATCTATCATTAAACCACCTAGAACTAAATTGTTGTGGTCAACTCGCAAAGGTGGGATGGCTGTGTCAAAAGGATGTAGAGGACGCTGACCTTGACTTCAATCCAGGCCACACAAGTGACGACATAGTGAACTAGGTCAGGTTTTAAAGTGAGAGGGATTAGAAAAAAACCTTACAGCCAATCGACCAATCAAAATCCTGGAGATGTCAGAGTCACTTCCTCTAATGGGAACTTCAAAGAGGTACATGAGAAGGCCTAAAGCATCTGATTCCCTATCGGTGAACTCCAGTCTGTATGAAGAAGAGAGAACTAGATGGCAGACTAGGGAAAATTCAGGCTACACACCAAAAAAGATCAGTGCTTCTTCTTTTTCTGAAGAGAGTGAATATTCTCCTTAGGAAAGTTAAAGAAGGGAGGATCTGGAGAATTCAGCTAACTGCCACCAGATGGTGAACTTATGGCTAAAGTCTTGTTTACCAGTGAAGGACTGGGACTATAATTAATTGAAATGATTGTTAATGGAATAGAGAAGAATATTACCAGTAAATCAGAATAAGACATATATGTATCAAAGACACAGAAGAAAGGGGGCAGAGAGAGACATTGTATTAATCAACTTCATTACAAATATTGTCGGAAAAAAAGACACTGTAAATAAACAGAGACTCTTCATTTACTCCATTCATGTACTCTACAGCGCAATAATTTTGCAGTTCCACTTATATACTCATTTTCCAAAAACAGAAATGTCTAAGGTTTCAGAACAGGTTCAGGTGTATCTTTTTTAAATGTATTTTTTTGCTATAGCTCCGACACATCCTTTGTGCAAGGTGATGGCTCTAACAGTAGACAGCAATAGCATTTCCTCCAGGTAGAAGTATCCAAACCAAAAGCCTAATAAAGTCAGAGATCTCTGCACCTGCCAGTCATCTGCCTTTCAGAAGCAGTAATCAGGTATAGACAAAAAGGCAGGCCCAGCTTAGAAACTTCCACAACTTTACCTACAGAAACTGCTCGCCTACATATTACCCCTACCGGCTAGCAGTGCTCTAGAAAAACTAATCAGCAGCCAATTGCTTACAAGGACCTTATTGACGTTGTGAGGCTAGCCATGTCTCCACCCTCCAGTAACAGGAATGTAGTAAATACAGGTTCAGTTTCTATAGAAGGTGTATCCACCGGGGGTGGCTCCTCCATTAAGGCAAATGATCATTACCCCACTGATTGAAATGCCCCCCATTCCGCAGAGATGAAAAATAAAACTGTATTGCAGTTAATGTATTAGCATTTTATTTTTCACTAACCCTGTCCTGAGCCGAGAGTCAGGATGGATGTGTGGCAGATGCTGACTGGCAACAGCAGAAAGAATTTATGGGCAGGGCACTTATGTTTAAAGGAATATATGACATTACACACATACAATTACAACGCGTGCTTTTACAACACAGTCTTTACATCGCAACTACCATTACATTGCATGGTTTTACAATGCATGCCATTACAACACATTTTTTTAAACTACCATTACAATGCATTCCATTACAATGCTTACCATTACAACGCATAATACTTTTAGGGCTTTTAGAGCAACCGTAGGGTAAGTGCTAGATAGTGTAGGGGTAAAAATTACCATTCCCAATCCATTGAGTGCAACAGTAGGGTAAGTGTTGGATAGTGTAGGGGTAAAAATGACTATCACCATGTACCCCAAAACCCATACCCACCTTAAATACTAAAAAAAAATCTCCATTACTTACCCAATAATGCGTTGTAATGGTGTGTGTTGTAATGGCATGCAGTGTAGTGACCTGTGTTGTTATGGCATCCATTGTAATGGCAAGCGATGTAAAGGCAGTCGTGATAGAATTCACTTTTCGATGCCCCAATCATCCCCATTCTGATATGCGAGTTAGCATCATATGGCTAACTGATGATATACGCACTGTGATTAATTCCCGTTGCTACCTTATTATTCAAATGTATGTGTGACGATATTAGTTTCTTAGCTTAGCCTGTGTGCCGCCATTTTGTGTATCCCTCTGTGTCCGCGAGCCTCACTCGCTCATCTGCCCCTCCCGCAGGAATAGAGAATTTCACTAAGACAGTAGTTTTCGTTTCTCGGCTTACTGTGGCCGAAACTAACAAGTCTCTTTATCAGTAATGTTCTCATGCCCCAGAGACGCTGAAGCCTAGCTCCATGGCCTTGAGTAAAGATAGCGATGTATCCTTTGCAGGTGCAGATGCCTGCTGCATGATGGCATTGTTCACTGGTCTGGGTTTCAGTAATTTTCCAGAAGGGGCGTACCCTAATGAACTGTGTTGCATTATAATGTATTGCTGTGATGCAGAGAGTCAGTCCTCTCGTTCGCACTCCTAGGAGTGAGGTCGGACAGGGCCCTCTCATATGAGTGTTGTTTGGCCTAATAAAGACTATTGTTTATTCTTCTCCACTGTCCGGCTGACTTCCTATATAGTTACTATAGGTGAGTGCGGTAAGTCACTCGGGTGGATTTGAGCCACGCTTATCAGGTGGCGCCCGAATAGGGACCCCGCGATAAGAATCTTTCTCACCCGTAGGTGGGTAGCAGAAGACCGAGGACCCGTTGGTCGGCACGGTGGGCCCGGGTACCCATCTGATGCCGAGCTTGGTTCTCGCAGCGCTGCCCCACCCTGCTGATCGGGAGAGGTCCCGGTTCGGATCTTACGCCGGGGTCCAGAAGGCGGAACTCGAAGCTGACCGTGTTGGTCCTGGCAGCCAGAGGTGGAGAACGGTAGAGGTCGGTGCCGCCTACGGAAGGTGAGTGGTCCACCTTTGATTGTTTCAGGAACTGGAGTGTTCCGGGAGACTAGGGTGTCTCCAGTGGTTTGAGGAGCCGGTGTGCTCCTGGGGCTAGTGTGCTCCGGGGAACTCAGAGTGCGAGCAGGCGCTCTGACAGACTTGACGAGGTTGGGAGAATATCTATATATATTGTTTGTAGTGATCCGACCGGGTGGTACTGCGGTGAAGGCGTGGCTCATTGCGGGTGGACTCAGGTGCTTACCCTGAACTCCTAGAGTGGCGGTTCAGTGGAGGTGAGTCCTGGGTCTCCCGTGGTAAAGTGCGCAGTGATCCGTAGTGCCGCACGGGGAGCGGATTTGTTCCCCATCCTCAGAACAGTTAGTGTACTGTTCGGTCTGCGGTAGGGTCCAGGTTCCCCAGGACTTGGTCGACGGGCCTTGTCCCATTTGGTAACACGTGTTTGGAGGTATTGTATATGTGTGTGTGTGATTTCTTAACGTATAATTATATGTGTGTATGAATGAGCTTGAGCTAGTGATTCAAGGTAACGAAGTTTGTGGAGAAGTGTTTCTTTCACACTAAGGTAGAGATGCCGTGTTTCAGCAAGTTACGATGTTTTGGATGTTGTTGTCGACCCTCAGATATCAGACTGGCTGAGAGCCAACCTGCACCCCCTGAGGGCACTCCAAGCTTTGATATGTATATCAAGCATGGATTGCCCCCGATTTTATTTGGCACTTTATGGCACCGGTACACCGCTGACAATGTGGATTTACAGTGGCCCTTGACAGGTTCTTTGGAAGAAGCAAAATTGGATTATTTGCAGGACAAATTGTTTGCTAGACGTAGCCGTCAAAGCATGTTTGATTCTTTAAGAGTGTGGCATAAAGAAGCCAGGAAACGTAAGATGAGAGAAGAGAAAGAGGCTTTTAAAAAGTCCGCGCAGACTATGGCACAGAAAGCGAGAGAACATACTAAGAATGAGAATGAGCAGCGTTTAGAGCGCGCAGATAGGCTTTGCAGGTTGAAAGAAAACAAAAGCTATGTAGTGCGAGAGGATGACCAAGATGAGATGGAGGACATTTTGAGTACCCGACCCCCTCCCCCTTACGCCCCGCAGTCCTTGTACCCCTCCTTGCCAGCTCCGGCCTCCACTAGTGGGGTTCCGGGTTCATCGGCAAGCGCTCCCCAATATGGCGCAGCGATTTCTGCTTCCCCGCCCTCGACACCTCTCGTTTCTTTACTCCAGACCACTTCACCTGCACCCTCCCAATTCTCTTTAGCACTCCCTACTGTTTCAGCTAGTACTACCCCCAGTCAGGAGATGTTAACGCCGAGTCGAGGCGCAGGTAGCGGACTGCTCTCACAGGTACGGAAGCTGCTTACACGTTCTACAGTTGGTTTAGATGAGAAGAGTATAGTGGCTAATCAGGCATGCCAGTGGGCAAGGAATAATATTTATTTGTTTGAAGACATTTGGTCCACAATGAAAGATTTTGAGCCCTTGATGCAACAGCACGCTTTGTGGCATATGTCAAATGTATTGATACCGCTATGGGAACAGGGGTATGGAGGTGTGGCTCCGGCGACTTTGCGAGATATACAGAGCGGAGCCTTCAGAACGAATACTGGGGTGAAGGAGGTGATGCGTAGCCTACGCGCTTTATTACAGTACAGAAATGAATTGCCCTCTGCAGGTACGCCCCATTTCCCAGGTATACATCCAATGCGTGAGGTGCACCCTATCTTTCATCCCGAAATCCCCGAGATAGTAGATCCAGTCACGAGGGCTGTCACCAGGAACAGGGTAGATGCGCATTTTCAGGAGCAATGGGTGTATACTCCATGGAAGGGAAGTGAGGTACTGGCCTTAAAGGCTCAGTTGCCGGATTCTAGAAAGAACCCTACTGCATATTACAAGGAGTTGACGGAAGCTGCGTCTTCCACTGTAATGACTTTAGCCGATGTTGAATTGTTTTTTGGGCTTCTGGTCCCAGTTGATGTATGGCGGCAGGTAAAAGGAACAGATCATTCGGAAGAGTTGGGAGGTACGTGGCAGGAGTTGCAGGATTGGGATAAAGAACGTAAGCCGGGAGAAAAGCCGAAAGCTGAGATTTTGGCCTTACCGGGGCGCATAATAAAATACATGCACTCCCTCATTCCCCCGAAGAAGGTAGACTGGGACAAGTTGACGGCTTGTAAGCAGAAAAAGGATGAGGCGGTCTCGGACTTCTTCACGAGGTTCGAAGAGACGTTTATGGATTTCAGTGGGCAGGATGTGTCGCAGGATGGAGGGTTGCGACTCTTTGTTAATAGGTTTGTCATGAACTTATTGCCCGAAATTTCAGCGAGATTGCAAGCGTCGGAGAGCACGTGGACGACGTCCTCTCCTTCTGGTATCCTCAGTATGGCACAGTATTATGAACATAGAGAAAATGAGAGTAAGGACAAGCAGGAAAAGAAGGCTAAGGATTTGAAGACTAGGGTTTTGTTGCAGCAAGTGTCGAGGGGCCGAGGAAGAGGTGCGGCGCCAGGACGTGGTGGTGGCGGCTATGGGAGAGGTGAAAGTAGAGAAAGATTGGGACCGAATCAGTGTGCGAAGTGTAAGCAAGAAGGACATTTGTGGAGGGATTGCCCTCTGTTTCAGTCGAATGCAGGTACAGGGCGAGGACGAGGAAGAGGTATTGGTGACTCTGGGAGGCAGAATGCACGGTTGGATGGGGCAGGGAGGCCAGGAGGTAATTATTTCGACAATGGCGCAGACAGACAACAATTGCAAAGGGGTGGTGGTCAGTACTATAATGATGATTACTCAGTGGACGATCTGACAGGGTTCTCCCACAACTAGGACAGCGTAGGACAGAGCGAGGGACCAGTGCCTGTGGAAGTTGATCAAAGGGGACCCTATGTCGAGGCAGACTTATTGGGGTCTCTACAAAAATTTCTAGTGGATACGGGTGCAACGAAAAGTTCAGTGGCTCATTCTCGGGTCCCAGGGGCGGCTCTGTCTGGCAAGAACAATATCTCTGTGGGTTTTCAGGTACCCCGGTGATCAGCCCAATTTCTAAACCCCTTACGCTAACGATTGGTCCTTTCACTGTTGATTCACCGTTTCTATTGACATCGAATTGTGGAGAAAATTTATTGGGCTTAGACTTACTGAAGAGGTTACACGCCACCATCTATTGTTCCCCGGACGGCGTGTACCTCACGTTAGGCCCGACTGTCGCTCGCCCACTACAATGTTTTTCTAAGGATGACCCATTACCACCTGAATTTGAAGGGATACCTGACAGCTTGTGGGCTGTCAATGATACAGATGTAGGTAAAATGGATATCGCCCCGGTAACAATAATGGTAAAGGTGGGAGCGAAACTACCCAGAGTTCCACAGTACAGGATTCCTAGGGAGGGAGAAAAAGCTCTGTTACAAATAATACAAGATTTGATTAGGTCTGGTGTAGTGGAAGAGACGGATTCGAACATATGCAACAGCCCTATACTACCGATCCTTAAAAGACGGTCGCCTGAAGCTACAGATAATACTCCTGATGTATATAGGTTTGTGATTGATCTGCGCCACGTGAATAGAGTAGTGGAGCCACAATACCCGGTGGTCTCGGACATCACTACGATATTGACGATGATACCCCCATCTGCTAAATATTTCTCTGTTCTGGATTTGAAGAACGCTTTCTTCAGTATTCCAGTACATGAAGACAGCTGTTATCTTTTCGGATTCTCATTGGCTGGCCGAAGCTTCAGGTTTAAGAGAATTCCCCAGGGGTACACTGAAAGTCCGAGCATATATAGTCAGGCACTGAAGGCGCAATTGGATGAACTGGAGCTTCCACCTGGCAACGTCATGTTGCAGTATGTGGATGATATCCTGATAGCATCGGACGACGAGAAGGGTTGTCGGGATGCTACTATTAAATTACTACACTATTTGGCAAAAAGGGGGCATAAAGTGTCCCTTCCAAAGTTTCAATACTGTCGAACGGAGGTTACCTACCTCGGTCACCTCCTTTCGAAAGTGGGGAGGAGATTGACGCCAGAGCGCATAAAAGCCATTACTAACATGAAGGTACCTAACACGCAGCGAGAGGTGCGCGCATTTCTGGGCATAACATTGTATTGTCGCCAGTGGATACCTAACTATGCGTTACTAACAAAACCCCTATTGTATCTGACTACCAAAGAAGTGCGCGAACCCCTACCCTGGACCCCTGCATGTCAGGAAGCGTTTGAATCACTAAAAACAGCTTTATGTTCTGCGCCCGTTCTTGGAACACCTGATTACCAGAAGCCTTTTGTTCTTTACGTACATGAGGCGGAAGGTTGCGCGTTGTCTGTCTTAACACAATGTTTCGGAGGGAAACAGAGACCCTGCGCTTACTTCTCTGCAATGCTGGACAATGTGGCAAGAGCGCTGCCGAGTTGTCTGAGAGCCACGGCGGCTGCTGCGGTCTCTATAAGACAATCGGCAGGGCTTGTATTGGGTTCAGATCTCACAGTAATGGTACCGCATGCTGTGGACATTTTACTAAACAGAACACAGACGCAGCATTTAACTAGTGCTCGTCTTACCGGTTATGAGATGACCCTCTTTGCACCTCATGTGACGACAAAAAGGTGTGCTACACTGAATCCTGCCACATTGTTACCTATCCCCACAGATACAAAGGACGATGACATACATGACTGTTTGTTTAGGACAGAAGAGGAGACAAAGGGGAGGGTGGACCTGACGGACAAGCCCTTAGATGAACCGGACGGGGAGTTGTATGTGGACGGGTCTTGTTTCAAACTGCCAGATGGTACATCGACAGCAGCGTATGCAATAACGACATTACAGACGGTAGTGGAGACCTCTAGGATACCTTACAATTCGGCCCAAGCTGCCGAAATTATAGCCTTGCTGAGAGCATGTGAATTGAGTGAAGGACTGGACGTGAACATTTATACTGACAGCCAATACGCCTTTGGCGTGGCTCATAATTATGGGTGACTGTGGGCATAACGGGGATTTCTGACTTCTCATGGACAATGCATACAGCATGGTCCGCTGATATTACGACTGTTAGCAGCACTGACGTTACCCAAGCGATTGGCTGTGATAAAGTGTAGTGCACACAAGACAATAGTGGATGATGTGGGGCGAGGCAATGCCTTTGCAGACGAAACAGCAAAAGAGACTGCTCAGACAAAATTACCACGGATGTTTGTGGCAGGACCAGCTAGATGGGTCCCAGATGTTAACATGTTTGCAGATACTGTGCAGAGTGTAAAAAATATACAGGAGAAAGCGACTGAAGACGAATTGAGGGCATGGAAGGATGGGCAGGGGCGATTGGATGCGGATGAATGTTGGACAGATGTGACCGATAAGAGACGATGGTTACTCCCGAATCCATATGTTCTTCCAGTGGTGACGATGGCTCATGGGCCTGCACATATTAGCGCCAAAGGCATATGCAAACTGTTGGACCCAGTGTGGAGCAATAAAAATATCTCCAGAGTGGCGACTCACTTGGTCCGACAGTGCATGGTGTGTTTGAGACACAATCCTGGAAAGGGTACCCCTGTCCCAGTGGGAAATTTTGCACCTCCCTCTTTCCCCTTTGAGGTGATTCAGATGGACTATATTGAGATGGAAAGGGTCAACAATCTTAAATACGTCCTGGTGGTTGTATGTGCTTTTAGCAGATGGGTGGAGGCCTTCCCAACGAAGGACTGTACAGCCATTTCTACTGCAAAGATGTTAATAAAGGAGTACTTTTCTCGCTTCGGATTACCAAGGGTGATCTGGAGTGATAATGGCACGTCCTTTAACGCAGAATTAATGAAGCAGATATGTAAAGGCTTACAGATTTCCCAGAAGTTCCACGCGGCTCAACACCCTCAGGCCGCAGGACTTGTGGAGCGGTTTAATGGAACGCTCAAACTAAAGATGGCCAAAATACAGGAGACACAGGACTCCGATGGCCAGATGCCCTACCTTTAGCCTTGCTTTCCACGAGAGTAACGGTCAATTCGAAAACGGGCATCTCCCCTCATGAAGTGATATTTGGCCGCCCGGCCAATATCTGGGGAGTGCCCAGGCCTAAATGCTTCTCTGAAATTCAGTATCCTTTGTTGACAGACTACTTGTATGCTTTGACTAAAGATCGTCGTTCTATTCATCAGCAGGTAGCAGACACCCTGAAGCCGTTGGCGGAGGGGCCTGGACATTCCATCAACCCAGGGGACTGGGTCGTCGTAAGAAGATATCAACGGAAGTCTTGTCTGGAGCCCAGGTGGTCGGAGCCGCGACAGGTGCTCCTCACCACGCGTACAGCGCTTCGTGTGGAAGGCAGGAAGGCGTGGACCCACGCCTCGCACGTGAAGAGAGTCCCGCTGCCGTTACCCTACGATCAATGGGTAAGAGAAGGCATTGCTGATGAGGAACATGAGCAAATACCCAGATATGTTCCCTTCTCGGATGCTTCACTGATGGGATAGGAGCAAAGTGGCAAAGAGAATTCACAGTCACGTGCAGAAAAAAGTGTTTCAGTGAGCTCTGCTACTCCCGTTGCTACTAGTGAAGAGCCATCAGAGAGTCCAGCACCTGCCATAGATACACCTGTTTTGTTCACTGATCCCCAAGTGCGAGGGAGCACTCGCTATAATCTGCGGCCCCGAAGAAAATAAAAAAAATTAAAAAAATAAAAAAAAAAGGGCGACAAGTGTGATGGACTAAACACTGGAAGAAGGGCTTAGTGAACATTCTAATAACGAAGATTTAGTGGTAGGGATGGACTTGTAAGAGCCCTGGTGTTTAGCCGAAGATTGTGTTCTATGAGACGATAGAGTGGTGTGGGGCCCAGATTAAGTGCTCCTCTGTTTCAATTGCTGTATGCTGAGCGACGTGGGAATAAGGTATGGACGGTAAAAGCCTGCCTGGGAGGCTTTGAAGGACACAGGGAGAAGATCCCTTCTTTTAGGGTTGAAGAACCCCTCTGGCCGGCTTTGTGGATTGTCTGGGACTATTTTTTAGTAGAAGTGATTTTTCCTTTTTTTTCCTTTTTGATATATTTTGAACCCTATTAAAAAATGTACCCTTTTGGTCGCCCCATCCCTGATGAGGAGCAGCCCTTTGCGGCTCCTCCGAGACCCGTGCCTGATTCCCCCTGGTTGGCCCTTTCCCGAAAAGGAAAAATAGTGCTCCTTATTATCGTACTAATTGCCTTTATAGTGACTCTTGGTATATTGTTCTTTTTGGATAAAGCCTATCCCGTTCATGTGTTTGCACCCACACCTACTGCTGTTCCTGAACATAACATGATTAATGTGGATTATGGTGAGCGAATGTTGAGGAGGGGTTACAAAGAAAATGTTTTTATATAGACTTTGCACCATGCACATGTCACCACCAATTTGACCGACTGTTGGGTCTGTGGGCTCCTACCTTCTGCTGCCTACAAGAAAGATAGATTTCTAGCACTTCCTTTGGCACCTGTGAATAGTTGTGTGGGATGGTATACTCTCATAGGTCTTGTCAAATATTTTCAGCAGCCAGATTTTCTGACTCCTCGACTGCAGAATAGGGGATCGACAATGACAATGCGAGTACGTCCTCTACCTCCCTCTTCCCTTGGACGAATATATACTGACAGACGTTTTGATCAGACATTTATAGAGACGTGTGAGAAAAAGGTGGGCCGGTTTCTGATTCCAAATGACACTGACAAAGTTAGGGAAAGTTTTTTGCAATTGAATTCCTCCTTGTCTTACAGACACCCCCCAAAGGGAAATGACAGTGTTAAGTCTCTGATACCCCTGGCTGTGGTGGGTCCCTCACCATTTTTCTGTATTGAAGGCAGGGGCCCTATCAAGGTTGGTAATAGTTCTTGTAATGTGACAGCATTAATACGTTTGCCTCTCAGCCCCTCTTTGGTTACTCCCCCTAGCATCTATTTTGTGTGTGGAGATAACGGATATTTATGGTTGCCCGAAGGTTGGGTGGGGTATGCTACTTAGCCTATATGATTCCTCCTGTATATGTGGAACCCTCCGACTATCATAAGACTCATCGTAGGTTTCCTAGTCCACAAGAGCAGCGCAAAAGGAGGGAACTTCAGGTAGATGACGTTGACTAGACAGACACCTCCTCACAGCAATGGACCGACTTTTCTAAGGGTTTGCTGCCTTTCTGGGGTCCGATATTTAATAGTAGGGCCATTCGACGGCTGTCCAGGGTAATGGAGAAGGTAGTCCTTACTGAAGCTGACATTGCGACTAACATGTCTGTTGAGATTCAGGCTATGAGATTATTTACGATTCAAAATAGGATGGTGCTTGACGTCATCCTAGCAGATAGGGGCGGAGCCTGTCGAGTCATCGGGACGTCTTGTTGCGTGTATATTCCAGACTCAGCTCCGACTGTTAACTTGGCAGTACAGAAATTGCATAGATTAGCGACTGAACTACATCAGGATAATGGGACATGGTCCTTACAGGGGTGGCTCTGGGGTGCTTTCTCCTCTTGGGGTTGGAAAATATTAATGGGTTTGGTTGGTTTGGTGAGCGTAATACTGACATGTTGCCTTTGTGTATATTGCCTTCTCCATGTTGCTCAATGTGTGCCACAAACTTACGTCCACAAAAGAAGGTGTCAGGTCAATATACTGCTTCGATGATTACTGATATTCCTGACGCAAATTGGTTGATGCTTATTTCAGATGATGTTTTTGAATAAAAATGATGCTCTGCCCTTAGAATGGATGTGTCGGCGCTACCTTTTGGCAAATAAAAATGGCTGCAGTTAGCCAATGATGCTAAAAGGAGGGTCTGATAGAATTCACTTTTCGATGCCCCAATCATCCCCGTTCTGATATGTGAGTTAGCATCATATGGCTAACTGATGATAAACGCACTGTGATTAATTCCCGTTGCTACCTTATTATTCAAATGTATGTGTGACGATATTAGTTTCTTAGCTTAGCCTGTGTGCCGCCATTTTGTGTATCCCTCTGTGTCCGCGAGCCTCACTCGCTCATCTGCCCCTCCCGCAGGAATAGAGAATTTCACTAAGACAGCAGTTTTCGTTTCTCGGCTTACTGTGGCCGAAACTAACAAGTCTCTTTATCAGTAATGTTCTCATGCCCCAGAGACGCTGAAGCCTAGCTCCATGGCCTTGAGTAAAGATAGCGATGTATCCTTTGCAGGTGCAGATGCCTGCTGCATGATGGCATTGTTCACTGGTCTGGGTTTCAGTAATTTTCTAGAAGGGGCGTACCCTAATGAACTGTGTTGCATTATAATGTATTGCTGTGATGCAGAGAGTCAGTCCTCTCGTTCGCACTCCTAGGAGTGAGGTCGGACAGGGCCCTCTCATATGAGTGTTGTTTGGCCTAATAAAGACTATTGTTTATTCTTCTCCACTGTCCGGCTGACTTCCTATATAGTTACTATAGGTGAGTGCGGAAAGTCACTCGGGTGGATTTGAGCCACGCTTATCAGTCGCATTGTAACAGTTGCATTGTAAAGGTAGGCCGTTGTAATGCCTGCGTTGTGATGGATGTTTCCCATTTAAAGTATGCATGTCCCTTTGGCTAGTCATCTTGCGATGGCCAGTTAGATATGCACACTTTAAACCAGCTGGGTTGAGACCAAGCAAAGGCCTCCAATCTGGCAAGATTATGTTTGCTGTATTTAAACATTACTACCTAGCAGTGCTTAATTTGTAAAATATTAAGTCCAGGTGCTCAAATTTGTGTAGGAGGCCACAGCCACTTTCCCTAGCTTCACCCACTTCCTTCACTGGCTTCACCCACTTGTTCAATTGGTTCCACTCACATCCTCAACTGGCACTGAAAGCGAGATGTAATACCCGATCTGAACTCCTACCTTGGTAATATGATGGTAGACTTGAAACACGTGTTGGTTTTCCAGCGCATTGGGAAAGATTAATAAAATCAAGGCAACACCGCAAAAGAGACCGGATGTCATGACTTTTGGAGACAAACATAATGAACCTTTCAGACCATGAAAGCCCTGACTCTAAGGTTATGCTGAAATGACTATCTACTTCTGTAGTATTTTGTGTCTCCCAAGGCTTGATTTTCAATTAACGCTCTAAACTGCCCTGGACCAGTCTAGTAGTAAAAGACAGTACCACATCTTACACACTTCTCAATTCTTTTGCTGTGAGAATTTGGCCATTCACCACTGATATGTGTACATTTTGTTGCCAACGGATATATGACATGATAGAGTTCAGAGGATCAAGCCCAATAAGGCATCTATCACATGAAGAATATATTGGACCCTGCTAGATGCACAATATGCACCTCTCTGGCATATGCCCGACCTGTAACTGATTTATGCAGATCCTTCAATCCTTTAATATGCCCAATATAAACATCTAAAACCTCTGAATACATGCATAAATCAGGTGTCCAAAATGTGCATATAACATAGGCTCATGTAAAATACAATGTCAAAAATATTTCTAGACTATACAATACAGACCCTTAAAATGCATAGTATGTAATGCTGTGGTATCTGAAAACGGCACTTAGGCATTACAACGCAAATAATGGAGGTCTGTAAAGCCTGCGGTCATACAGGCATATCTCTCACCCTGCACTCATACAGGCAAGGTTCACACCCTTCACTCATAAGGGACAGTCCTCACCCTGCACTCATAAAGGAACAGTCCTCACTCTGCAATCACAAAGGCACAGTCCTCACCCTGCATTCATAAATGCCTAGTCCTCACCCTGCACTCATACAGGTGCACCGCTCAGCCTGCAGTCAAAAAGCTGCACCGCTCAGCCTGCAGTCATACAGGTGCATCGCTCTCCCTGCACTCTTACAGGCACAGTGCTCCCCTCGCACTCAAACAGGCACAGTGATCACTCTGCACACATGCAGGCACAGTGCTCACCCTGCACTCATACAGAAACACCACTCTCCCTGCACTTATACAGGCACAGTGCTCTCCCTGCACTCATACAGGTACACCGCTCACCCTGCACACATTTATGTACACCACTCACCCTGCACACATACAGGCAAACAGCTCACCCTGCACTCATACAGGCACAGTGTTCACCCTGCACTCATACAGCTCACCCTGCACTAATACAGCTCATCATGCACTCCTACAGGCACACAGCTCACCATGCACTCATACAGGCACACTACTCACCCTGCACTCATAAAGGCACAGTGCTCACCCTGCACTCATAAAGGCACACCGCTCAACCTGCATACAGGCACACCACTCATCCTGCAGTTCTACAGGTACATCACTCACCCTGCACTCATACAGGCACATAAGTGACTTTGCACTCTTACAGGCACAGTGCACAGCCTGCACTCATACAGCATGCCAGTCCCCTTGCACTCATACAACACACCAGTCCCCCTGCACTCATACAGGCACACCACTCACCCTGCAGTCAAACAGGCACACCGCTCACCCTGCACTCATACAAGCACCCAATCAACCAGCACTTATACAGGCACACCACCCACCATGCACTTACACAGGCACACCTCTTACCCTGCACTCATACATGCCCAGTGCTCACCTGGCATTCAAAAAGGCACACCATTCACCCTACACTCTTACAGGCACACCACTCAGCCTGCATACAGGCACACCGCTTAGCCTGCAGCCATACAGGCACATCACAAACCCTGAACTCACACATGGGTCAACCTACACTCACACAGGCACACTACTCACCCTGTCCTCATACAGGCACACAAGTCAACCTGCATCCATACAGCCACATCACTCACCCTGCACTCATCCAGGCCCATAAGTCAACCTGCAGTCATACAGGCACATCACTCACCCTGCACTCATACAGGCACACGAGTAAACCTGCACTCATATAGGCACACTGCTCACATACTATACTACAGAATGACAGGCATTACCATACAACATTATGGAATGACAGGCCATTGCATACCACACCAAAATGCAACACACAACTAAAAAAAACGTTAACAAAGCCAATATATATCCCGCATACGTGAGACCTATTAGCGTCAATTCCTCCCAGTTAGTGGTGCTTTGACTGATAGAAGCTGAAAGAACTGTGACCAACTATGCAAGGGGGCTGCTGTGAGAGAATTAATGGTGCTCACATTCACTGTCATGTTTCATTTTCTTGCCAATTCCTTTGTGGAAGAAGATTTTAAAATAAAATAAATGTATGAGTTTACCGGTCAGGATGCTTTTTGAGGCTACCCTGTTTTCGTTGCCACACCTTGACCACCCCAATTTATGGGTTTGAGGAGTAACGGTTTTTTCAATTCTAACACTGGTTAAACTGTTCTTACATTGTCCAGAGCGAGCAGCTTTTCGGGCTTTGCCTCTATTTATGTTTCACAATTTAATTTTGACAATCAAAAGTGAAAGCTGCCAGAAATCGGACAACTTTTTCTCTTTATTAGACGACATCGTTTTTGGTGGGAATAGTTTACGTCTGAAATGTTGTTTGCGTGAAACTTTTCTGAAACAAAACAACCTTATGTTACATATATTTTCTCCTACCGTTTTTAATGTAAGCAGTGTATTTCTCCCCAACTTGGTTTCGTTCTCTCTGCCACTTTGTTGGCTCTGGTGGGAGCACACATTAGCAGCTAGAGATAGTTGACCCCCAATGCCTTGTTGCCGCCCCTAAATGACAACCCTGCCCACCCCCACATAACTAATGCTCCTAAACAAAGCTCTTGATTGTTCTGGGGTTCCCCTCCCTCACCTCAGGGTCCCAGTCAGTGCAGTGGTTCCGTTCACCCCTCAACTCACCATCAGCCTCCACTGCCTCGAAGTCCTTCCACCTCTGTAGCACCTCACTCAGCACTAGGGTCATGTAGTGCCCCCTGGGCATGCGGGCCTCGGGCTTCGGCCACAGCACCTGTGCCTTCAGTTCGATAGAGGTTCTGCCTCTTTGGGGAGAGGGCTGGCTGGTCTCGGGGATCGGGTCCAGGGACCCTAATCATGGCCTTGCAGCTCACAGTCCGTCTCATAGTGGAGGCCAAGCCCGGAAATGAAAGTGAAAGCAGCCCGGAGTGTCAGGTGTTAGCCACCGCCCCAGCTGCCATAGCAGGCCCCAGAGAAAGGAGCAGAGCTCGGGCATCTAAGGTCTGAGGAGGGCCTAAGAATCCTGGAGAACGTAGCACAGCAGGAGCCTCTTAAGGGCCCAGAACCGGGGCTCCACGAGGGATCCAGTTGTGTCACCATCCTGATGACACAACACTGCCACACAAGTGCCACCATTGCCTACGTAACGTTTGGTCTTGTGCCTCGGGCTCTAGCATATTTTGCAGTATATTTCCTCTAAATGTACCTTGTTTTCTCTTGCAACCTGCACACTTGTCACTCTTTCCTCCTGTATTGCACTGTTTGCTACCTCATGTATTTTGTTTGCTCACAATTGTCACTTTTACCTCATATAACTTATCGTCTGCTTTAGTAATTTATTCATTTGTAATTTTTCTGTTCCTATTGTGAAGCGCTCTGACGCCTTCGGGTAAAGTCTGCGCTATATAAAAATGTATAAATAAATAAAAAAAAATAAAAACTGCCTTGTGCCTTGAGGGCACTCTCGCCCAAGCTCACATATGCGCAGCTGCATCCACTTTCACAGTGCTAAAACAAGTTTCAGGTTACATGCTGCCTGAAACTAAGCACCATGGAGGCTTTCATGAAAGCAACTGGGTTTTTCTTTTAATTAGTGAGGCAGCCACCCCTTTTGGTAGACCCGGCCCTGAGAAATAAGTGCCGGGGCTTACCTCGGGAAAGCACTGGCACAAATTAAGCACTGCTACCTAGCCTGGAAAGAAGCCTGTTATTCCCATAATCCCAATAGGTGGAGTGTTAATGCTACAAGTGTTGATTTGTAGTGGTCTAAAGAGCTGCAGCTGCTGCCAATCCGACTTGGGGGGCAGCAGGGGCAGCACAGGGATAAAAATAATTTTAAAAAAGTTTAAACGCTTACCTTTCACTGCCAGCCTGCTTTCTTCTGCTCCCTCGCTGGCCCGCGCTTTCTGCGCCCTCCTCGTGCCATGCTTCGCTGCTCTGGGCAGTACAATCCCCACGAGAACAGGCTCCCACACTCCTTATCCAAGTGCTTCTCTCATGCAAACATTCCCAGCATAAGAGGAGCGCTGTGATTGGGCAGAACGGGACAGTTTAACGCTCCGTGTGGACTAGGAGCCTGTGCCCTGAGCACTGATGATATCTACCAGGACCAGCCTAGAGATATCAAAGTGTGCATGTCTGTTTCGCTGGCCGTGGATGGCTGACCAAATCTACATGGGCACTTTCAGTGCCTACTACCACTCTCCCACTGCTGACGCTAGGACATAGCCCCGCCCTGCCCAAGACTTGGGGTCATGGACTAGAAGTGAAAAATAAAATGACAATAAAATAGCTTTATTGTCATATTATTTTTCTTCCTTGTACCGGCATTTCACCAGCAGAGGAACCGCCCCTGGTTCAATAAAACTGCAAATGGCGCAAAATATTTCACTGTGGCTGCTTCAGCCACCCGGTACACTCCAGTAACCTTCCAGTACCTTCCCATTTTTCTAGAAAAATGAGAAACAGGAAATTGTTTTTTCTAAGTAAGCCCCTAGAGGATCCATCGAGGAAGCAGTGGCATAACATGCTGCAGGGGCCCCCTCAGCACAGTACTCTGGCCTGAAAGCTTCTGATTAAACCCGGAGTGGGGCCCTCTGCGTGTACTTTGCAGGGGGCCCCCCTCAAGTTTCGTTACGCCACTGGAGGAAGCCACATTTGTCCCTGTGCCAATGAACTGGGCTGGAGAGAAAGGGAGTGCTTCTGGGAAGGGGGTGTAGCTTGGATTGTCCCATATCAGCTTTGCCACCTCACCTTGGAAGGAAGAGTCATGGAGATTGTGTATGACTTAAAGAGCTATAAGCTACAGTATCTCACCAGACACACTTCGCCCGTTTCTATTCCTACACAGAATCTAGTCAGAATCTGAATAGGCGGGTGAGAAGTACGAGGAGGGAACAGTCTCTGCCTAAGCAAATAACAAAACGTTGCCACTTTCCTCACACACGCACATAAACAAACCCCAGCACGCAGGGAAAGTTAGTGATGTGTTACTTATACCCAGATTTCCTTATGAAAACCTATGTAGTAAATATTGAGTTGTTCTTTGAGTTTTACTCATGTTCTTCATTAAAGAGAATCCGAATTATTTATTGAATGATTAGCACACAAAAAACAATTCTATCATGAAACGAATCTACTTTATGTGTAATATATCTAAGTACTAAATATTGAGGCATTTCTGTTATCCACCTTCTCACTTCTCAAAATATAATCAACTCTCTAGTTATTGCCCTTCTGCAAAATGTAAGTCAAGCAGGAAAGAATTTAATGTCCATGAAATTACAGACTGTTTGCGTAAGATCTCACAAGTCAAACAAAAACGCCTCGCTTTATCCATGTTGTTGTCTAGTTTCACTTTGGGGCACATCAGTAGGTGAGGGGGGAAGCACTGACACAGACACCAAAGTAGTGTGATAAAGGCCGCTTTATTGGAATCAGGTGCACCTACAACAATGTCCCACCTGGCCTGTGCCGAACAAAACTACTGCTCACTAAATAACAACTGCATGACTGCCCCCCACCCCCACCCCTAAAGTTAACCCCAACATTGCAACCGAAAATACACACATCCGCTCAGCAACCTTCCCCCAACTGAATGCCACAGTGACCTCCATGACCTCACCCCCGCCTACCATACAGTCCCAGGCCTCCAGCAAATCCACCCTATCTCCTTAGGAAAGCGCCACTCGAAAATCGCTTACGACTTTCGACCCACCCCCTAGGACTCCTGCCTTCTGGGAGACCTGAGCACCCCCAACGCCCCATCCAAAGCCTCCTTCAACTGGACGATGTACAATTCCATGCCATACCTGGACAGGTGAACCCCATCCTCCCTGAAAAAATAGACCGCGCCATAGCGCAACTCCGGGTGCTCCATCCTCCCCACCCCCTCCCTGGCACAAAATCCCCTCATCTCCTGATTAATCTTCCTTTGTGCCCTGTCTAGGGCTCCTGGGCACTCCGCTCCCCTCCAAACCCGCCTGGGAATAAACTCGGACCAGATAACATGACAGCCCGCCCATTGCTTCTTAATTTCCCTCAGGTCCCTCTTCATTTGCTTGAGCAACGCCAGCCCCTTGCACTGCGCCAAATCGTTTTCGCCCAGATGAATCACCACCACATCCGGGCACACATCCCCTCTCACCACTGTGTTCAACAAGGGCAACAACTCATGCCAACGCCTACCCCCTTTTCCCCTCCAATGACAACAATACAACCCTGCATCCAATCCTAAATTGAGTGTCCGATGCCTATCCCACTCCGCCTGTTCCGCCCTCTTGACGAATGAGTGTCCCACAATAAATACATTCAGAACAGCCACCTCCGGCCCCGCCACAGCACCTGTAAAGACACACATATCAAAATCGGGAATCACTGTTACAACACCCCATCCGCCTCCCTCAACCGCATATACGTCCGGTAACAATCCGACTTCCACCGTCCCAGCCTCTGTATCTCCTCCTTACCCCAACCCCTCTGAGCCGCCTCCGTCGCCGCCCCGATCCGGAAGGAATGCGTCCCGAACGCCAGCGGGTCCTCACCCATGTACCGCAGGGCGCGCCGCAGAACCCACAAAGCCTGTGCCGCTGTCACTCCTTCACCCCCACCTCGACCAAAAACCTCCCCCTCCTTCTCGACGTGGCCTGCCATCAACCTCCTCCCCCAAGCCACCGGGCACACCCCCTCCCCGCCGCCTGGTCCCAGTACCACCCAAGTCCCAACCCCCCGCTGATCCATCTTCGAGCGACGCAAACGCACCGCCACCTCCTGCGCTCGCAACTCCACATCCTCCCACAACACCCCCCGCCTCCCTCTTGCGCCCAGCAACTCCAACACCTGAAACGCTCCAAAGAACAGCCAGGACATCAGGGTAGAAAAACGCACCGCCTCACCCTCATCCCTGCACACCGCCGGGAGCATGCCAATGACTCCTTCCAGCAACCCCACCGTGATGGGACGTCGCAGCCGCACCTTCGCACCCCTCTCTCTCGCCCACGCCTCAAGCAGCCGGGTCCCCAATTCCCCTGCCGACAGAGGGTAACCCCACCACAATTTTCCCAGGAACGCCACCACCGACAACTTGCCCGCAATCGACACCCGCAACAGCCCTCTATCCATGAGTGCCAGCATGAACCTTCCCACCTGTTCCTCGCGCCGCCACCGGTCCCCTCGCCTCACCGCACCTGACTGCAGGAATTCCTCCCACCCTTGCTCGTGCGCTTTCCATGTTGACACCGCTACCGACGCCTTCACCAACTGAAAGACCCGGCCTCGCCCACCGTCCACAGGTCCTCCGGCACCGGCGTCCTGACTTCCTCCGCCGCCATGGCTAGCCCATGGAACCTCTCCCACTGTGAACGAGACAAAGCATCCGCAATGTCATTGTCCACTCCTGGAACGTGGCGCGCCTGAAACAGGATGTCATTCTCCAAGCAACGCAAAACAAACACCCTCATCAACTTCAGCACCTGCGGGTCCCGAGCCGACTGCCTGTTCACTACCTGCACGACGGCCATGTTGTCCTCTCGAAACAGCACGCGCTTGTGGGCCAGCGCCCCCGACCACACCGTGACCACCCCCACCAACGGGAACAACTCCAAAAACGTAATACTTCTCCCGCCTGCCTGCCAGTGCTCCGGTCACTGCTCCGCACACCATTTTCCCTCCCAATACAGACCAAAACCGCCGCCGCCCGCCGCATCCGAGTACATGGTGACGTCCCACTCCCAGTCCTCCGCCGGCGCCATGGGCACTCCATTGAACCGTTCCAAGAACGCTCGCCACATGCGCAGATCCACCTTCATTCCCGCCGAGAGGCGCACATGGTGATGAGGCAAGGTCAAACCGGACAACGCCAAACCCAAACGCTGGCAAAATGTTCGAGCCGCCCACACCACGCGGCAAGCAAAATTCAAATACCCCAGCAGCACCTGCACATCTCTCACCGTCACCTTCCTCTTTGCCAACATCCCATCCACCAGAACCAGCATCGCTGACCTCTTGTCTTCCGGTAGGCGCGCTTCCATGGCGACCGAGTCGAGCTCGATACCGAGAAAGGACAACACCGTACTGGGACCGCACGTCTTCTCTGGCGCCAGGGGAACCCCAAATTTTCCCATCAACCCGGCCAAACCATCCAGCTGCCGCTGACAGTCCGCCGCTCCGGGCCGCCCCACCAGGAAGAAATCATCCAGATAGTGCGTCACTGACTCCGAGCCTGTGCGCCTGGAAAAAACCCACTGCAGGAATGAACTGAAACGCTCAAATAGCGCGCACGAAATGGAGCACCCCATCGGCAGCACCTTGTCCACAAATATGAGTCCCTGGAACTGGATCCCGAACAACTGGTGATCCGCCGGGTGCACAGGAAGGAGTCGAAAGGCCGAATTGACATCGCATTTTACCATCAGTGCGCCCCTTCCCGCCGCAGAGACGAGCCTCTGCACCATGTCCACCGACGAGTAAGTCACTGACGCAAATTCTGCCGAAATGTAGGCATTGACCGACTCCTCTTCCGGCCAAGACAAATGCTGTATCAGCCGGAACTGCCCCTCCTCCTTCTTGGGCACCACCCTGATGGGGGAGATGATCGGGGCTTACCTCGGGAAAGCACTGGCACAAATTAAGCACTGCTACCTAGCCTGGAAAGATGCCTGTTATTCCCATAATCCCAATAGGTGGAGTGTTAATGCTACAAGTGTTGATTTGTAGTGGTCTAAAGAGCTGCAGCTGCTGCCAATCCGACTTGGGGGGCAGCAGGGGCAGCACAGGGATAAAAATAATTTTAAAAAAGTTTAAACGCTTACCTTTCACTGCCAGCCTGCTTTCTTCTGCTCCCTCGCTGGCCCGCGCTTTCTGCGCCCTCCTCGTGCCATGCTTCGCTGCTCTGGGCAGTACAATCCCCACGAGAACAGGCTCCCACACTCCTTATCCAAGTGCTTCTCTCATGCAAACATTCCCAGCATAAGAGGAGCGCTGTGATTGGGCAGAACGGGACAGTTTAACGCTCCGTGTGGACTAGGAGCCTGTGCCCTGAGCACTGATGATATCTACCAGGACCAGCCTAGAGATATCAAAGTGTGCATGTCTGTTTCGCTGGCCGTGGATGGCTGACCAAATCTACATGGGCACTTTCAGTGCCTACTACCACTCTCCCACTGCTGACGCTAGGACATAGCCCCGCCCTGCCCAAGACTCGGGGTCATGGACTAGAAGTGAAAAATAAAATGACAATAAAATAGCTTTATTGTCATATTATTTTTCTTCCTTGTACCGGCATTTCACCAGCAGAGGAACCGCCCCTGGTTCAATAAAACTGCAAATGGCGCAAAATATTTCACTGTGGCTGCTTCAGCCACCCGGTACACTCCAGTAACCTTCCAGTACCTTCCCATTTTTCTAGAAAAATGAGAAACAGGAAATTGTTTTTTCTAAGTAAGCCCCTAGAGGATCCATCGAGGAAGCAGTGGCATAACATGCTGCAGGGGCCCCCTCAGCACAGTACTCTGGCCTGAAAGCTTCTGATTAAACCCGGAGTGGGGCCCGCTGCGTGTACTTTGCAGGGGGCCCCCCTCAAGTTTCGTTACGCCACTGGAGGAAGCCACATTTGTCCCTGTGCCAATGAACTGGGCTGGAGAGAAAGGGAGTGCTTCTGGGAAGGGGGTGTAGCTTGGATTGTCCCATATCAGCTTTGCCACCTCACCTTGGAAGGAAGAGTCATGGAGATTGTGTATGACTTAAAGAGCTATAAGCTACAGTATCTCACCAGACACACTTCGCCCGTTTCTATTCCTACACAGAATCTAGTCAGAATCTGAATAGGCGGGTGAGAAGTACGAGGAGGGAACAGTCTCTGCCTAAGCAAATAACAAAACGTTGCCACTTTCCTCACACACGCACATAAACAAACCCCAGCACGCAGGGAAAGTTAGTGATGTGTTACTTATACCCAGATTTCCTTATGAAAACCTATGTAGTAAATATTGAGTTGTTCTTTGAGTTTTACTCATGTTCTTCATTAAAGAGAATCCGAATTATTTATTGAATGATTAGCACACAAAAAACAATTCTATCATGAAACGAATCTACTTTATGTGTAATATATCTAAGTACTAAATATTGAGGCATTTCTGTTATCCACCTTCTCACTTCTCAAAATATAATCAACTCTCTAGTTATTGCCCTTCTGCAAAATGTAAGTCAAGCAGGAAAGAATTTAATGTCCATGACATTACAGACTGTTTGCGTAAGATCTCACAAGTCAAACAAAAACGCCTCGCTTTATCCATGTTGTTGTCTAGTTTCACTTTGGGGCACATCAGTAGGTGAGGGGGGAAGCACTGACACAGACACCAAAGTAGTGTGATAAAGGCCGCTTTATTGGAATCAGGTGCACCTACAACAATGTCCCACCTGGCCTGTGCCGAACAAAACTACTGCTCACTAAATAACAACTGCATGACTGCCCCCCACCCCCACCCCTAAAGTTAACCCCAACATTGCAACCGAAAATACAACACATCCGCTCAGCAACCTTCCCCCAACTGAATGCCACAGTGACCTCCATGACCTCACCCCCGCCTACCATACAGTCCCAGGCCTCCAGCAAATCCACCCTATCTCCTTAGGAAAGCGCCACTCGAAAATCGCTTACGACTTTCGACCCCCCCCCTAGGACTCCTGCCTTCTGGGAGACCTGAGCACCCCCAACGCCCCATCCAAAGCCTCCTTCAACTGGACGATGTACAATTCCATGCCATACCTGGACAGGTGAACCCCATCCTCCCTGAAAAAATAGACCGCGCCATAGCGCAACTCCGGGTGCTCCATCCTCCCCACCCCCTCCCTGGCACAAAATCCCCTCATCTCCTGATTAATCTTCCTTTGTGCCCTGTCTAGGGCTCCTGGGCACTCCGCTCCCCTCCAAACCCGCCTGGGAATAAACTCGGACCAGATAACATGACAGCCCGCCCATTGCTTCTTAATTTCCCTCAGGTCCCTCTTCATTTGCTTGAGCAACGCCAGCCCCTTGCACTGCGCCAAATCGTTTTCGCCCAGATGAATCACCACCACATCCGGGCACACATCCCCTCTCACCACTGTGTTCAACAAGGGCAACAACTCATGCCAACGCCTACCCCCTTTTCCCCTCCAATGACAACAATACAACCCTGCATCCAATCCTAAATTGAGTGTCCGATGCCTATCCCACTCCGCCTGTTCCGCCCTCTTGACGAATGAGTGTCCCACAATAAATACATTCAGAACAGCCACCTCCGGCCCCGCCACAGCACCTGTAAAGACACACATATCAAAATCGGGAATCACTGTTACAACACCCCATCCGCCTCCCTCAACCGCATATACGTCCGGTAACAATCCGACTTCCACCGTCCCAGCCTCTGTATCTCCTCCTTACCCCAACCCCTCTGAGCCGCCTCCGTCGCCGCCCCGATCCGGAAGGAATGCGTCCCGAACGCCAGCGGGTCCTCACCCATGTACCGCAGGGCGCGCCGCAGAACCCACAAAGCCTGTGCCGCTGTCACTCCTTCACCCCCACCTCGACCAAAAACCTCCCCCTCCTTCTCGACGTGGCCTGCCATCAACCTCCTCCCCCAAGCCACCGGGCACACCCCCTCCCCGCCGCCTGGTCCCAGTGCCACCCAAGTCCCAACCCCCCGCTGATCCATCTTCGAGCGACGCAAACGCACCGCCACCTCCTGCGCTCGCAACTCCACATCCTCCCACAACACCCCCGCCTCCCTCTTGCGCCCAGCAACTCCGACACCTGAAACGCTCCAAAGAACAGCCAGGACATCAGGGTAGAAAAACGCACCGCCTCACCCTCATCCCTGCACACCGCCGGGAGCATGCCAATGACTCCTTCCAGCAACCCCACCGTGATGGGACGTCGCAGCCGCACCTTCGCACCCCTCTCTCTCGCCCACGCCTCAAGCAGCCGGGTCCCCAATTCCCCTGCCGACAGAGGGTAACCCCACCACAATTTTCCCAGGAACGCCACCACCGACAACTTGCCCGCAATCGACACCCGCAACAGCCCTCTATCCATGAGTGCCAGCATGAACCTTCCCACCTGTTCCTCGCGCCGCCACCGGTCCCCTCGCCTCACCGCACCTGACTGCAGGAATTCCTCCCACCCTTGCTCGTGCGCTTTCCATGTTGACACCGCTACCGACGCCTTCACCAACTGAAAGACCCGGCCTCGCCCACCGTCCACAGGTCCTCCGGCACCGGCGTCCTGACTTCCTCCTCCGCCATGGCTAGCCCATGGAACCTCTCCCACTGTGAACGAGACAAAGCATCCGCAATGTCATTGTCCACTCCTGGAACGTGGCGCGCCTGAAACAGGATGTCATTCTCCAAGCAACGCAAAACAAACACCCTCATCAACTTCAGCACCTGCGGGTCCCGAGCCGACTGCCTGTTCACTACCTGCACGACGGCCATGTTGTCCTCTCGAAACAGCACGCGCTTGTGGGCCAGCGCCCCCGACCACACCGTGACCACCCCCACCAACGGGAACAACTCCAAAAACGTAATACTTCTCCCGCCTGCCTGCCAGTGCTCCGGTCACTGCTCCGCACACCATTTTCCCTCCCAATACAGACCAAAACCGCCGCCGCCCGCCGCATCCGAGTACATGGTGACGTCCCACTCCCAGTCCTCCGCCGGCGCCATGGGCACTCCATTGAACCGTTCCAAGCACGCTCGCCACATGCGCAGATCCACCTTCATTCCCGCCGAGAGGCGCACATGGTGATGAGGCAAGGTCAAACCGGACAACGCCAAACCCAAATGCTGGCAAAATGTTCGAGCCGCCCACACCACGCGGCAAGCAAAATTCAAATACCCCAGCAGCACCTGCACATCTCTCACCGTCACCTTCCTCTTTGCCAACATCCCATCCACCAGAACCAGCATCGCTGACCTCTTGTCTTCCGGTAGGCGCGCTTCCATGGCGACCGAGTCGAGCTTGATACCGAGAAAGGACAACACCGTACTGGGACCGCACGTCTTCTCTGGCGCCAGGGGAACCCCAAATTTTCCCATCAACCCGGCCAAACCATCCAGCTGCCGCTGACAGTCCGCCGCTCCGGGCCGCCCCACCAGGAAGAAATCATCCAGATAGTGCGTCACTGACTCCGAGCCTGTGCGCCTGGAAAAAACCCACTGCAGGAATGAACTGAAACGCTCAAATAGCGCGCACGAAATGGAGCACCCCATCGGCAGCACCTTGTCCACAAATATGAGTCCCTGGAACTGGATCCCCAACAACTGGTGATCCGCCGGGTGCACAGGAAGGAGTCGAAAGGCCGAATTGACATCGCATTTTGCCATCAGTGCGCCCCTTCCCGCCGCAGAGACGAGCCTCTGCACCATGTCCACCGACGAGTAAGTCACTGACGCAAATTCTGCCGAAATGTAGGCATTGACCGACTCCTCTTCCGGCCAAGACAAATGCTGTATCAGCCGGAACTGCCCCTCCTCCTTCTTGGGCACCACCCTGATGGGGGAGATGATCAAGCCCGGCAACGGCGGTTCCGTGAAGGGGCCCGCCATCCGACCTTCTCTGACCTCCTTGAACAGTTTCTCTCTCACAATGCCCTTGTGCGCGTTCACTGACTTCAGATTGTCCACCCAGCAAGCAATCCGGGGGCCCTCATAGCCCAGCTGAAACCCCTCCCGGAACCCCCGACACAGCACCGCAGCATCCTCCGCCCGCGGATATGCCGCCAACCAGGGCTCCATCCGCTCGATCCTAACTGCCGTACGAGCCTTTGCCCAAAGCTCCGGCTCCCCCCTGGCTCCCCCCTCCCACCACCCTGTCCCCCTCTGGCTGGCGCACCTCCCTGTGTGGGCTGCTGTCCTGGCGGGCCCCCGAGCCCCCAACACCGGAGCGTTGGGTGCCGTCGCCCGCAAGCCGAGCACTTGTGCCGGAAACGGCAAGCCGCCCGCCCGCAGGCTCCTCGATTGAAGTCCCAGCAGGCCCCAACCGTGGCCTGGCCACCAGAGTCTCCCTGTCCCACCCCCCCACGGGTGGGGCGGGCTGCAAAGAGTGGCGGCACCAGCGGCAAACCGCTTGCCGTGTAAATGGTGCGGCCAAACTTGGCCCCGCCCATCGTCTGCTGGTACAGATCCGAATCCAGCTCCCCCTATTGCGCTTCCGGGTCTGCCGCCATGCGCGCCTGGAATTCCTCATCGTAGTGTGACCACGCGAACCCACCGTAAGTCACCTCTGCCCTCCTCACCACATCCATGTACTTGAAAAGCGCAACGGACCGGTCCGGAAACTTCTCGCAATACACGCTCGCGTATATGAGGAAAGCCTCTGACCAGTTGCCTAGCGTCAGGGGCACCTTTGGGCGCCTAGCTAACTCCTGCTCTTCCTCCTTTGACCCCTCCTTGGACGTCAACTCCCTGTGGAGAAGCTTCAAAATGTCAATGTACTCTCCTTTCCAGATCTTCTCCTTCGTCGCCGTCGAAAGGTGTGCCCCCAGCGGCTTAGTCAGCCCCATTTACGGTAACTTACGCACCGGCACCACACAACTCTCCTTCCCCCCGCCCGCCGGATGCTTCTCTTTTTTTTTTTTTTTTTAAACATTTTTATTTAAAGGTGACACAAGCATTTTAAGCACATACAAACTATTTCATTTAACATAAATTCCAAAATCTGCGTAAATATTACACGAAGCAGTAAAAGAAGAAAGCAAAAAGGAAAATAAAATAGATAAATGAGTTTGCAGAGTAGTAGAGAAGAAGAAAACAGGACTCAATTTCACATTAGTTCAATTCACAAGTAGGAAACAAACAACCCCAAATTCTATCTATTTTAGCCAGTGCTTTAGCACCTCTTTTCCTAGCTAACAGTATTTCCATATGATATATCTCTGTCACCAAGCACCACCACGGATGCTTCTCACCTACCGCCGCCGACCCACCGCCCGCGCTTGGCCTGGCTCTACCCGACGCCGCGCCGTCCGTGCCCACTCCCGCGTCCTGCACGTATCGTCCTCGCACCAACTGCCAACCATCTTCCCCTTGGCCCCAGTCCCCACCGAAACCTGCACACAGCGCCGCTTGCCACTCCCCGCTCTGTCTCCCGCCTTACCTGGCGTCAAGGTCAGCGTCCTTGCCGGATCCCGCCACCTAACCAGTGGAGCTGAGGGGACCGTCACTCTGGGCACTTCTCGCCTTGCTGGCACCTGCAATACACTGCCAACAACATTACAAGACCCCCCCCTCCCGAATCTCTCCTTCCTTCTCCGACTCTCCATCAGCCGGCTCCACACCACCCCGGCCCCCCACTTGGGGTTCCAGCCGGCTCAAACCCGCTCTCTCACGACACACCCGCATCAAATCCACCAAGTCCACACTCCCATCCGCCACACTCGCAGTCCAATCAGAAGTATGAGCATCCATCCTCACTCCCCTACCCCCGGCGGCCGTAAAGACCCTTCGGGGAGGGGCCGGCGGAGACGAATCCCGCCTCCATATGCCGCGGTCATGAGCCAGGTCCCTTGCTGGAGCTCGGCCGCCCGCACCAGACAGAGCCGGCCCATCCTCTCGGTGCGTTGGAGCCGCATGCTGCTCACCCGAGCGCCTCGCAAACAGCTCCTGCCAAGGAAAAAAGGTGGAGTCCAGCATGCCAGGGTAAAAACACCCCCCTTCCCCCCCCAAGCATCACCCCCTCCCCCGCTCCCCCATCCCTGTGCCGCCCCCGTCCCCCAACCTGCCGAGTGTCCTCTGCGCCGCGACGGGATCCCCCCGCCACCCAGGCCCCAACCCCATCCCAATCCCAGCCCCCCGGACCTCCCCACCCCCCGGAACCCAAACTCGGCCCGCACCCATGCCCCCCCTGTCGCACCCCCTCCCCTCTCCATCGCCGTAACTCCCCCCTGGCCCGCCACCTCCCCCTGCCCCCCCACACCCCCAGCCTCCCCTCCGCTACCCCCACCAACCCACCCCCCCTGCCCCGGCCCACCCCTCCAGCCCGCCGCTCCTCCGCCTCTGCGCACCCGCCCCCCAAGCACCCCTGGCCTCCCACACCCCTCCGCCTGTCCCCCCTCCCCACCCCTCCCCCGCCACCCCAGCGACGCCTGCCTGCTCGTACCTGCCATGCCCCCTCCCTCCTCCGATGATGATGAGCTCCAATCTAGCTCTGTGTCCGCCCCCCCTTGCCCCCCTCCACATCAGTCTCCTCAATCAAGAGCGGGGAAACCACCCCCCCATTCCCCCCGTCAGCAGCCCCCCCTGCTCCTCGTGCCTCGGCCCCGCCCCCCTCCCATACCACCCCCCCCTCCTCCCCGGCCCCCTCACCACCCTCAGCTCCCCGGCCCCCCACCCTCCACTGGCGCCACCACCTAGGTCCCCGCCTCCACCCCCCCTCCTCTCCCAGCTCTGCCACCGCCTCTCGGGCTGCCCCTCCCCCCCGCCCCCCCTGCACCTCCCCCCACCTCCTCCACGAATTCAAGCGCTCTCTTCTTTCCCCTCTGCCCGGCCCTCTTGGCCCCTCCCTTTGCCTTCGAGCGCGGCGCTGCCTCCTTGCGCTGTCCCCTGCCCCTCGCCCCCCCTCCCCCCTCGCTGAGCCGGCCGCGGCCGTGACCGCGGCGGCTCTCACGCCACTACAGCCACAGCGGCACCGATGGCAGCGCGCCGCTGCGGCCTTACCTGGAGGTCGGGCCGCACTATGTCCATGCGGCCCACCTCGCCCAACAGCCGCAAAGCCTCGGCCACCCGCGGATCCGAAACTGCCTCCATCCCGCAACAGCTACCACCACCTGGGCACCAAATAACGCGCACGACCACGTGACCGCAAACGCCCACAGAGACGATCCTCCACGCCTCCAGTCCGAACCAAAAAACTGCCTACGGACCCCTGGCTGCTGTGTCACTGCACCACGAAACAGTGTGCAGTGACACAAAATGGCCGTATAAATAGGGACGAAGCCCAAAACAAGCCCAAAGGAGCCCAACCAGCCCAAGAAGACCCAGCTACGGGGAGCCCCGTGTGCCAAACTTTCTCCCCCCCCTCCCCTGGTGCCCCAAACTTCCCCGGGGGAGACAGCCTCCCGCTGGTCGGCCACCCCCACAAATCCCCATTGTACAAATTAACCAGTACATGCTTGTGTTTCCTTATGTTGAGGCTGTGTATTGTCTTAGTGCATTTTTTAAATGTAGATTAAACTCTATTCAAAGGCCCAGGACTCTACATCAGGTCATACGCATCTCAGACCATAACGCCACATCCTGGGTAAAAGGGGCGGGCAGCTGCCATATGAAAGCACAATTCGTTATGGGCTCGAGGTTCGAACAGGACAGCTCGAGCTGAGCCAGAGCCAGGCTTCTGCTTTTTCCGAGGGACAACCTTGGAAGTTGTGCTAGAAAGTGACTGAAACACGGGGTGTCTGTTTTTATGCAGAGGAGAAACGAGAAATAGAAGCAAAAAAGCCCACGCGAGTCTTACATGATTTCCGGATGTTGTCAGAATGTCTCATCCCCAATAAACTAACTGCAATACATTTCAAAAATACTGTGAAAGGGACTAAGAAACAAATGGACTGCAATGCAACTTCCCAAGTGGCCAGGAGTCTTCATGGGTCCCTCTCTCTGAAGATTGATAATATCGTCAATTTATAGGTTGTCTTGATCGCCTTGACTACAACACATGAGCAAAGACAGACCTAGCCAGGACAGCGTTATTTATGATCTGTGAAAGATTGACAGTCGGTGACCCCCAGCTGCTGAGTACTACGTGCAGCACATGCATCCTCCGCTGTGGGATCCTAAGACCTTTGCCGACATTCTGAGGTATTTTCCGTCCCTTATTTATAAGGATCGCTAACAGACATTCCGACCGGACACGTCACACATTAGCGTTCTCTAGTACAAATAGTCAAAAAAAAAACACATCGCGATGAAAGCTCAGACGGAATCTACAGACTGCTCTGCTCCTGCTGTCATTCCCAGTTGTGACCGCTTGATGGCGCCCCGGGCGGGAAACACTAATCAAGTCTGACACAGTTCTGAAGCTGCAATAGACCCAAATCGCACACTAGGGAGGTGGGAATAGTTAGCTGTTTATTTATTTTCTGTTTTGTAACCAATTGTATACATTTAAGGTCAGTTTAAGAACCTTTGAATAGAACGTCAGAGGGCGGCAAATCCCTTCATTACATCATTCAAAAGCACGTGTGAAATACAGCAACTACCCTTCCACAATGCGGATTTCTAGGCAGCAATAGTTGTGAAACTAATTTACTGGCAATGTTTTACAAAATCATGCGAAAGGCTCGTGTGGTAAATTTGCATACCGGTAACCGCCGTAATGTCGAAATCTTTTGCAATATTGCACAAGGGAAGAGAACTTTTTTCAGAACTTGGAATGAAATATGCACTCCCTTAATATGATTGCTTCAAGTACTCTTCCAAGCGACCATTCGTTTTACAGTAATGGCCTCATTTGATAGGTGAAGTTTTCAGAGCCAAACCGAGCCTGTTAGCGGTACAGATTGGGTCTAAGGTACATAATGAAACCAGCAAATGAGGTCCCATGGCCATAAACCTCACAGACGGAAAGCAAATAGAGCATGAATCAAAAAAAGCTTTAAAAGGAGATAAACTATTACTAACTTCAGAATTAAAGACTAACACATAAGGGTTGTTTATGAGTGCCGCTAAAATTCAGCTGCTGCAGCTGTCACTACAGCAGACCTAACTTCTAGTTAACGAAGCCGGGTTGGCAAGGGCCATTATGCGTTATTTTGCTTTGTGGCTATAGACATCAGACCTTTGCTCACACTGAAGCAACAGTGTCTACACATCAACATGTGTGCACAGTATTTATTGTTTCTGCACGGGCGCTTCCTGTCTACCTATTAAAAGCAGCAATTCGATATCTAGAGGAGTTTCAAGTTGAATGTTTATTGCTTGATTAATTAAAATCATCGCAATCCCCCCCTACATAAAATAAGTGAGATTCATATACTCAAACAGCAAGAAGTATCATTGTGCAAGCGATCAGATTACATCTGTACTCTGTCTCCCATACATTTCAAGTGTATACAATTCTGTTATTATAAAATCATTGTGATGATTTTAATTAATCAAGCAACAAACATTAAACTTGAAACTTGATATCTAGAGGAGCGCATCAAAATGGTGGTGAGCATAATTTTAGTGCCTTATGCACTTATGTGTTATACTAAACACATACTAATCTGTGTGCAATGTACCAATTAACAATAGGGAGATACATATATTTTGGTGAGAGCCACGCGTATATTCATTCGAAATGTAATCACAACATATTTACTCATTGTATCTGTACCTAGTAGGAATCCATTTTAATCTTAACTTGTAACTAGGGCCCAGTAGCATGAATGAATTTTATAAATTGCATTGCAAGTACCTTCATTGTTTCTCTACTCTGCAGGTGTCTGATGTGCCTTGTTAAATTAGAATAGTCTTATTGTTTATTGGATTCGGCTTTTAGCCAAATGCAGCTTAATTCGAAGTTGAACTCAGATATGGAGACACAGACGGTGGGAGAGATTCTCCTGTATCAGGCCGACCGGACTTATGTTACATCCAAAGTCACTCAGATGGTTATTCCTTTGTTGAGGCTTAGGAAACTATTGCTTCTACCTTCTCCCAGAGAACACATTTTTGGATTGGTGTGTTTGGTGGCAACTGATATGGAGAAGCCTTATAGAATCTTCTTTCTTGCTTTAAATGTGTGTGCTTAAGGATAGTGTAGGAGATCCTGCCCTAACTTCACCGAGAGAAGATTTCTTCAAGACTCTGTTGATTTCGCCTGCCCGGAGAATTGAGCTTCATGCTTGACCACTCATACTTTCCATTTGAACTTGAAACTTGGTTCATTTGATGCAGGCACCTTCCACAGAGAATTCACCTTTGCCACTTTCAATGCTTTATTAAGAATAGGGAACTTCCTTTATGGACACTGTTTGGTTGATATTTTGCTTGTTGTATGTTATTCTATTTAGTATCTTTTTCCTTATTATAACATAAAAATTCAGAGTCCATAATCATTTAAATAAACATGCTTTAAAATACTTCTTAGGAGTGGGCGGTGAACTCCGCTCCGCTGGCAGAGTTTGAGCAGTGTTGCCCATTCTGTGCTACATGTTAAGCATGGAATTCAGAAAAGAGGAGGTTTTCTTCTTGTGCAGCTCGCCAACGGTAAGTTGGCGAGTGCGAGGGAGGAAAGTCATACGCTAGACCACCTCCCAGGCAGATTTCTCATTGAGGGTTGTCACAGCAGGTTTTGACCGTTCTTTTTGAGATACCTGCCACTCGCATTGAGTAAATTGCCATTCCAAAAGAACATCCACTTGAGTGCCAGAAAGAAGCAACACCCTCTTGTGCTGCTTTTTGTACTGTCCGTACTGATTTTACAGCACATGACAAACTCCTGGTGCTAAAGCTCAGCACGAGCAGCGTGACTTACCGAACTCCGCTGCTTTCAGAACTCCGCAGAGAGCTGCAAAGTTTTTTCAGCACTTTGCGTAGTTCCGCATAGCTGACCTCCATGAACTCCACCCAGGCCTTATATTTTTCCTTCAATTTTTCTGCTTGATTTAACTTGTTACCTGAATTAAATTGTTACTAAACTTTAAGGTTTTGACACCATCCTTTCTGGAGTTCTTGTGGAGCCACATTAGTTTTACAGTGCTTGAAAAGTATTATTGATGTTAAATCCTTTCTTACATGTCAAGTTGACAATCAGGAACCCATTCCACCAGTGAGGGATTCTCTTTGATGATTTTATTAAGAGAATGAGATTCAACAAACCCTGCCCCATTAGATGGTAGCAACAAGCGTGGCTTGTCACTGAAGTGTAGGGAGCTATAATACCCTGAAAATGATTCAGAAGAAGCCCAAGTCCAGTCTATGCCCCTGTGACCCAATCAGGAAGCTGGGCAGTGTTTTACGGTTCTGAAGTTGGTTGTGGTGACTGAAAAGTGAGTTTGAATAGAGTTGCAAGTCACAATAAGTCTATGTCAAGCTTGCGGTGTTGTGTGGACAATGTGTGTTTTGTGATGTAGCAGTGTATTTGATCTTATTGTGTAAATGCATATGCGCTTAATGTTGAGCAATTGAAGTTATATTGTGATTTAACTTGTCTGCTAAGGTTTGTGACATCGGTCCATGAGGTACCAATGGCCGCATAATTAAGATAGTGACCTGTAACTGATTGTTGAGAGTGTACTAATAGTGACTGTTTATGGTAGATCCCATTGCGCAAAGGGGGAAACCGCATTAGTCAATGTGATTTCCCACAGGTCAGGATCTCACTTGTGTGTGTTAATGTTGGAAATAGATATTGCTCGACATCCCCTTGAATGAGTGGTTACTTTAAACTTCCATAGTAGAGCAGACAAGAGTTATTTATTAATTATACTTGCTTTTCACGTTTTTGTAAAAAAAGTTCACGTGTACGAAGAAATTCTAATGGAGAGTTAGCCACTGTGAACTGCTCTAGTTCACATCATTTAGCACCGCACTGATATTGGTCGTTGGTGTAGGTGTTGCGCTGGTATCGGTTGTTACATCATCAGGTGCTGTGTTAGGTTCATGTAGAAGATGCAGCCCTGAGATTGGATACTAGTATTGGTACATATTATATTGTGATTTGACAGCAGTCACCACCTGTTTAAATACACTAATTACTCTTCAATTGTTAGAAGTTACTGCCATTATGAAATATTTTAGGGGTTAAGAGATTTAGTGTGAGGTGATGTGACAGTTCCTGTCAGAGGAGGGGGAAAAACTCCACCATTAGGTACACCAGACTGGACTCTACACATTCATGTGGCTTAATCAATGGAACAAGATCACAGAGAAAAAAGGGTCCTTGTAGTTTGCCAGATATGGTAACTTTAATATAATTGTAATCAAAAAATTTAAACAGGTGGTATATAAATCGGACCCCCAAACCGTACCATCACAGTATGGCACCTTGAATGCTTGAGAGTGTGCTGCACATGCAAAAGAAAAGGCAAAGTACCAGAATAGGGCAAACAATTGTAGTTCATAGCTGTGCAGATGCTAAATTGGATGTCGGATGTCGAATAGCAAATGTGGAGAACAGATGTGATTGAGGTGAGGAACCGGAATCGATTTTCGGTTATACAGTATCTATAATCGATATTTCAAGATTAGCATGATGTATCTAAATGTTTTAGCATATGCATGCAAACATTAGCATAAATCCGTATTGCAGTATTTTAGATTTCTAGCTTGCACCACTCTCCGCATTTTACACTCTCTTGACTCGACCGACGCCATTTTGCGGCCTCGCTCGAAGCCTTACATTAACAGACCCCGTTCATTTCTTGCACCAAAGTCGTTCTCCTGAGACATAACCCAACTGTTGCAGAATTGCTGTTTCAGCTCGTTAGGCCCGTCAAGGTTGTAGGTAGCAGGAGAAGGCCTGATAAGCACATTCCGGGAGGGGTGCGGAGCGGACTGTCTCGGAGCTGGCAGAAGGGAGTCACCCGTTCGACCTTGCTAATCTAGGATGAGCTAAACCAAGAGTGCTTTGTGTGCCATATATGGCCTTTCCTTTCTGTACCAACCTGTACCAACTTCTACTTTTCCATCTTGGGCCATGATTCTGCAAATGCAACTGTATATATGTGATGTCCTGACAGTGTGCCAGCAGTCTTCTTGGCGGACCTCGTGGGGTTAGGTCGCAAGGAGCTCCTCTGGCAGAGTTTTGTTTGTTATACTAAATGCTTGGACTTTCTACACTGCCAACCGACTGATTATTGGTAATGGGAATGGGATTGGTTGTGAATATAACTATAATTGGGAGGTGGTAAATAATTTTCGGTACTTCAGTGGGAGCTAAGTTGTACACAGTACAGACGAACGAAAAATCTATGAAGAAGAAAGCTCAGGGAGAGAAAGATAATGACAGATAGGATAAGTCTGAAGCTGATAGTGATTCTAGTGATAATTTCAAGGAGGACTGACTGTCTTTCTGACCAGTTCCACTGGTAATGGTGCTAATGGTCCTGTTGACCAAGATGTAACTCAGCGAGGAAGACCCGCCCCAACACTAGGACTCGTGGACCTGATGGATGAAAGTGCGGGGGTGAAAGTGGTTTAAGGGAAAAAAAGGGTTTTGAGAGATTTCCTGAAGCGCAGGGGCTGGGACCGATGCGCTGTCACCTAAAGTGATGCAAATGTATGACTAGGTGATACATTTCTTGAGGAGAAAAGTCCTACAAAAGAAGATTGATTGTTGAAGATTAACCAAACTATACAGGAGACTACGGAGTTAGTACATGCTTAATACGAGTGTTTGTTGGAGGTGTTTAGGCAACATACCTGTATGGATACCTAAGGGTGGGTGAAGCTTGTGGAGTTGCACTACCTGGAATTCCGTGGAGTTGCAGAAAAACTCTGTGGAATTACACAGAGTTCCGCAAGCTGGTGGACTTGCTCCACTGACCCACCCTAGCAGAAGAGCACTTACCATTGTGGGAGTCAAACCACAGCGGCATGTTGTGCCGAGGAAAAGAAGTCCATCAGGATAACCTGGCCACCTCCAGGAGTCCAGACTGCTCCTCGGTCACCCACCCGCCATAGAGTCGAAGGGCCCAGCATGTTCAACACCCAGAGTGACCTCCCGCAGAGCCAGCCGAGTGGCTACGATACTGTCCTTGAATATGCCCGGCCAAGCAATGTAATGTAATGTATGTGGTCTTGTAAAGCGCACTGCTGCCCTGAGGCGTCGTGGCACTGTAGACCGCTGGGGAACCCGTCCTGGCTATCCCTGTGAGATGGTCCCTGCTGGGTATCTCCAAGGTGAAACCAGGCATCCCCGGCGAATGTGGGGGGCTGTTGTAGAGATGAGGCAAGCTAATGCCCAGAGTTGCCGAGTGTGATCCCTGGTTAGAGTAGGCACCGAGGTGAGAATTATCGAGTCCGCTGACCCTGGTCCACAACCCTGCCACGTCGGGAATTGACGCGTCGGGAATTGAACCCTGATCCCGGGCCGTTCTCTGCTTCCGGGTCTGCCACCTCTAACCAGTGAGCCACACCACTCCACGCAAGGTGGTGGCTTCTCCTCAGGGCCAGAAGGCCGACTTCCCTTACTGTCCAGCACCTGCAGGCTGGGAAAAAAACAACATGTCTCTTAGCTGGAACGCATTGTGTGGTTCAAGCCTTGTTTTCCATCCATTCCTCTTTTGAACCGAAAACTTGACTTGAACTGCACAATGCATTCCAGCTAAGAAATCTACAGGCCTGAGTCATTACGTCACTCGTGACTCACTGAAGGCTCCCACAAACAGGGCAAACTCTGCTACTCAGTGGAATCAGAGTTTTTTGTTGAACTCCACATTCCAAGCAGAGCGCAGAGTCACAAAATTCTGTAAACTCAATCCGCGGAGCGGAGTTTACCGCCCAGATTTATTGATAACCCAAGAAAGGGGTGAAATCAATAATTTTGTATTACAGTTTGTAATTGGATTGATTCTGAACATTAGAGTGCACATTCAAGTAAATATGACTTGTTGGGAAAGTATGCCTTTGCATTATATACTTAAATATGCAAAGTATTTCAGTGATGAACAAAAAAGTCTTAAGGAAAAGTTTATGTTGGACCAAACTAATCTTGTGCCGAAGGGGTTTTAGAATGGATCGTACAAGAAAATCATTGGTGTAATAGAAGGTGTGGGATACCATAATGTGGGTCAGATGATGCTAAGTGAAAATGGTGTTCTACAAGATTGAGGTTCTGGTGTTCCAATTGATCCAAGTACAAGTATATATTTGGCAATGTTGAAGCAGTCTAAGCTGTATTATTCATGTAATAAGCAGGGACACTGGAAGCAGGAATATCAAATGCAGAATGCTAATCTCATGCAGAAGCAAAATGTTCTGATGCAGATACCTCAAAATCCTAACATATCACAAGCCCCAGTGATAAGGTTCTCAAGTCCCAATGCCCCACCAGAATATTGGGAACCTGAGGTTCAATGTGAACCAGGTTTCGATGGCTAATCAGAATCCTTTTGCAAATCAAGCCACTTTCCAACTGTTACCAATTTTTAATGCTTCTGATGGTTAAGATTCTGATCAATTGCAATGAGAGTGCTTGAGGTGGGAGGAAGATTGTGTACTTGGTGCAGCCTTTGAGGTAGGCCAGAGTGGTCCATTCATAGAAGGTGGGTGAAATGCTACCCAATGTCCTTTTTAATAGACACCAGTGCTACGTGTTCCACAGTTAAAACAGTTGAAGTACTAAACCTTCCCCTCTGAAGAAAATAAGTCCAACTTGAAGGTGTTGCATATAAACAGATTATCAACCCTGTGTCAGAGAAGGTCCCAGTCAAGAAAGGTTCATTTGAAGAAGACCATCAATTTGTGGTATGTGATTCTAGTCAAGTTAACTTGTTAGGACAGATTTTTACTGTGCATGTTAAACTGCACCATTTACTGTACACCTGAGGGCTCTGAGTTCCAGACTCCTGATGAAGATATTGATTTTAAAATAGCTAAACAGGGCACAGCTGTTGGGTTGTGTTTCCTGTGATGACTGTGGAAGACTTTCCCCCTGATCTGTTGGACACTATAAAGTCCGAAGTCTATGACTTTTCAGGTAATGATATTGCATTTATTAAAGGTGTAGATCTTCTCTGAATTACTGTCAAACCTAATGTTCAAAATCCTCGAATGCCAAAGTATAGCCTCACACAAGACAAAATAGCTGGGATGGCCCCAGTGATTGAGTCCATGATACAGCATGGAGTATTGAAAGCGATTACAGTAAGTCTATATTATTTCGCTATTATGGGCCAGAAAATAAAATGGCAAGTATTGTGTAGGACTAGCTGTAGAGGGTTTTTTAGAATTTCAGAAGGTTAGGGCGCTCTACCTAGAGTAAACGTTACAAGGTCATTAAAACAAAAAGTAAGGGTGCGGTGCGTGAAGAGCGAACGGAGAAGCCCTTAACCGTTCAATTAGAAAATCAACAGACTCTCCCAAACTTAAATAAACAAAACTCTCGCAACCACAATTTACAGTATAATCCAAAAAGTGTCTCAATGAAGTTAGTGACAGTTTAGTAATAAGCAACAGCAGATCTTTGTGGATTATACTGTAAATTGTGGTTGCGAGAGTTTTGCCTATTTAAGTATTGTGTAGGACCTTTGAACATTTTATAAAATTGTTGTTCCATGTAGTCCTGTAGTATAGGATCCAGCTGTATTTCTTTTTCAAATACCCTGTGAAGCTGAGTTTTTAACACAGTAAAATTGATCGGTGTCAAGTGTTCTTTTTCATCCTGCTGCACAAAGAGAGACAGTTTATCCTTGCACTTTCATTCCAAAATAGAATTTGGACTTGGTGTAGATTTCCACAAAGGTACACTGAAAGTCCCTCCACCTTCAACCTGATCTTGAAACGGAATTTGGAGTCTCTGAAGTTACCGTGTAACTCACTCCATGTGCAGTACATAAACAATTTATCGATAGTGTCAATGTCCCAAGAAGCATGCAGAAAATACACCATTGCCTTGTTGAATCACTTGGCTCAGAATTGACACAAGGTGTCCCCGAGTGAAGAACGTTATTGTCAAAAAGAGATCCTGTACTTAGGACATCACATTAGTTCAGTTCAGTTCAGTAAATCTTTATTTCGTTGAAAAAATCATCATAAAAAGTACATAATACAAAATGCATTATACAAAATACAAACATTCATTATGATTCTGAACCGAAGAGTTTTAAAAACACATTACACAAAGAGATTTAAAACAGTTTCAAAATTAATTCATCATTATTCAGTCTCTGGTTTTCCTAAGTCTTACTGACACTATCAGAAAACATTGTACGACACAGTGTACGCATATCAGCAGCCATTTGCAAAAAGATCAGGGCAGTCTTGGCTTGGCGGATTTTAGCCTCCTTTAAAATGTCAACCAGAAATTTACGACGGGGCATTTGATAAAAAGAACATTAAAGTACAAAATGAAGGGTGTCCTGCGGAGACCTATTGTCGCAGCCGCAGGCGCCCTTCTGCTCAACTGTCACTGTAAAACCTGAAGGATAAGCTAAAATGTGATATAACAAGTTAATCCTAAAACGACACATTAAAAATCTATCCTGGTGATTATACATTAAAAACAAATAGGGCTCCATACCTACACCATTACTCACTTGGCGATGTGCCACAACTGATTTCTTTAATGAGTCAGAGCTTAATCTTTGTGATTCAAATTTATCTAGTAGCGCTCTATTAATTTGGTGTTTGCATGTAGGGGTGATGGAGGTCGGATCTCTGAAGATTGATGAATAGTTGATGGATTTCAGGGTCTCTTTAATGTACCTCAACCACGGAATATGGAGGTAATTATCCTTTAGCAAGCAGTCACTGACTATTTGCCTACTTAGTTCCGCAACAGGATTCACCCATAACCTGAGCCATATCATAATAGGCCTCACCTTCACCAGGTCAGTGATATATGGAATTCCCAGTTCTGTGTGTGTTATTCCTGCTGGGGTGCCCTGGGGTAACTTCAACATCCTCCTTAAGAATTTATCTTCCTCCAGTTGTAGGAGCCTAACATTCCTAAAGCCCCAAACCTTCGCCCCATATAAAGCTTTTGCGGTGCTTACCGCTACATATAAATTCATCACCTGTTCGGGAGACCACCTCCGATACTTATGAGCAAAGTTGTGAATCGCCCCATTTTCAGATACCAGCTTTCTGCATCTTTCATCAATTAATAGATCAAACTTTGTATCCCTGTCAAACAAAAGGCCCAAATAGGAGAAAGAGCTTGCGGTTTCTAGTTTATGAGACCCTATTTTAAATGCAAAGTTCCTACAGGGCTTCTTGCCGGCTATCATAACATAGGATTTGCTCAAATTCACCGACAGGTCTAATTTGTCCATGAAATCCACAAACCCATCGACAAGATGTTGTAGGCTCAGGGCCGCCCTGGCTAGCAGGACGGCATCGTCTGCATACAATAGAACCGGTATGTGACGGTTTCCTACTTTGGGGCAATCTACCTTTAGGGCAACAAAACTTCTTACCAAATCATTAATGTAAAGGGAAAACAAAAATGGGGCAAGGATACATCCATGCCTTACTCCGCCAGTACACGGGAAGAGATCGGTACCCCCCCCCCCCCCAGTGGTATAGCGGACCTTGGCAGTGGTGTTCCAGTGAAGTTCCTTTAAAATGTTAATGAGTCCAGCCTCAATTCCCTGGTTACTCATCAACTCCCAAAGTTTACTCCTGTTTACATTATCGAAGGCTGCAGCCAGATCCATAAAGCCCATGAAGAGCGTGCCCTTACTAACACTTGTATATTTTGTTGTTAGAAGATAAAGATTAAGGCACTGGTCACTCGTTGATTTACCTGGCCTAAAGCCATATTGGGTGTCTGCTATGATGTTGTGCTCTTCTGTCCATGACATCAGACGACTTAAAACTGCCCTGCCCAGCAATTTGACTGAGACATCTATCAAGGATATTGGTCTATAGCACTGAGGAGTGTCCCTGCTCCCTTTTTTGAAAATAGGGACAATCAGTGTCGTAGACCAAGATCGCGGCAAACCCGAAGTGATATCTGCGTTTAAAACCCTAGTCATGATGGGGGCCCAGAGCTCAATATTACTCAGGTAAAGATCAGGTGGCATATTATCAGGCCCTGGCGCTTTATTGCGTGTTAGCCCTCTAATTGCTTGGGCGATTTCTTGCAGTGAGAATTCCACTTCGCCAGACCGACGACCATCCCAGTCCCCTGTGGGCACAGCATCACATTCATGGTTGTAAAAACTTTTAAAATGTGACACCCATTGCTCAGGAAGGATGTTATTGCCAATTGTTGGGGAATTTCTCTCTTGAAAGCAGGGCCTGTTGATTATTCTCCAGAATTCATTAAAGTCCCTTTGTTCCCCAGCTTCCCGCAGATACGCCCACACTTCTGCTTAGAGCGTGATCTTCCTCTGCTTTGCCTTGGTCTTGTATAGTTTTCTGCATAATGTAACTTCTTGCTTGTCCCTGGGATGGGTTTTTAGGCATGACTTTAGGGCTCTAAGTGCCCTTGCACATTCAGAATCAAACCAGCGTGGCTGTGATTCTGCTTTTGCAGGCCCAGTTACTTTCAAAAGTTCACCTACCATATTGGTTAGTGACTCAAAAACAGAGACCAGTACCCCACCATCTACTGAGGGGTCAAGACAATCTTCAATCTGACTTTTGCCTTTTATTACCAAGTTTCTATAGAACTCCTCTGCATTAATTTTAGCCCATCTGAGCCACCTCCCCAGGTCCGTCGGGCGCAGTACAGAGGTGGCCGGTTGATTTTTTCGGGGTCGGGCACTATATACTAATTCCATAATCAACGGATTGTGATCACTGAAGGGATTCCAGTCTATTCTAACCTCATTCACCCTATCCTTTGCGAAAGAGGATATCGTCATATAGTCAATAATAGAATGGCATCCTCTGCCCTTAAATGTTGGAGTAAGGGAGCCATCCCTCCCCGGGGTCACCATGTCGATTGTGTGGGTCAAAGCATAGTTGTCCAAAATCTTCATCAGGGTGTTTCCCTCCATGGTATGCTCAAAGTGTGGTCCACTCTCTATCGGGCATGATGACCAGTCTGCATTTACGGGGCTCAATTTGGGGCAAAGGTGGCAATTTAGATCACCCATGATCAGGACTACTGGTTCGCCACCCCTTCTCTGTAGTTTAGTCTCATAGTTGAGCCTATTGTCTAATTCCTGGGTTACTGGTTGTTTTTTTTCCCCCTAAAACTGAGTTGTAGATATTAAATATCCGTAGCCTTAGCCCCTGCCCCTGGAACTCAGCAGCCTGAATATGGTGTGACGACCATGAGGGTTGTAACCACGAGCCTTCCAGCTCAAGATTGACATACAAAGCTAGCCCACCCTTGGCTCTACCAGATCTTGTTTCAATTGCTGGGACAAAAAAGCATTTGTAGCCCTCTATTTGGTAGGGAGATGGGTCTACCACCCATGTCTCCTGGAAGGCTATGATATGATAGTCACCAAGATTATTTTTCCAGTCGACATTATTCAATTTCCCTGCCAAACCAGCAATATTCCAAGATAATACCCTCAAGCCTTCCCTTACTGCTTTCCTATCCTCTTTGCCCTGTGTTAGTATTAACGGTTCCGCCACCATACTCTGGGTCACTCCCTGATCCCCTTTGCCTATGTGTGTTAGGGGTGCGTCCATCCTCTTTGTTAACTTGCCTTCCATGCCCCTCTGTACCGTTGATTTGTTTCCTGCCAGCGTGGTTGCCCTTTCGTTAGGTGGTTGGGGTAGTCAATCTAATTCTTCCAGGGACTGTAGTGGGCTGAATCTGTTTTCCCGCTGTGTAAGATCCTGCCCTCTCTGCACTTCCCCTCTTGACCAGCTACTTGCTCCTACATATCCTGATCTGTCATGTGCACAGTACAGTGGATTTGGGGCACGTCTCCTTGGGTAAAAATATCCTAGTGGTGAGGGACATATTGTGCTGGTATGATTTTTGTTGTAGCCATCCAACATATATTGCACCAATTCAATGTCCCTAAAATTTGCCACACTACAATCTCCTGGCACATCCTTCCTCCTACTGCCTACCCAGTTTGTTCTTCTTACAAGCAAAATCTCCCCACATTTTCCTCCCCTCAGGGGCCTGTGTATGTTTAGCCACTTTATTATTTTAGTTTTTTAACTCATCATGCGACTCTCTCTCCCCCACCCTAAGTGCCGGGACCCCAGTGAAAACAACAACATAGGGGAAGCTTCAGGTGGTAAGTTTATGCGTGATGGTACATAGTCAGTGGGGATATCTGAATGCTCGTGCCTAGTTTGGGCTTTTTCTGAGCAACCATGAGTTTTTGCAATTCCTGGTTGTAGGAGTGTGGAATTTATATTCTGTAGTGTCTTTTCCTGGACTTCCCCCCTCCCCCCCCCCTGGTTAGAGTTGCCCCTTTCTCCTTGTACTGTGACCACGGGTATGTCTTGTACTTGTACTATACTGCAGTGCTCATTGCTCACACAGTTATTTCTGCCCACTACCTGGTCCCCTGACCTAGTCCCAACTACGGGGTGATTTGCCATTTGCTTACTGTCAGTTGTGCCCTTGCATTTACCCTGCTTTGCTAGTTCATTTATTGCTTTGTCTAGCTTGCTTATTATTGGTTTTAGTTAGTTCACAATGAAAGTTTCCATGCGTTTTTGAAAGTCGCACATTACCTCCTCCAACCTTCCCGGTGGGATTTGCTGCCCTCCTAGCGTTCCTTCGAACTCTTCAATCACTACCTCCCCCCTGCTTTTAGTCCCCCCTGTTGCTCTACTTTGCTTCTTTTTGTTCACTTTGCCCTTCCTGCTGGGCCCTCGTTTTGTATTTCTACTAGCTGCTTCTTTTACCACCTGGGCAAAAGGGATGGTATCAGCAGGGTTTTCTATAGAGTCATTTACAGTCGTTTCTGAGGTATCTATAGCAATAGGTTGTATGGATGTGTTTGGGGTAGATAGGCTTCTCTCAGTTCGTTCTATCTCCCTGTTCACTTTTTGCAGCATCAGATCAATTGCGGTGGGTTGTAACACCCCATTTAATACCACACCTAAGGGATTATCAGTGCGAGATGCGTGAGTTTTACTCGTAGCAGAGCGTGTTTCCGTTTTATTAGACATGGCTGGTGTTTAAAGATGAGGAGTTATGAGCTAAAACTACAAGTAACTGCTTTAAACTCTCTGCTAGTTTAATTGCTCAGGTCTTAGTTAAAGAGCTCCGTTTTACCCCTGCCGGGTAAATGAGTATGTGCCTTCTCCCAGTATCACGCTCTTCTATTATCACAATTAGTGAGTGTCATAAAAGATAAAAGTATAGCCAGTTCACAATAAAGTCAATGTCCATATTGCTCTTAGATTGGGGGTAAGTTCTCTTTTACCTCTTAGCAGACTCAAGGGGGGTGGCCCAGCCCAGCCTCTTCTGGCCCGCCCTCTGCCCAGGCTCAGCCCGGCGCGTCCCGTGCCCGTCCTAGCGGGACGCGATAGAGCGCTGATCTTTAAGCGCCTCCTGGCGCAGGCTGATGACAACAGTGGCGGCGTCCTGGGGTGGGGCTGCTGGGATTCGTAGTCCTGCCCAGCGGAGCAAAGCCCGGCCAGACAGGAGAGCAGTCAGGTTAGGTCGCTCGGCGGAGCAAAGCCCAGCCGCTACACCCAACCAGTAAAGTGAGCCTCAAAAACGCCTCAGCGGAGCAAAGCCCGGCCGGCGTGAGACCCTCTCAAAGCAGCACCAGGTCCTCGAGAGAGCGCTGATCTTTAAGCGCCTCCTGGCGCAGGCTGATGACAACAGTGGTGGTGTCCTGGGGTGGGGCTGCTGGGATTCGTAGTCCTGCCCAGTGGAGCAAAGCCCGGCCAGACAGGAGAGCAGTGGGGGTAGGTCGCTCGGCGGAGCGAAGCCCGGTCACTACACCCAACCAGTAAGGTGAGCCTCAAAAACGCCTCAGCGGAGCAAAGCCCGGCCGGCGTGAGACCCTCTCAAAGCAGCACAAGGTCCTCGAGAGAGCGCTGATCTTTAAGCGCCTCCTTGCGCAGGCTGATGACAACAGTGGCGGCGTCCTGGGGTGGGGCTGCTGGGATTCGTAGTCCTGCCCAGCGGAGCAAAGCCCGGCCAGACCGGAGAGCAGTGGGGGGTAGGTCGCTCGGCGGAGCAAAGCCCGGCCGCTACACCCAACCAGTAAGGTGAGCCTCAAAAACGCCTCAGCGGAGCAAAGCCCGGCCGGCGTGAGATCCTCTCAAAGCAGCACAAGGTCCTCGAGAGAGCGCTGATCTTTAAGCGCCTCCTGGCGCGGGCTGATGACAACAGTGGCCGCATCCTGGGGTGGGGCTGCTGGGATTCGTAGTCCTGCCCAGCGGAGAAAAGCCGGCCCGACAGGAGAGCAGTGGGGGTAAGTCGCTCGGTGGAGCGAAGCCCGGCCGCTACACCCAGCCAGTAAGGTGAGCCTCAAAAACGCCTCAGCGGAGCAAAGCCCGGCCGGCGTGAGACCCTCTCAAAGTAGCACAAGGTCCTCGAGAGAGCGCTGGTCTTTAAGCGCCTCCTGGCGCAGGCTGATGACAACAGTGGTGGTGTCCTGGGGTGGGGCTGCTGGGATTCGTAGTCCTGCCCAGTGGAGCAAAGCCCGGCCAGACAGGAGAGCAGTGGGGGTAGGTCGCTCGGCGGAGCGAAGCCCGGCCGCTACTCCCAACCAGTAAGGTGAGCCTCAAAAACACCTCAGCGGAGCAAAGCCCGGCCTGCGTGAGACCCTCTCAAAGTAGCACAAGGTCCTCGAGAGAGCGCTGGTCTTTAAGCGCCTCCTGGTGCTGGCTGATGACAACAGTTGCGGAGTCCTGGGGTGGGGCTGCTGGGATTCGTAGTCCTGCCCAGCGGAACAAAGCCCGGCCAGACCGGAGAGCAGTGGGGGTAGGTCGCTCGGGGGAGCGAAGCCTGCCCGCTACACCCAACCAGTAAGGTGAGCCTCAAAAACACCTCAGCGGAGCAAAGCCCGGCCGGCGTGAGACCCTCTCAAAGCAGCACAAGGTCCTCGAGAGAGCGCTGATTTTTAAGCGCCTCCTGGCGCAGGCTGATGACAACAGTGACGGCGTCCTGGGGTGGGGCTGCTGGGATTCATAGTCCTGCCCAGCGGAGCAAAGCCCGGCCAGACAAGAGAGCAGTGGGGGTAGGTCGCTAGGCAGAGCGAAGCCCGGCCGCTACACCCAACCAGTAAGGTGAGCCTCAAAAATGCCTCAGCGGAGCAAAGCCCGGCCGGCGGGAGACCCTCTCAAAGCAGCACAGGGCCTCGAGAGAGCGCTGCTCTTTAAGCGCCTTCTGGCGCAGGCTGATGACAACAGTGACGGCGTCCTGGGGTGGGGCTGCTGGGATTCGTAGTCCTGCCCAGCGGAGCAAATCCCAGCCAGACAGGAGAGCAGTGGGGGTAGGTCGCTCGGCGGAGCGAAGCCCGGCCACTACACCCAACCAGTAAGGTGAGCCTCAAAAACGCCTCAGCGGAGCAAAGCCCGGCCGGCGTGAGACCCTCTCAAAGCAGCATCTTCACATTAAGAAAGGAGCAAGGAAGGTGTTGTAAATGAGAATCTCTGCAACTTTGCTAATGAACCCTCCCACTATGCAGAGAGAAGTCAGGATGTTTCTGGAAATGGTGGGCTACTGTCATGAGTGGAGTCCCAAATTTTCCCTAGTGGCTAAACCTCTACAGAGGTTGACACTCAATGATGTGTCTGCTCCGATGCCATGAGACAACTGTTGTTTTTGCATTTGTCACCTCGAGTGGGAAGGGTATGCTCAGCCATGAGTCCTGTGCTCTCCGTGCCCCTGGAATTAAGCTATTCTGGCTGCTGAGGGCTGAAAGTCCGAAACCGGTCCTAGGATGTATGTTTCTAGTCCAGGGAGGACGTGGCTTGGCAGTTCGGGCTGGACTGTTCCCATGGGGCACAGGGTCAAGACTGATTTGCATATGGCTGGGTTCAAACTGGAATGGCATGGTGAGCAAAACAACTATGGAATTAGGCCCTGATCTTTGTACTGGGGGAATGTATGACATTGTTCTGCATTCTGTCCATCAACTGTTGTTTTTACATTTGTCACCTCGAGTGGGACGGGTATGCTCAGACGTGAGTCCCGTGCTCTCCATGCCACTGGGATTAAGCTATCCTGGCTGATGAGGGCTGTAAGCCCGAAACGGGTCCTAGGATGCTTGTTTCCAGTCCAGGGAGGGCCTGGCTTGGCAGTTCGGGCTGGACTATTCCCATGGGGCACAGGGTTAAGACTGATTTGTATATGGCTGGGTTCAAACTGGAATGGCATGGTGAGCAAAAAACGATGGAATTAGGCCCAGATCTCTGTACTGGTGGAATGTATGACATTGTTCTGCATTCTGTCCATCAACTGTTGTTTTTGCATGAGACAACGACAGCATGAAAGCCTTCCTAGAGCTGGGAGAAAATCTCTGTTGTGCCCTGGCTCTGGGAATGCCAGATACCAGTAAATAACTTGTACTGTTTTGCAGTAGAAAGAAGGCTGCTCTCTCAGTGCTTACTCAAATGCATGGTGATTCCCAAAGCTCTGTGGCATACTTTTCAGCTTTGCTTGACCCTGTAGCAATAGGGCCAGCCAGCTGCTTTAAAGCAGTCACTGAGGTTGGTTTCAGCATCGAGAAGAGTGAGAATATTGTTATGGGCTATCTTCTCACAGTGATGGTCCCTCACTCAGTAGAAATATTGTTTACTCGTACTAAGAAACTACACTCCTGTTATGAGCTGAAAATTTAACATTAAAGAGGTGCTGCAGCCTTGATCCTGCTAAATTATCATCCCTGTCTGAAGCTGGGGGGCGGGCAGTTTGAGCATGACTGTCTTAAAGTCTCAGAATTGAGTCCCATGGCAAGACCTCATATTAAAGATGAACCCCTTTCCAGAGCCCGATAATGTATTGTTTGTGAACAGTTCATGTTTGAGAGATGGGGGAAATTTGAGAGTTGCCTATGTTGTCTATACTGTTCAAGGTGTACTGGAAACCACCTGTTCCTCAATGTAATGTTTTCCCAAGTGGCTATATTTGCCGCTCTTGCTTGCTGAGTCTCAGACCAATTGATATTTACCATTTTCACTGACAGTCAATATGGCTTTCTTGTTGTTCATGACTTCTGACACCTGTGGTCACATAGGAGATTTATGGTGTCATCTGGGTCCCTGATTAGGAATGGGGAATGTGTCATGAAACTTTTTGAGGTGCTGCAGATGCCCCAAGAGATTGTCGTTGTGAAATGTGCAGCACACGGGAGCTGTGATAATGATGTAAAAGCTTGTAACCGGTATGCTGATGAAGACTCCCAGTCTTGTGCTTATTGGACCAGTGTTTTGAATGGGGAAGATTGAAATGACCCTGGAAATGGAGTCAGTATCAATTTCTTGTTGTCTGTTCCTGATACTTGGAAGAAAGGTAAGAGGTTGCAGGAAGAAGTGGGTTAGAGCATGTGTGGAATTTTAGTTTGCAATCTAAACATCATCTGCGCCAGCTTGTCATCCACGTACGACATGCACAGCAGCCATTTTAGGTATCATGGTCTCCCTGTCCACGATCTATCGCCAGCGCGCCCCTCTGACCCAGCAAGCATCCTCCGCGCACCCTGGCTCCCCCTCCCTCCCCCTCATGAGCATAACCCTTCTGCATGACCCTGTCCTTGGGAGTCACACCAGCGCCTGACCAGCACCTCCTCTCTTCCTATGAATGCCCCTCTGTTGATAAACCTTCCCTCAGCTCGATTGTCCACGCGGCATGAATACCACTCCTTTGATGACCCCTTCCCCCGTGTCCAGCTGTCCACACAGGTCTGAGGCCATCGCCTAAGCCGGCAGATATCATTTACTGCCCCTTATTGTACGAGGTCGCTCTCCTTCAAAGGACCCTCTATTGATCCAGGCCTCCCCACCCCCTGTGATATGATCAGGCGCACACATCCTAAGACTCGACGGAACACTCAGCTGCGTGATGACCCCCTCCTCTTATCAGCAGGTTGAGGACCTCTATTGTGGAGGTATATGGGGGTGGGATTGACACGAGGATTACGGGGATGTCTTTTTCTTTATGTCACAATGTTCTGATTGTAATAAAGGAAGGTCACATGCCATAAACCAGTGTATAAGAGGCCAGGCCTCCGAGAGGCTGTGAGAGCACCTCGAGACGATACCTTGTTGTCTGATCTGATGTGTTCTGCTCCGTCGGAATAAAACTTCTGTTTCCTGCCTTCTGGTCTCCGGCGCCTGCCTCATTGCTTGGTAAACTTGAATGGTACAAGGGCGGTTAGCGCCGGGCAAATCTTGAGAAAGGTCCTAGCCCTACCTTTTTCTACAATTGGCGTCCCAAAGCGTGGGGCCCATCAGCGACACGTGGATCCAGTGGGAGAGGTCCCGACGACAGAGTGAACGACTGCAACGATCGGGAAGAGCTCGTGTCCGATAGACCCTCGTCTGACAGCCGATCATCCGACCTTCACTAGTTCTGAACAGACCTCTCTCGAGTGATCTACGGTCCTGACTGGGAACCATCAGGAGTGCCACGGGCATCACGAAGGAGAGAGGACGATCGGGCGCTGGATCCAGAGGACAGGAAACCGTCCATGCGGTCCGGGTAAGGTCGTGTAAACGCGACGAATTGAGAAAAGATTGTTTTGTTTGGATAATACTAGTATTACGCTTTGTTGAAACCTCTGGAGATTCGCTGTCTGCAAACGGAGAAAACAACAGGCTCTCTCTTTGCAAACAGTGAAGGATAGGTAACGCAGACTTTTGTCCCCGTTGTAATCCGTCGTGCCTATCTTCCTCCCCCACTGTTTCCCGAACTGTCGTTCGTGGATTATTGTCTGGAGATTCTTTTTCTGCAAACAGGGAAGAACAAGGTCTCTCTTTGCAGGTAGAGAAAGAGTAGGTAACGATAACTTTTCGTGCCCACTTATTCTCCCCACTGATTGTTTTGATTGACCGATTGTTCGGTATTGGTTCGTTTGAGGTATTCACCGCCGGCAAACAACGGAGAATAGAAATATTCTGTCTAGTCTTTGCCCGCCGTGATAAGATAGGTAGTGCAGACTTTTGTCCCCATTGTAATCCGTCATGCCTATCTTCTCCCCACTGGTTGGTAGCCTGTTTAGCCCGGACCGCTTATTAGAGATGAACCATCCAGCTCCACTGGAGGGCACCCCTAATAAGGACATGTTCACTAAGTATGGACTAGTCGCTATAGCTTACACTAAACTATGGCATAAATATACAAAAAAGAACCCTGAAAGTCAGTGGCCACTGATAGGTTCCTTTAATGAAAATAAAATAAAAACATTAGAAATAGCGCTCCAGAAGAATAAGACCACGCCCACTATGCTCGACAGTATCGGCATGTGGCGCAAAGAAACGGAACAACGAAAGAAAAGAGAAGAAGCAAAAATAGGGAAAGAATTACGAAAGGCAGCCCACCTAGCCGCAAAGCAACTAGAAGAGGAAATAAAAGAAAGAAAAGAAGCTACACAAAACCAAGAATCAGGGTCGACAGTCCAATGTCCTGTTAGGACCCCCTCTGCGCTCTACCCTGAATTGCCCTCCAAACAACGGGCAAACGATGAGTTACTGCTAGGTCCCCCAATCATCTACATGCCCCCTCCATATGCTCCCAGCCAACAAAGCCTGCAAGCCCCGAGTGTGAGTGAAAGTGACCCTAGCGCTAGTGCACCAGCCCTCACGGCCTCTGCACCAGCCACATTAACAACTTCGTCAGGCGATCCCGAGGCTAGCAAACAATCACCAGCCAGGCTAAATAGGTTGAGCAAAGACGAGCGGGATGGGATCGACAAAATAGCAAAGACATTAGTAGAACGAAGGGAGAGCGAAGATTATACAATGAGCGTATATAATTCACATGCCGACAGCCACAGACGGCATTTCATCTTGCGATTCAGCTACTACACCCTGAACGCATATGAAGATAGGTATCAAAGTAAGGGTCCCGCTAAACTAACAACGCTGTATAGGAAAATTGATGTTGGAGATGGGACTGAACGTGAGGCGACGGAGCTCTTCATGCAGATGCTTGAGGTCTTCCGCCACCTCACGGAACAAAAACCAGAAGCCAAGGCTACAGTCCCTGAAACGACCTCGGTAGAAGTAGCCAATACTATGATGCCTATCAGAGAAGCGGCCCCTTACTGGATCCCGCCACGGGGCCAGGGAACAAGCGATGATATTAATAATGAAAATGCAAAAGGGAGGGTTGTGTACAATTGGGTTTACCAACCATGGGACCGACAAGATATCCTAACCTTCAAACAAACCCTGCCCGATTTAAGAAAGAACCCGACGGCATTTTATACCGAATTAGGCACAGCCTTGGGTTCGACAATAATGACTTTAGCGGACATTGACTTGTTCTTTGGGTTATGCCTGCCAGCTGACGTGTGGAAGCAAATCCGGAAGGCTGACCACACGGATCTGTTTGGACATACCTGGGACCAACTCGGTAAACTAGATAGACAGCGAGAACCAGGAAGGAAACCAGTGAAGGACATACTGGAACTCCCAGACAAACTAGTTCAGAAGTTAAAAACACTGATCCCGGAAAGAAAGGTAGATTGGTCGATAGTCACGGCCTGTCGACAGAAACCCCAGGAAGATGTGTCAGAATACTTCTCCCGATTCGAGACAGTGTTCTCCGACTACAGTGGCCAAGACATGACCACCGCAACCGGACAGCACCTGTTTGTACAAAATTATGTAAAGGGCCTAACACAAGAAGTCTCCCAAAAACTGCAGACGAGTGAGAGTAGTTGGGGGGCCTCCAAACCCGCAGCTATCCTTCAGATGGCTCAGTATTACGAGCACCAAAAGAATGAGAATGATAGGGCGTCCGAGAAAAAGAAGAAAGATTTAAAGGAAAGGGTAATGATAGCCCAGATACAGGGTATAGCGGTAGGACGGGAACACCAAAGGGGGAACTACCAATCAACCACCCCCAGAGATCTACCTCCTAAAGATCACACCCCAGCACCCCACACTGGACGTAGAGACATTAGCAATGACCAATGCGCCTTCTGCAAAGGGTTCGGCCATTGGAAATCCCAGTGTCCGGTTCTGCTAGAGATGAATAGAAATAGGGATTCCAGGGATGTGGCAGGTGGTCCGAGGAATAGAGTACAGGGACGAGGGAACCCCAACGACACCAACAATGACAGATCAGGGAGACTGAACACATTTGACCGTCCCCGACAGAACCAATATCAGCTATCCGAAGGTGAAAATGCCCCCGATTTTGCATAGGACTGCCAGGGGCAAGGGAGGGATCCAGTCGAGCTCTGTGTTGACCAGCAAGGTCCTTATGTCACCGCTAAGGTCCTGGGTACAGAGTCTCCATTCTTGGTAGACACTGGGGCGACACGTAGTGTGTTATCAAAACGACTGATTCCAAGGGCACCCTTGTCTGGCTCACACATAACGTCGATAGGTTTCGATGGAACGCCCTCCACTAACCCCCTGTCCGTACCTATTACCTTTGACCTAGAAAACAACACCACTGACGCGACATTTCTACTCTCCTCCAACTCCCCTGACGCCATTATGGGCATTGACTTACTGAAACATTTTCGAGCTACCATTAGGTGTTCCCCAGATGGAATACGAGTCATCCTGTACGACAACCCAGACATGCCCAGATCCCGTCCCCCACGACACATGTGCTCCATAACTGACGCTGACCTGTCCCTGCTTGACACCCTGCCTCCGTACCTGTGGGCCAAAAATGACTCTGATGTGGGGCGAATGATGATTGATCCTATTCACATAACTGTACGACAGGACGCTATGCTCCCGAAACTCCCACAATATCGGATATCGCCAGAGGGTGAGAAGGCACTGGTAGCGATCATTCAGTCTCTGGTAGATGCAGGAGTGGTTGAAGAGGTGGTTAGCAACGTCTGCAACAGCCCAATCCTACCTATTGTTAAGAAGCAAGGTGAAGGAGATGAGAAAGCGTACCGCTTCATCATCGACTTGCGAGAGATTAACAAAGTGGTTGTACCCCAATATCCTGTAGTCTCTGATATCACCACCATTCTGACCCTCATCCCGTCCACTGCCACCACCTTCACTGTTATCGACCTTAAGAACGCGTTTTTCTCTATCCCCATTCATCCAGACAGCCGTTATCTCTTCGGCTTCACTTTAAAATTCCGCTCGTACCGATTTTGTAGAGCTCCCCAGGGGTACACTGAAAGTCCCAGCATTTACAGCCAGGCCCTCAAAAGACAGCTGGATGCCTTCCAGCTACCAGAGGGAGTGGTGTTGATCCAATATGTCGATGATATCCTTTTGGCGGCCGACACCACCCCGCTTGCAACGACAGCCACCGTCCAACTCCTACACTTTCTTGCAGAAAATGGCCATAAAGTCTCCAAAAAGAAGTTACAGTTCTGTCAGCCACAAGTGACTTACCTAGGCCATCTCCTGTCCAAAGAAGGGAGGAAACTTACACCCGACCGAATCCAAACCATCCTAGACACCCCCATCCCAAAAACACAAAAGCAGGTCCGCTCTTTGGTTGGCCTAACCTCTTTTTGTAGACAGTGGTTGCCTAATTACAGCCTCATTGTGAAACCATTACTTGCCCTGCTGACCAAAGATGTCCCCTCCCCGCTTCCTTGGACCACTGAGTGTCAAGCCTCCTTTAAGGAATTACGGGATGCACTCTGCTCAGCACCCGTCCTCGGAACGCCGGATTACTCCAAACCCTTCTCCCTCTTCACCCACGAAAGGGAGGGGTGTGCATTGTCTGTCCTAACTCAATCAATTGGTCCTAAGCAGCGCCCTTGTGCCTACTTCTCCGCCACTCTTGATCCTGTAGCCAGAGCCTTACCTGCCTGCCTTCGAGCGGTAGCTGCCGCTGCTGTCTCTATCCGCCAGAGCGAAGGAATCGTACTTTCAAACTCCCTCACTGTGCTAGTACCCCATGCAGTCGACACCCTCTTGAACCAGACAAAGACCCAACACCTGACTAGCGCACGACTGACAGGGTACGAGTTGACTCTGCTTGCACCCCACATCACACTAAAGAGATGCACGACTTTGAATCCTGCCACATTGTTACCCCTGCCTGAAAATGACCCCGACATTCCTCCCATCCACGACTGTGTGACCCTCACGGACGAACAAACTAGGAGTAGGGTTGACCTCCGAGACACTGCTTTTACTGACCCCGATGGAGAGCTATGGGTAGACGGCTCATGCATCAAACTCCCAGATGGCACCACTTCAGCTGCCTATGCAGTAACGACAGCCCGAACAGTAGTCGAGACAGCCTGCATCACACAACGATCTGCCCAGGCAGCAGAGCTGATAGCCCTCACACGAGCATGCATCATAGCCGCAGGGACCACCGCGAACGTATATACGGACAGCCAGTATGCCTTCGGAGTGGTCCACCATTTTGGACTCCTGTGGAGGGAGAGGGGATTCCTGATGTCCCACGGCACCCCAATCCTCCACGGAGATCTAGTTTCCGCTCTGATTGAAGCAGTTCTCCTCCCCAAACGATTAGCGGTGATCAAATGTCAGGCACACAAAAGGGTGACAGACTTAGTCGGACAAGGGAATGCATTAGCCGACGTTACTGCACGAACCACTGCTGAGAATAGGACGGCAACACGCATGTATGTGACCAGGTCACAAGCAGAGAGATGGACTGACGCAAGGGTAATGATCAGAGACATACAGTCGGCCAGCACCCCTCATGAGCTGACCAAGTGGGCAAGGGTGGGTTTGAAGGATGAAGAGGGCTGCTGGCGAACGAAGGATGCAAACAAGTGGTTGCTGCCCGACTCATATCTGATCCCCATACTGACGATGGCACACTCCCCCGCACACATAGGATCTGCACCCATGATCGAACTCATTTCCAAAGTCTGGCACAACGACAAAATCCCTGACTCAGCCAGACGCCTAGTTCAGCAGTGCCTTATCTGTCTGCAACACAACCCCGGGAAAGGAACTGTAGTACCCCGGGGAGGGTTTGGGACCCCCAATCACCCCTTTGAGGTTCTTCAGATGGACTACATCCAACTAGAGAGATGCCAAAACCTGAAGTATGTACTAGTCATCGTATGTGCCTTCAGCAAATGGGTAGAGGCCTATCCAACCCGTGACAACACTGCCATGACTACTGCCAAAGTACTACTGAAGGAATTCTTCCCTCGCTATGGCCTTTGTCGAATTTTATGGAGCGACAATGGCCCCCACTTCATAGCTGAGGTTATCCAACTAATCCTAAAGGGGTTGGGGGTGAAGCAAAGGTTTCATGCGGTCTTCCACCCCCAATCCGCCGGTCTAGTGGAACCCCATAATGCCACACTGAAGCTGAAATTGTCAAAAATAGTGGCCACCACTGGACTTAACTGGCCGGATGCCCTCCCACTGGCTAGGTTATCGATGCGCTCCACTCCCACCAAGCACCATTTGACCCCCTACGAGGTCGTGTTTGGGCGACCGATGAATCTCTGGACTGCTCCCAAACCGACCTCCATTCATGACGTCCCAGACGTCCTACTATCTGATTATTTGTGCAAGTTAACTAAAACGTTGTCTGTCATTCATCAACAGGTGCAGCAGGCCATCCCCGATGCTTCCAGGGGCCCCGGCCATGACATCCAACCGGGAGATTTCGTGTTGATACGAAATTTCCAGCGGACCAAGAGTCTGGAACCGCGGTGGACGGGCCCCTGGCAAGTGCTGATTACCACCCGAACGGCGCTTCGAGTGGAGGGGAAGAAGCACTGGCTGCACGCACATCATTGCCGGAAGGTCTCTGCAAACCTGGCCACGACAGAAAACGTCAGCGCCCAAGAAGAGCTCCTGAGCAAAGACCGACCGATATTGGACTGTTATCCCGATACTGAGGCACTCGAACTTGCAAAATTCTCTGATCCCACTGTGCCATCCAGAGAAGGGTATTTCCTGCGTCGAAAGGAGGGAGTTTCGGCTAAGTAGGCCACGGACTAAGTTAAATCTCAGAACGGTGACCTAAACACAATCAAGGGTTACCGGGAGAGAAGCTAAACGAAGTCTGTGGTTCTGCCCACTACCGAGCCCCTTGAAGGTGATGGAAGCGCCAGATAAGAAGATGATGGAAGCGCCAGATAAGAAGATGATGGAAGCAACAGGGAATACCCAGTATAGAAATCCAAAGACTGACAACTTGCACAAATCAAAGACAATCGCACTCTTCATTGTCTTCCTCTTCTGCCTCCTCCTCATGACCTCCTTCTGGATTCTGGAGGAAAGCACACCGACTCATGAGGCATTGCTACCTACTGCACAACCGACACCCCTGAAAGAACATCACCTAATCTCCCTGTCGCCTCAGCTCCGAGAAAGGCGCAGGGAATTCTGGAACAATTCCTTCGTGCAACTGTTGCACCAACACAACCTTGCTGCAAATGCTACAAACTGTTGGATCTGCGGGTTGCTCCCGCATGCCACTGGACACTCCATCCCCTTCATCCCTTCACCCTTCTCAGTTCACGGCTCCTGCCTCGCCTGGTTGATACTCATGCAAGAGAGCCACAAGGACAACGCCACCTCCAGCCGGACAGTGTCGCACTTCTACTCCGGGTTCTGGCTGAACAAAACCGAAAAGACCTCTGCTGCCCTGTGTCCTGCGCTCGCAGGCGCCACCTTCCTCAAAGACATTCCAGCCAAAGAACGAGTCGAAGTACAGGTGCTCCACAATCCAGCCAGGACCACCTTCTCTCATCTGAAAAAACAAACTACCGCTACTCTGACTGTGGCCCTGTCTGTTATCAATGTCACAGGTCTCGTGTGTCTCGAAGGCCATGGAACGCAGCTGGTGGGTCACAGCGCCTGCCGAATCACCAGAACATTGGACTCAGCTGACCCCCCTTCCTTTGTTGCTTCTCCGAATATGTACTTTGTGTGTGGCACCAAAGCTTACACCTGGCTCCCGAGAGGTTGGAAAGGCGCCTGTTACATTGCCTTCGTTCTTCCACCCACGTATGTAGCCCCTGCCAACCACCACCGGCAGAGGCGTGCAGATGACATTGGACAAGCCGACTCCACCGGAGCACAGTTCCTTGATGCAGCAAAGGGACTTGTTCCCCTGTGGGGCCCAATGGCAAACAGCCGTGCTATCCGACACCTGACCCAGGCAGTGGAAACAACGATCAACATCACGGCTGGCATCCTCGCCAACAACACTGCGGAGCTTCAGGCGGTCCGCCTTGTGACCCTTCAAAACCGTCTTGTCCTAGACGTGGTCCTGGCCGACCGAGGAGGAGCATGCCGCATCATCGGATCCAGCTGCTGCACCTACGTGCCAGACAACTCGCCTTCAGTCTACAAAGCCATTGAACACCTCCACAGACTTTCCTCAGAGGTTCACCAAGAACAGGAAGGATGGTCGCTTGAGAGCTGGTTTTGGGACGCTTTGAAGAACTGGGGTTGGAAGTTGTTTTCCTTCGTGCTGATACCTGTTGTGATATTATGTGGGTGTTGCTTAGGTATCCAATGTCTGCCACCTTTGTGCGGCCTTGTTTCTAACTGTATGTGCCCAAAGACTTTGGACTTCCGAAATGAGCACATGAGTCCCCTCTATGAAGTAGAAATACGTGGCCTTATGGGGATAAATCCAAACTGACAAGTTGGCGAGATATGTTAAAAGGGAGGACTGTGGAATTTTAGTTTGCAATCTAAACATCATCTGCGCCAGCTTGTCATCCACGTACGACATGCACAGCAGCCATTTTAGGTATCATGGTCTCCCTGTCCACGATCGATCGCCAGCGCGCCCCTCTGACCCAGCAAGCATCCTCCGCGCACCCTGGCTCCCCCTCCCTCCCCCTCATGAGCATAACCCTTCTGCATGACCCTGTCATTGGGAGTCACACCAGCGCCTGACCAGCACCTCCTCTCTTCCTATGAATGCCCCTCTGTTGATAAACCTTCCCTCAGCTCGATTGTCCACGCGGCATGAATACCACTCCTTTGATGACCCCTTCCCCCGTGTCCAGCTGTCCACACAGGTCTGAGGCCATCGCCTAAGCCGGCAGATATCATTTACTGCCCCTTATTGTACGAGGTCGCTCTCCTTCAAAGGACCCTCTATTGATCCAGGCCTCCCCACCCCCTGTGATATGATCAGGCGCACACATCCTAAGACTCGACGGAACACTCAGCTGCGTGATGACCCCCTCCTCTTATCAGCAGGTTGAGGACCTCTATTGTGGAGGTATATGGGGGTGGGATTGACACGAGGATTATGGGGATGTCTTTTTCTTTATGTCACAATGTTCTGATTGTAATAAAGGAAGGTCACATGCCATAAACCAGTGTATAAGAGGCCAGGCCTCCGAGAGGCTGTGAGAGCACCTCGAGACGATACCTTGTTGTCTGATCTGATGTGTTCTGCTCCGTCGGAATAAAACTTCTGTTTCCTGCCTTCTGGTCTCCGGCGCCTGCCTCATTGCTTGGTAAACTTGAATGGTACAAGGGCGGTTAGCGCCGGGCAAATCTTGAGAAAGGTCCTAGCCCTACCTTTTTCTACACATGATGTTTGAAGAATGAGGATGAAATCTGAGTTTTAGCGGATGGAAGACCTGTGTTGTCAGACAGTTTGTTGTCTCTGAGGGCTAGACACTTTCATGGTCCGAAATACATAGGGAGGGATGACATGTTGAAGTTGTTTAAACAGAACTGGTTTAAATCCGTATTCAAGATAATGGATGAGAATGTATGTCACAGATGTGTTGTCTGCCAGCAGATAAATGTAGGGAAAAGAACCCCATTCACCCGGAGACCAGGAGGCCGCTTCAACAGACTGCAGTTGTATTTTTCCAAAATGCCTAAGTGTAATATATGAGATATGTCCTGGGTATAGTGTGTATATTCTTCCGTTGAGTTCAAGCATACCCGTCTAGGAGGAAAGACAGTTTCACTGTAGCCAAACAGTTGTCGCATTAACTAATACCATGGTTTGGATTTACGGTTTCTCTGGACTCAGCGTGAGGGACTCATTTTCATAATGAAGTTCTGAAAATGCTGTGTATGATTCTGCAGGAGGTACAACAACCACACTGTAGTTACTGACCCAAGGCTTCTGGCACTATTGAGCAGTGAAAGGGACATTGAAGTCCGGACTGGTTAAAGTGTGCTTGTCTACCTCTTTGAAGTGGTTGAATACTTTGGTGTTGATGAGTCTTTGAAGTACTACTGATTAATGAACAGGACTGTCCACCCCCCATGAGATTCCCCAGGTGAGGGCCATGAGATTTCTTGCCAAGTCTGTAAATGTGCTTGTGATTATCACAGATGATATGGTTCTTAACTACTGCAAAGGACTGACTGAACGCATGTAGGCACAACACTGGAAATCTAGTGAAGCCATTTTTGTGGTTCATCAAAGGAGACAAACATTTTGACTTCATGGTTTCACACCGAGAAGGGGTTAAATTGATTGGTCATTGTTATACAGTTTTTTGTATAATGTGAAATGTATTTATGACAAACTGATTAATGTGTCGGTTGATGCATCAGACCCAGTGAACACAGTTATTTCAATTGGTTTTATTGAGATGAGAGACATTGAGTAAGTGTGGTTTGAATGAGATATGAAAGAGCGAAAAAGATGAATGGATCAATCCTATGTGTTTATATAAGTGGGCTGAGGGTTGAGAGAGGGAGAGGTTCTGAAAAAGGCTTTTGACTATTATTGTCAAGTTTCAAATTATGTAGAACAATATAAGTGATTTCTAATGTTAAGAGAAAACAAACTGATTTTTCAGATACAAAATGAGTGTAGATAACAATTTTGATTTTTCTATTTTAAATCTCATTTTGTGGCTCAACACTTTAGTATTTTTGATAATAAATTAGAGACCTATGAGCACATTATATTCTGTGGGGTAGGTGGAGTGCAGTTTGTTCTGAAATTAGTTGTATCCCCAAAGTCTGCACCCAACATGTTTTTGATTCTTTCTTAGCGAGAGATGCTGAGCCTACGTGTTGAACACATTCCACAAACTGTAATAGAGGAGATGGAGTTGAGTGGGCTGAGTGACAGTGAATATGAACAGCCAGTTCTCAGGAGATTGAAAATAGCAAGAGTGCCCTATCGAATATACTCTGCCCCTGAGTGGACTTATTTATGCTGACAGTAAACTTTATCAAATGACCTCTGATTTGGGTGATCAGCTAACTGTGTGAACTGAGCCTGCTTGATTTATACCTATACAGCAACTTTTTTGATTTCCTGAATTGATTGTAATGAACTGTGTCCATGAACTAAACTTTACTAAACTGTGCTTAGAACTCGGAAGACTCCCTAGGGCCAAGGTTCAAGTAGAAGAATAGGGTTGTCAGCCCACAAGAAGTTAAGTAGGGTTAAAGAAGACTTTTAAAGATTGCTGTAAATAAAGCCAATCTCATTGTGTAATCACAAAATTAATTTTGCCATTTGCACAAATAGAAACTTGCATAATGTTATATTTCTGATTGCTGCTATTCTACTCTAAAGGTCTGACTGCAGAGAAATTATGGGTATCCTTACCAAATATTAGCATAGGTTGATGCTAGCTGGAGTACTAATCATTGCAATTATATTGGTGGCTGCCTTAGAAATAGAGTTGACTTCCCCTGCTGACAACAGTCCTGTTAAGTCTACACCTAGGCCTACTACACATGTACAATCTGTAGAAGATGAAAATAGTTTTGACTTTGGAATTTTATGACAGGATGCTTCAGAGAGAGACCTTTCAACTAAATTTTTTTAGATTGCTATGTGAATACACAAATATAGTGGAGGCCAAAGACTTGCACTTATTTGCCTGCTGCAGTAGCTGAGGGAGTTACCTACAATCCGATCATGTTTTTTGAAGGGTCACGTAATTTTGGGACAATGCTTGGAGATTCAAGACACCCCGCTCTGTCAAAGGTATATTGTAAATCTATAAACTTTTCAGTATCCAACTAGAAAATACGATTATTAAAGCGCTTGCTTGTACAAAGAGGTGTGCGAGCCACAAAGACTCAGCTTGAGGTCCTTTTGGGACTGCTTGTCGAAAACAAGCCCAGCTTTCACATGCCTTCTGCCTGCCACCCCTGTTCTAACCTCATGCACCAAGAATTAAACCTTTGATGTAATAAAGGAGAGAGAACGAAATAGCATCTAGTGGCAGAATAGCATGATGCAAACTAGATAATTTGCGATTCTTCCTGTCTTCCCCACTTAATTAAATTGTGTGATCCTAGTTAGGCAAATGCTTTATTTCACCGTCTTCATTATCACATATAATAGCCCCTTCAAATACTCAAGTTCAGGATGTGCCATATGCAAAAGCCCAAAAGCCTCTCTTCTGTTTGATTTAATATACTACAATGTTGTATTGTATTGCAACATTTATAGAACGCTTACTAGGTGGCCTTCAGAAGATCTTGACTTCATGGGTAGGCCTCTACACCATGAAGGGTGTGTGGTTGGAGGGGTGTTGTCTTTGTTTTGATCCTGTCTGGGAATTGTTTCCTGTCATGCATGAGGACCACCGAGGTGTGGTTATCTGCTTAGAAGTGTGATGTATGATGACGTGTGAGAGACAGGCCCACAGTTTATGGTTTTCAGCAAGCCTGCAGCTTTGAGCATCTCTGCCAGTCTCTTTATGGTAGTACTTATTTTCATAGCACCATTGGCTGCTTACTGCGATGGGTTGTCCATTCTGAGATCATTTGTTTAAAGTTTATGGTCTTTAGCAAGCAGAGGTTGGAGGAAGACTATTCAATGCAAAAATATAATGTTACTCCACGCATAAGAAGAATGTAGGCTGCATATAGGGTACCAATGGTCTTTTATTTCAAACAATCTCTTTTTATAAATGTCTCTCAATTCAGTGATGAAATCTAATGTTAAAGAAATAAACTTTTCTGAATTTTTGATGTAGTTTATCATATTTTTAAATTACGTTAATTGCATGGCTTACATGTCAAAAATGTCCATGGTTCGACTTGTGCATGGGCAATTAGAGCCAAAGTCAGACCCTGTCTCAGCTCTTCATGCTAATTTAATTGCACTTTTAATGGCTCTCCTATCTCTGCTTGTACATCGCTTTTAGTTAGTGCTTTAGGTGGGATGAAAAGCATGGGACCTTCGAAAAGTGCACGGTACAAGAAGAATACCTAGGAAGCTTTTCCAAGAGGATTGGCTTATAACATGAAACTAAAATCCTGTGCTCCACACTGTAGGGCACTTGACCAGTATTGTGGTACATCTCTATGTTTTTTTGTTATTCATACTAACACATAATGCAACAAAAGACCGATGCCAGACCTAATGGCTTTGCTAGTGCTTGTTAGTAATGTCACATGGCAGAGTAACAGCAATCTTCTTCTTGTGAGTAATTAAAATTGAAAATGTCTCCATTCTTAAAATATGAGACTGTGAATTCAACATTACTAAGGTTTATGGAAAGGGTAGTGGTATTCAAACACTCCTCCTCTCCCTTTCATACCACTTTCCTCTGCAGTCTTTGTTAGAACTGGCTATTTCTGGTTGGCTAAGGCTGTTGCAAAAGCTAGGCAGAAACCACCATTCTAGTCAGGGCAAGGGAGTCACACGCCAAGATAACCCCTGCTCACCCCCTTGGTAGCTTGGCACGAGCAGACAGGCTTATCCCGGAGGCAATGTGTAAAGCATTTGCACATGCACACAACAGCAACAACATCCTAGGCACACCACAAAAGGAACTCCACACAAGGTTATATAAAAATAACTTCTGTATTGCAAAACACATCAGCTAGTAATCACACAATATACATGATGCCACCTAGCACGGGCAATATTCACAAGGGATTATTTACACAGGACAGGGCCATGTGAGCCACTGTCAGAATCAGCACTTAAAACTAGAAATACTGTTAGAAATAGCACTTTGTAGATCATAGAACAATCAGAAGTTTCACACATGATGTATAGAACATTCAGAGGTGTAGGAAAGACACATGATGTATGAACATACATTCAGCGGTGTAAGGAGAGAAAACACATGATGCCTAAAACATTCAGAGGTGTAATGAACAAGGCACATGACGCATAATCAACACATTCAGAGGTGCAGTGCAGGAGAACACATGATGCATAAACTACACATTCAGAGGTGTCACAGGCATAATGGCATAGCACATTACGCATAACTCACATTTGGGCCTAACCAGTAAAAAAACTACAGTAGGCAATCTCTTACTAGTCTAAACACATTGGACTCTCTACCTAAGCATAACTCACATTTAGGGGCGTAACTCACATAGTGAAATAAACTCTCACTAGCATAAACCTCCATAGGTAAACTAACCTCATAATCACATTGCACAAACATCACCTTAGCAATTACTATCAAAAACATAGAAATCACATTGCTCAGAAATCCCCTACCAGCCCCCTGGCCTACTGGCCATCTCAAGGAGACTCAACAGCCCTGTGTCCAGAATGTCAGGGCGCGCTGCCATGCAGTGCCAGTCAGGGGTGGGCCACCGGCGCAATACCTAAACGTTGCAGGTGCCCACTACTTGCTGGGGCCCTGGGAACAATCACAGGGCCTAAACGTTGCAGCTGGCACTAAGTGCTGTGCAGCTGTAGCAGGCCTGGCACGACTGTGCCACCTCTGTCCCACACAGGGACTCTCTCTCAATTGCGCCTAAATGGTGCAGCTGCCCACTAATTGCTGGGCAGCTGAGACATCAGTAAAACTGCGACAGGGCCCTCACTGGCCCTAGGACAGGACTGCGCCAACTGTTGGAGCCAACTGGCTCTGAAGACACATATGCGCAGGCTGTAGCCACACGGGGCTCTGTAAATAAAGATGTCCCCCAAGTCCCTCGTGGGGACGCTAAAATCACTGTGGCCTTGGAGCACCTTGGCATCTCTCAAAATTAAGGGGGCGGGGGAGCCAACTCAGCTCCGTAAAACAAACATGCCCCCGCACCGGTGGAGCCTCTCGGGCTCAAAATACAAATTGCACCCTCTGAAACTTGGGGGCTCTGAAGAAGGAATGCCCCTTTGTTGGAGTCCCTCGCGGAGGACTCAAAGTAATCTATGCCCCCAAGTGCCTCTCAGGGCTCCTCACTAATGCCATCTTTCGTCGGAGCGGCCCGCTATCAAGTGGGGCCGCTAAATCACACAACCTGCCCCCTACATAGAAGCTCCCCACTAGCAGCCGGAGGCTACTCTGAATAGGATGCTGCCCTGTTCCCTACTCAGCCCACACTTACCGGGCTTCGGGGAATTCTCTATCCGCCAGCAATCGCGGGGCTCTCCTCTCCACATGGGAGCCCCGCGTCCACGTGCTCACGCTGGCCCCTTCACCCGGTCCCCCATCTCAGGACAGGGGCTTCTCGCCGGCACTCGAGGAGGCGAGGTGGGCTCCCGACCTCTCTCTCGCAAGCTTCCTCCCTCGGACCGGCGGCGGGCGGGACTTCCTGCCGGATTGCAGGCCCCGCCCCGTCCCGGCAAAACATGCCTGACTTCCAGTTTCTGCGGCGCGAGGGGCGCGGCGGTGATTCAAAGGGGCACAACGAGGGGTGGGCACCCTCGGTTGCAAAAATAAAAGTAGAAACAGGGTGAGCACCCGTTAGACAAGTAAATAAATGGGGTGGCACCCATCAATACTAAAAATGCAAATAATCATAATAGGGGCAGGAGCGCTTCCGCCCCAGCAGGGAAAATAAAGCGCTCTCTCATCCATTGGCTGGCTTCCTAAACGGAGGCCAGCCATTGGAGGAGAGAGCCGTCCCTCCAAAAAAGCTCCGTCTTTTTCGGATTTGGGGGCGTACATTTTGCTGTTCTTTAGACAGTGACGTTGTCTGTCACTCAAAACAGCAAAACACGCCCCCGAATCCGAAAAAGTTCATAAGCTTGAGGCCGCCATTTTGTTTCCTTCACAGTGAAGGTGAGCCGTTCCTTGCTGTCCTCTTGCCAGGGCTGAGAACCCGGGCTGCTGGGAAGCGAGACGGGCTGTGGAGAGCCGTGAACTGTCCGTGTATGTTTCCCGCCCTGGTTCGGCGCTAGGTGCCTGCTCCCAATGTCTCTTACTATCCCCGGCTCGACGTTCTGCAGGGCACTCTTATCTGGTGGATCCCCCACGATGCTGGTATAGCGCTTTATACAGAGAACAATACCCTCTACTGAGTTCAGTGCGAAACACGTAGATTTTTAATAGTTACGCAGCTGTTTTCGTTGATTTTTTTGCTGTTGAGTTTCTACTGGGCTGTTTTTTGGTAGGATTGGCACATGTTTGGGCTTCTTTTCAAGGGAGATTGTGCTTGCTTTTAATTTTTGATCGGGAAACAATGCTCCTTCTGTCCTCTCTGACCGGAGCGTCCGCGGAGATAGAAAGAGACTGAGAGTGCTGCCACCGCCGACACGTACTGAAGGTGAGCGCTGGCCAAGGGAGGGAGACACTAGCCGCGACAATGCGTGACGCTCAATGGAGAAGACGAGAGACAGTTAGTGACCGGGACGGGTTTGTCATGAAAAGAAGAACCAGGCGTCAAGCAGTGGTGCCGGTACATGGCCGCCTTGAACATGGTACCTGCTGAGGACCCGAAGCACACCTGTACTAATGAAGGGAGAATGGGTCAACTTTGCGCTTCGACTTTGAGGCTAGCAATTGATCTGGCTAACGAGTTAATAATGTGGACGTTGACAACTACTGTAGAGCCCCTCCTGAGGCCGGCGAGTAACTGCCGTCACCTGGCTTGAGGGTGAGACCGTGGGCACCTTTTTCACCGGAAGCGTGGGGTCAGACTTTACGTTTTTTTACTGACGATTGACACTAAGAACGGACAGTGGAGGACTGCTGACTGGGGTAGTAGTTTAACTCCTTCCTTTTTGGAATGAGTGAATTATGTAAGCGGGGCTGTTTTCTCACTTGAAGGGGTTGTGATAGAGGTAGGGGTTTTGTCAGAGTCAGGTCTTCTGACTCGGGTGTAATACCGATCCGGGAGAAAGACAGAGGTCCCCAAGCCCCCTCAGGCTGAGTTACTCGTGACCCCAGACCTGGAGATATGGGGAAGACCTGGGCCGATGGTGACAATGACGCTGACTTTAGGCTGGGTCAGGTGTCACTACGAACAGTGGATGACCTATGCAACATTACTCGGATATTTTGCTATCTTTGATCTCTAACATGGGGAGTGACTCTTAAACATGTGGGAGTGGCGTTTGTGGTGTGAGTAGGGCAACAAGCCGTAGAATCCGGGTGAGTAACTTCAGGCATCGATCTAGGGAATTGGCATGAATGTGGGAGCCAGGAAATTGGTCCTTACAGCTGAACGTAAATCGTTCCCCTTGAGATGGGAATAATAGAAGCAGCGAGTTTCACTGGAGGCAATACTGGAGGGGGTTTGGGGTTGTTAGACATCTGACTGGGGAGAGGAAGGGGATCATAATAATAATCCACATTTGTAAAGCGCGAACAATCACCCGTAAGGGTCTCTAGGTGCCTTGGGCCGTCGGGAAGATTAAGCAAGCTATTGCCCAGAGTCACATGGTGCTGGGCTAACCTGCCACCGGAGCTAGGGATCGAACCGTGATCCCCAGATTCCAGCGTCAGTTGCCCTGGCGGGCTATGCTCATGTGGTCGACCATTTATTTGCACTTGAGATTCTATGTGATTCCTGATACTTGGGTGGGTCTGATCTCATGACTTGCTTTGGCGTGTGAATTATGTCACCCGCCTATACTATAGGAGAGCATAATTATGACCTGGCAGTCACTCTTAATGCCACTTTCATATGGATTGCGGCTCTTTTGTCAGCATCTGGCAGTCAGCTGTGACAGAGAAGGCATCTAGTTGGGAGGCGACTCCTGGTGTCCACCTGCAATGTAAGGGGCAGTGTCATCGGGCCAGGAGTGCCTTGTAGCCCAACTCTCGCAGGGAGACTTACCCTAACTGATTGACTCTTATTGCAGCCACCGGCAACCATATACTGTGACAGGGTCGCAGGCCCCGGGTGTACTTAATGCCATCTAATTTTGGAGTTTTATATCTCAAACCCTTTGCCATGGAGTACGACACTTGCCGAATTCGGTAGATGTGATGGTTGACAACCGCTGTCATGGATGGTGGCTCTGACACATGACTCGGGGGAGTGGATAGCTGACTGACTTCTTGACATTGTGAAGAGGATCAGATTGTGGGACACTTTAATTATTAATTCTCTCTGTGTGAAGTGGGAGCGGCAAAGGAGCAACGTTGACAACCGAGGGGATATGGAAACATTCTTGTCTTTTACCCGATCCTTAATTAAAGTAGGAGCAAATTAGACTAGTACCCTCTTTTCCTAAATTGGAACATTTCCGGGGTAACGGCCAGTACTGCGGACAGTAGGACGTTTGATCTATTTCACATTCCTCCCTGGCTCACTGCCAGCTTCTAGATCTACCATTGTTACTTTCTCCTCTAACTGTGCTTGAGGGGCCATCACAGGGTTTGCAATGTCTAACACTGCAGCAAGTCTGGTATCGATTTATAAAGGTTTTACCTCAATGCATACAATGGCTGCAGTTAACCATGAGTATCTATGAAGCATCTGTCTCATTCCTCGGATTGGCTGAATATTTTCCTGTCAAATCACCGTGAAAAGTAAGCAACATAAAGTACAGGCATTGTTACTTTCCTTGTGGACTCTGGCACAACCTTGTCAGTACCTCTTTGGGAAATATTATGATAACTAACCGGTTCAACATTTCATGGAATAAGTTATCTAACGTCCCCTAGTCTTTCAAGGCTTTTCATCAGGAGTATTATTTAATCAAATAAAATATAGTTACATAAACTAGAGGCTAGTATGATGGTCTTTAAAACATGAACTCGAGTTCAGTGTGCTACTGTATTTGGAATATGGTGTTAAAGTGCACTCGACTCCCAGCTAAAATTTATAAAAATAAATGTACATGTTTTTTGGTGCAATGGATTGGTACATTGTGAAAGGTTTCATTGGAGTCAGTAGGGACTGAGAGATTGCTCTACCTTTCAGATTTTGGGTTAAGTGTATGGATATCAATTTCCATGGTTTCTGTGTCTTACTAGTTATCAGTATCAAATACATTTGGTCCTGGAGATTTGTGTGTGGTGCTCACCATGGGGCGGGCTTTTTGTGCTTTGTGGGGTAGGAGATTGGTTGTTTAGGAATTCAGTCTCAGAGGAGAAAGGGGCGGCTGTCTGTGGGACCTTTGGAGCCAGGTGGTTTGTGTCTGAAAAGTTTTTGAGATGGGTGATGTGGCTTTGTTTTGTAGACAGTGGGTTGATTCTGGGGCTATGTGTCAGGGTTGACATTTAGTCTGCAGCTCGCATTTCAAGTGGTATGTTGGTTTCCATGATAGATCAACATTTTGTATACATATGAGCATTGCTGTCTGATCAAAACAGCAAAACACTCCCCCGAATCCGAAAAATTTCGGAAGCTTGAGGCCGGCATTTTGTTTCCTTCGAAGTGAAGGTGAGACGTTCCTCGCTGTCCTCTTGCCAGGGCTGAGAGCCTGGGCTGCTGGGAAGGGAGACGGGCCGCGGGGAGCCGTGAACTGTCCGTGTATGTTTCCCGCCCTGGTTCGGCGCTAGTTGCCCGCTCCCAATGTCTCTTACTATGCCCGGCTCGACGTTCTGCAGGGCATTCTTATCTGGTGGTTCCCCCAAGATGCTGGTATAGCACTTTATACAGAGAACAATACCCTCTACTGAGTTCAGTGCGAAAGGAGCAGTTGCTGCGTGATAAAATTGATTTAAAGTCAAAACGGTGGAATATACAGCATTTGCCCTTGTGACCACTGGCTATGATACCACCGCCGCCACCTGGACAGAAATCAAATAAAGGTGCTTCAAAACCAGGGCCTGTATCATGGAAGTCTTTGGCGCTGACTGCTGCTGGGAAGCGAGACGGGCCGTGGGGAGCCGTGAGAGCCGGGCCACCGAGCGGGCGCTGCTCTGTCCCCGCCTCCCTCTGTACGAGAATCCAGGTGATCTGTTCGCTCCTTTGCTAAGCGGACATTATTTCCCCGTTGTGAAAGGCGCGTTGGAGTGGAAGGTGGAGGGTCTCCTTTGACTGACGGACAGAAGAGCGTGGTAAGGGGCTGAGTGAGGTGCGAAGGGTTAAGGGAGAGAACAGAGTAACGTCAGTTGGGAGAGGTTGTGGATGGGGAAGATGAGTAGCATAAGATCTCGTTGCGGAGTCATCCGGAGGCACTGATGGTAGAGTAACGGGGAGTACTGGGAGAGCACAGGCAACAGGCTTTTGACCGTGGGGAATAGCAGGCGCTATTTTGCCATGGACTTCACTGTAAAGAAATCCCAAAGTAGAAAAAATAGGACCTTGCAGGAGAGGAGCGCTTTATGTTTTGTTTGGGGATACATAGTGGGCAATAACTGTCTCCTATTGGGCGTTATCTTTGAGGCGTGCGTGCTGGCCTACTCAGGCAACTGTATCGGTATGTACGCTGAAGGGAGGCAGCATCAGATCGATACAGCCAAAGCTGTAATTCCTCGATCTCAGTTTACAAGCCTTTGTTTGTCCATAGGAATCTTGCCAAGAATACGTTTGTGGCGTTTCATATCAGAACATGCCGGTACAGTACGTCCATGCACCAGGACGTGGCGAGCGATTGTAACCACTCCAGTCAGGTTTGCACCAGTATGTAACTGACCCGGTGCTGGTGGAGGGAGCTCGTCGGCGCTCCTTCACTTCACTCAGCAGAGATGGATAAGGGGCACACGTCACCATCACACAGCGTTGCAAGCCCGGCCAGGGCTCAGATGACTTTAGGGGGCGAGTTCAGGGTCACATTTGAGCAGCCTATCCTGGGGTCGATGAATGAGAAGCAAATATCCCTGTGTAGGAGAGGAGAAAGGTGTAGTTTTGTTGCTTGCTGCCTTTCTCACTTCAGCCTTCCTGTGTTTGGAATTCTTGCTGGTGTTTCCTGTTTTAAGAACCGGCCAAGACGTAAACACGTATTGCGGGCAGTTACCAACAACTTTCCTTTCCCCTTCCGCCATATCCTTTAGCTATCCCACCAACTCTTAACCTTTACTCGCATTGCCCCTCTATGCGCGTCCCTTCCCTCTCCTTGTTCCTCTGACCCATTGCCGAGCATGACCCAAGCTGATCTCCAGATCGGGACCCCCCTTCCCCTTGCGCCTCACTCTCCGCACTACCAGCCCCTACCCCCCCCTTGGCCCGTGCCCTTCACCTGCCCGTTGCACCCTCTGCGTTAAAGGACTGTAACACACCCCACCTCTGGACTAGCATACATCTATTGAGACAACCCTTTCAGGGATTCTCGGATATCCTCGCCTGTCCAGCGGATAAATGACCTGAGCCAGTGCACTTCCATCTTTTGTACCCTGAGCATGCCGCTATCTTGTGTATACACCCTCCAGTGTAACCTGAGCGAGCCATGACACAGTGTATGTCTAACCTATACTTCCTGGGTCTGAGTATGATTATTTATTTTTAAGCTAAGTTGTCCTGATCTTGCATGCGTTCAGTGTGCACTCTATTCTCCTGCATATTGTGATCAAGTTTGTCTTGTGCATGCATCTTCCTGTTGTGTATAAGTTGCATGGAAAAGTAAGTCTGTGCTTTCGTTCTAGCATGCTCATTAGTATGCCTCAATATCTGGGAGGCTGTCCCCCTGGTGGTGCTTGCTCTCCTGCCCCCTGGCTGTGCTTGCTCCCCTGCCCCCTGGCTGTGCTTGCTCCCCTGCCCCCTGGCTGTGCTTGCTCCCCTGCCCCCTGGCTGTGCTTGCTTCCCTGCCCCCCTCGCTGTGCTTGCTCTCCTGTGTGTATGTGGCTCTGGGTGTGTGTGTGGGGGGGCTCTGTGTGTGTGGGGGGCTCACTGTGTGTGTGGGTGGGCTGTGTGTGTGTGGGGGGGGCTGTGTGTGGGGGGACTCTGTGTGTGTGGGGGCGCTCTGTGTGTGTGGGGGGCTCTGTGTGTGGGGGGGGGGTATGTGTGTATGTGTGGGGGGCTCTGTGTGTGTGTGGGGGGCTCTGTGTGTGTGTGTGTGTTGGCTCTGTGTGTGTGTGGGCTCTGTGTGTGTGGGGGGCTCTGTGTGTGGGAGGGCTCTGTTTGTGTGGGGGCTCTGTGTGTGTGGGGGGCCTCTGTGTGTGTGTGGGGGGAGCTCTGTGTGTGTGGGGGGGGCTCTGTGTGTGGGGGGGCTCTGTGTGTGTGTGTGGGGGGGGCTCTGTGTGTGTGTGGGGGGCTCTGTGTGTGTATGGGGGCTCTGTGTTTGTGGGAGGGTCTGTGTTTGTGTGGGGGGCTCTCTGTGTGTGTGGGGGCTCTGTGTGTGTGTGTGGGGGGCTCTGTGTGTGTGTGGGGGGTCTATGTGTGGGGCTCTGTGTGTGTGTCTGTGTGTGTGTGTGTGGCTCTGTGTGTGTCTATGGCTCTGTGTGGGTTGTCTCTGTATGTGTGTGTGGGTGGCTTTGTGTGGGTTGGCTCTGTATGTGTGTGTGGGTGGCTTTGTGAGTGTGACTCTGTGTGGGTGTAAATGCAATAGGTCATGCATTTGCGAGTGATTAAGCTATTGGCATTGTAAATGACAATGCCATTTATTTAACTATTAAGCTATTGGCAATGTAAATGACAATGCCATTTATTTACGATTTTAAAAAAAATGAGTAATGCCAATAGCTCTACCTTTAATAATGCCGAGACCATTGCATTGTAAATGCTTGTTATACAGAGAAACCCTTTTTCTAGCAGGGTGCAGGCAGTGTGAGAACCAGCTAGAACTGGTTATAGGGAATTCCTTTCACTGGCCAGGCTAGGACATCAGATGCACCCCAGGGGGTGGAGCCAGCATTGTGTGGGGAAAACCCAGCCCCATTCAGGACCCTCAAACCAGACAGTCAATCCACAAGCAGGCCCAGGCTCACTCCTGGAGCCAGGCTCCAGCCAATCACACGCCAGGCACAAATTACTCAAATATGCCAACTTCTAAAAGTGGCTCTTCTACACTAGACACAACCATGCCGCATATATCATTGCACAGCATTCAATCTCACGAGTTCGCACATACCAAACTCGACCCTGCACTCTCTCCCCACACATCAGGAACTACCATGGGCATACATATTCCCCATTCATTCCTATGGGAGGGCAGGTCAATCACCACACATACACAGAGAGCTCACACACTTTACACTGTACCACAGTGAAAAAGTGCGCAGAGGCCTAAAATCCCCAACACCAGGTCACAGAAACAGGCTAGGAAAAAGCAAAAAAAAGTCTCGGGGTGAACCTGCCAAAAGGGCCGGGTTCAACAGCCTTCCACTATGTTATACACATACACCATTTTAATCCCCACACTTTTCTGAAATCTTCCGTCTACATATCCCAAATCATCTCTTCCCTGTTCAGCACTCTATGTACACTATTCTGCACAGGTGTTCCTTCATCTACTCTATCTCCTCACCTCCACAAATACAACCCACCCACTTACTTTTAAACATTGCATTTTCTTTCCCTTAGGGGCTGAGCTGTTCATATTTCACAAAGTACACATTTCTTTTACTTTCGCACATTTACAATGAGCACATATTTCACCAAGTAGGAAGGTGGGATCCTTCTAGCATGGTTATTCCCACTTTTTGCTTGGTGTCAGTGTGTTTTTGGCTACGTCTGCTTGGATCCTGCTACTCCGGATCCCAGCAACTATGCTTTCTCCCCTAAATTGACATGGTAAGTACTTTGGTACCTCCACAGTTGGCTACTAGTGTACCCTTATAAGTTCATATTAAGTGGTACTAAGGTACCCATGGTATAGGTACGCCAGAGGTCTCCCTTGGGCTGCAGAATCTATTATGCCACCCAAGGGGGTCCACCTAAACTGTGACTACAGGCCTGCCATTGCTGTCAACAGATATAAGATTCCTTATATCACACTCAATAAAGGGGGAAGAGGGAAGGCTTCTACTTCGACCTCCACTACTAATCCCAAAACACATCAAAGAAGTTGGTGTATGACATATTACGCTACAGGTTTAAGTGGCAAACATTTGTTTGAAAAACTGCCCTCACTCACAATTTTGTTGCATGCTTCATCACTGGGCTTGCTAAACAACACCCCTGCGCAGACCAACACCTGGAATAGAGAACAAGGGAGGGGGAAGACAATACAAACATTTAATTGTGGGGATCATAAAAGAAAAATAAGTGCAGAATATTGAATTTAAAACTGGCTCTGGAATGTCCCCACTAGTGCTTTATTTCCGGACTTCCCGGTCAGGATTAAAAAGAGATAATGTAGGATGGTAGTGAAAGGGCTGATTAGTGGCCCTTCACGCCTCCTATTTGCAAGTCTTAAGTCACTGTACTTTAAACCTATAAGCCACCCCTATGGCAGGCTCTTCAGTACTGAGGGCAAGGTGCTTGTATATAAGATTGAGGGTGCCCCTGCATAAGCTGGACACCCCTACAAACCCGGGCTTTGAAAGTGCAGGCAGCCATTTTTAGGCATATAGTGGACATCAGTTATTATGGGATGTCTAACTATATAGTGGCTACACCAAACCTGGTCATGTTTGTATCAAACATGTTGGAATCATAACTAACATCAATTCCAGTGTTGGAAGTATGACCCCATGTACAGGGGGCTTCTTAACGGACCCCCCCCCCCCCTGTACTCCCGTTAACAGCCTTTCAGGGTCTGCAAGCAAGCTAGTGCTGCTGCAGACCACTGACACAATTCTGCCCTCCTGCTGCTGAGCCAAGCTCAAGCAGGTGAAGGTAGAACAATAGGTTTCCCTTCACAGGAAGGTGTGACCAGCTCTCAGACAGGACTTAGTGTATTGGGCTGGGGAAACTTGCCAAGCCCACCAGACTGTTTTGAAGGGCACATTTGGTGTATTTCTTGCATACTCCAGTTTGAGCCAGTTCCTTGGCTCCTTCTCTGGCATGAAACTGGACAAAGGACATGGAGGTATCTTCCCTTCTGTCCAGCCACTCCTCTGGGGGGGACCCTGAATTGTTCCAAGCCTTTCTGTAGGGCTTTTAAGGGCTTAACTATGGGTAGGTCCTTAGATTCATTGTGGGATAAGACTCAACCCTAAAACTATGTTGCTTTCAATTGTATCGACACTTGGATTTCATTGGACTTTGACTGGAATCAAGACTGCACAAAGGAAAACTCCTGCTGCTCCTGGTCTTGCTGTTTTTCAAGTCTTCTTCATCGTCTATGTCTGTGCTTCTTCCAGGTTCTTCAACGGACCTGAGGGCATCAAGGACACCTGAAGAAATCTCCCTTTGAGTGAAGGAGTCACCCCCTGCATCTGCAGGTACTGCAACAAAGCTGACTGGTCGGCTGCTCCTGTCCTCCTAAGGACTTCCTGAGGCTCAACATCACAGGAGGCGGTTCTGCAACTCCCTCGAGGCCTGATTTGTCCCCTCTGCAATTCTGAGGGCTCTATTCCTCATCAGAACCGCTTCGTGCTGCTTCCATCACCTTCAGCCCAGAGGTTCCACAACGATGCATAACACCAGTGCCCTATGCATCTTGACTCTCTACGCATCGTCAACGGTTCACAGTTCGTATTCAACGCATTGCCTACATCTGTGAGATCGACAATGACGCATACCCTCCCTTGTTCCCTTTTGGATTTGACCCCGGACAAGCGTGACCAGATAGTCACGGTTGGTGCAATTTGTTTCTAAGCACTGCAAAACTGTTTATTCTTTAAAAATTCTTATCTTGACTTCTGCATATTGGATACTTGTAATTTTTGTCTTGTTTTACTCATAGAAATATAAGCTATTTGAATAAACTTGGTCTGTGGTCTTTTGTTGTGTCTACTGTGTTACTGTTTGAAGTGTTGCATAAATACTTTACTCATTGCCTCTTAAATTAAGCCAGATTACTCAGTGCCACCCTACCAGAGGGTGAGCACAGGTTTTTTAAATTGTGTTTCTGACTTACCTTGACTAGGATTGTGGTTCCTGCTTAAATAGGGAGCATGCCTCTTCCAACCAGAAACACAATTTGACAGTTGGAAATGTATACAGGACTTCATTACTGACCTGGATTACCTAAATGTTTTTTACAGCCTTTGTTGAGCAATCCATCAGTGTTGTTGCTTGTAAAGTTATGGACATGAATACATGAAAAGATAGGGACGCATTTCAAAGTCGGGTTTTAATTACTATCAGGTCTGAGATCTGGTAGGATCCACTCACTTAAAACCCTAACGTAAGAGGATTTGCACCTCGAAAATGAAAATTAAACATGAATGTCTTGAATGCGTATTGGCAGTCTTGAGTTTTAATTGATGTATTTCTTCACAGTATGTGTTAGACTTGTCCCTCTGTACAGGGTCACCCCCATATTTTGTGCCATCTCCCCTCCTGTTTTGCTGAATTTGCTTTTGTTGAAATTTGGACTCTGTGGAGTTTACCACTGCTAACAAGTGCTAAATTACTTTTGCTCACTCCCTAAAACAAGGCAAAATTGTCTTACACCTGATTGGTATATGTAATTTACTTAGAAGTCCCTACTAAAGTGGTATATCATATACCCAGGGCTGGTAAATTAAATGCTACTGGAGGGTCAGCAGCACTTACTGTGCCACCCTCTTAAGTAACCCCTTAAAACATGTCTCAGGCTTGACATTGCAGCCTATGAGCAGTTTTAAATTGCCAAATCGACCTTGAAAAATAAACACCATACAAGGCCTAAAACTCCCTTTTTAAAACATATACGCCACCCTCAAGGTAAACCCAAAGAGCCCACAGGGCAGGGTTCATTGTATGTAAAAAGTTGGATATGCACACACAAAGAATGTCACACTGGTCTTTTGTGCCACCAGAGATCCTGGGACCTTGTCAGGCAGGAAAGAAATTTCAACACCATCTGTGACGGAAAACTCCAGAAGTTTCTTCCACTTCAAAGGTATTACCAGATATAAAATTAGTACTCTCAGACCAACTCTTCAGTTCACTTCTGGACCTGCAGAGGACTCTCAGAGGACTTCCCTGTTGCCTGTGGCCTGATGTGTACTTCAGAGGACTGCCCTGATGCACTAAGACATCTTCCCTGAAACCTGCCCAGTTCTCTCAGAGGACTGCCCTGCTGCTTGAGACCTGCTTCAACCCATGACCACCAGAATGACTCCAAGGGCTAGTTGGCTGGCCTCCACATCAGAGCCTCAGGGACAGAAACAGCTCCAACCACTTGAACCCACTCCTGGAACTAGCCTGAATGAGTCCAGTCACTTCCAACAGTGCCCCTCCAGCTTGGACCCTTGGAAGTGGTGCTAAACATGCCCAAATAGCATAATCCAAAAACTGCAAAAATCACTTTTCTGCCCAAAAGTGCCCTGAGAACCGAGAGGAGACCGGGACCTACCTGCTCGCCAATCACCCAAGACTTGGTTGGCCTGACTTTGTGGTAGCTTCACTATGTTCTTCTCCAAAGCAGCAAATCCTGTTTAGTGGCTACTCTCAGAATAGGGTATCCGGCCTCGTGGAGCCCTCATCAGCTACAGCCGGCAGCTTTTTCCAGATGGAGATTTTCGACTTCTAAAAAGAAAAAAAGGGCCTGAATTATATGTAGACAAAGAGGCAACACTACCGAAGGGCAACAGATTTCCCCTGCCAACATAGTTGTCCGCCTGCCTTATTTAGATGTGGGCGGATCTTAAGTTTGACTAGGGTGGTGACTACTCTATCTACAGCATCAGCAAACAATTCTCTGACAGGCCAACAGAGTAGGGACTGTCAGAGTTTGGCTGTATGTCCTGCCACCCAATTAGGATGGGCAGACATATAGCCATTTTTCGCTGTCCGCCTCTGCCATGCAAGCCATGGAGGCACAGGGTCAGATTGATTTGCATATGGCCATGTCTGAACTCGGGTGGTGGAGTGAGCTAAGGAATGATGATGAATTAAACTCAGATCATTTGACTGGGGGTGAGTGCTTGCATTGTTTAACACTCCGTCCATCATCCCCTTTGCTTTTGCTATGGAGGTGAGGGACAGCAAAAGAAAAAATAAATAATGCCCGCCTTGCCATAGGAGGTGACTCCAATTGCGTGGGGGCATTATATATATTTTTTTCAAAAAGAAAATCCCACTTTGGGAGCCTTGCACCAAACTGTTAAACGCATTGACTGGGACTGCTGTGAAGGCAATCCTTTAGAAATTACTGTCAGCTTAGTGGTATTTAAATCAGGCCTTAAGTCCGAAGATAGAAATCTTCAACTAGGCTTCGTCCAGCGGCTCCCTGAATACAATACCTGATCCTCAGACACCATCAGCTGCCTTGCTCCACTGAACTTTACATGCTCAGACACTTTTTAAAAATGTTCTCTACGTCAGAATGTAAGCGGAGACCAGGCCTAATCCACCTTGTGTTTCTGAACCACCTTCCATTGCAGTCGGCAATAACTTTCGACTATGTCTTAGAAATGTGTAACTAGATGTCCTTGGTTGGTGCTTTGATCTTTTAGGCGCTAGAGTGCACTTAAAATTTCAGAACTACATTACTCTGACTTTACTTATTGGGGTTGTCTAAATTAGTGTGGGATTTTTCTTGTGTTGTGTCTTCACTTTTTTACAGTTAAGTGCTGAATAAATTCTTTACACATTGACTTTAAGTAAATCCTGACTACTTTTGTGTCAAGCTTCCAGAGAGTTAAGAATAGGTTAATTTAGTTTTTGTGCGTCAACCTGATAAAAGATTGTGGCTGTTGCTTGAGAAGCGCTCACACCACCCCAACCAACAATCCAATTTCTCACAGTATGTAGATATGAAGAAGAAGAATAAATCCATGTTTACCAATATATATCTACCTCCATGATATTTTGGTTGTCAACATTTGAGCTACAATATTCTTGTAGTATATTATTTCTGTATTCAATATTCTGACATACAATCATACAGAAAATCAAAAATGTTGTCAAAAGCGCCCTTGCAGCTCCCAGTTAGATTAGACAACACAAGAAACAATGGCCAAAGAAAGAGAGGACGCTTGTTGTGAACCTCAATATGGAGCCCTAGTCAACAGATCTATTTTATTTTTTTGTGATAATATTTTTTTACACTTATTTGTTTAGCTACAGAATATTATGAAAGAAAACATTCTGCTCTCAATAGATTAGAACGTCACAACGTGAGATATTCGAAAATTAAACATACACACTCTTCAGCCTTTCCTGCTGGCCACTGTGTTATAAACCTCACAATGAAACAAGATGAGGTAGAAGCACTGAAAGAAAAAGGGTAACCTAAATATAACAAGTAATTACACATCCATAATTGAGGGACATAGCAAATATAGGTAGGAACAGAAAAAGAATGATAAATAATAGTGGGCAACTAAGAAGAGAGTATAAAGAGCTGGTGGATAGGGGAGTCATTTATAATAAGTAAGAAGATTTACTGAGATAGTCGGCATCTGTGCCACATGTTTTTGTTTTTGTTATGGGAAAAATGTTGCAAGTAATTTCTTGGCTGTAATTGGGTTCATAGTAGGGACTTTGTTCGGAGGGTGCACAATGGTAGAAACGCATCTGAAAATAATTAGGGAAAAAACAAAGGAAAGCGTTATAAGTACTAGAATCACTAGAAAGAGAGTCGATAATACAACATAAAGTAAGCCATGTAAAGAGGGACTTATAAGGTGCTTCTCATATATCCCTGGGATCATAATGTGTTTGATGGAGTGAAGCACATTGAATTTGAACATACATGAAAACTGAATAAATCGTCATGAAAAAGGACTAAGAAGATCATTATTTGGACTGTCTACGTTGTTCTGTGAATGTGGCTCAGGATTTGATTTCTGTAAGTGTCAGAACTGATTGTCCGTAAAATCAAAGCTAAGAGTGTGATGAAATCCAAGAAAAAATGTCTTAAGAAATGTCTTAATAAAAAAAAATGTCTTAATAAAAAAAGGTGAATTTGAAGTGTTACCGTTGTGATAGTGCATCACATTTAGCATCTAGCAAATCCTGTCCTGCTCTTAAGCAAAGGTGTTCCAATTGTGAGGTGGTTGGTCATGTTGCTAAAATATGTAAGAAAAGGGGCAGGCAGGGGAGTGAAATGTGTGGATGACGCTGAAGAGAGTTCAAGTGTTGAGGAGTCAATGTAAAAAACTTTCCTTAAGAGACTGTGGTAAGGGGAAACAAAATGCTGTTTCTAAAGAAATGTTAATTTGGAACATTAGTGACAATGGAGATACACACAGGAAGAAACCTTTATGTTCTATGTCAATTGGTGGGGCTGTTGTACAAATGTATGTAGACTCCGGGTCTCCTTATACTATTGTGGATGAAGAGACCTGGAAGATATTATTTGTGAAATGGTTAGTTGATAAATTATTAAAAGCTGATATCCACCCAGAAGGATTTTCTGGTAAAAAGATTAACATGGTTGGTTATAGATCATTAGTTTTCAAATTCAAAGATAGAGAGTCGTTGGTAAGTTGTATGTTGCAAAAAGAGGACCTGCAGTTTTAGGCTGGAAGGATCAGGGAAATTTAGACATTATTTTAAATCCTAACAGTCCAGATCCTGGTATAGTTTTAAAGGACAATGAGTTGCATTGCAGTGAGATTTTGAAGATGTTTCCTAAAGTCTTTAGTGGAAAAATTGGAAATCTTTTTGACTTTATTCATTGTACCTGATTTCTGGATCCTTAGGAGATATCTTGCATGTGACGTATTCAATGTTAACACTAAGGTATCTACAATTTTAGGGAATGAATATGATGGATGCCTGCACTTGCTCACCTTCGTATTCTAATTATTGTTTGAGGGGCTGTTGGATTGTCCGGTCATTATAGAACTGGAATTGTAATGGGAACTGTGATATTTGATTACTTTTTATTGGGATGATTTTGGCCCGTATTCACCAAACATTGGGGGTAAAGCTCCATTGTATATTCCCCCGATGTAAACCAGATTTGCTTCGCTTGTTACACCTACTTAGATTATATACATACTTGCTATGATCTATGGTCCCGGCTTGATGATTCATTGCCTTTTTAGAGTGGATTATGTGTAAATGAATGGACAGTTGGCTCATGCGTTTAGGATAAAAATTATGGGAAGAAATATATATAATTGCAATTCTTGTAGGTTTTATGCATTCCTACAATTGACATATATGAAACACGATTGTTTCAGTATTTACACTACGAACCCTTTCCCATTACAAACAGGCATGTAGTCTTGCTGTTGAGCCTTGACAGGATGAGTGGTCTGTTTTTGATGCTCATTATATCAATTGAGGTTAAATAGTCCGAGCTAAGATGGTGCCCACGCAGAACGCCGATATTCTATTTCAGAAAGGAGTATTCTATGCATTGTTTTTTTTACTACTTTACACGTATGTTGTGTAGTGTAATTACTATATTCCCAATAGGCTCTGTGCATTGGAATAATATATCCTATGGATGTGATTTAGGACTTAAATCGACTAGGTCTCTATTGAATATATTAGACTTAATTGTGAGTGCCAGCTAGCCCAGAGGTCACTAGGAACTTTCTCGAACACACAAGAAGGGATTTGTTTCTGACAATCGCATAAACATGACAACTTTGTTTCCCCAAGAATAAAACTTATCTTCAGAGTCGTGGAAACAATAGATAGATATTTTACTCAGTCAATCGTGCATGCTTCGTTTCACCAGAGGTGCAGAGAAATAGAGAGACCGGCGTTTTCAATAAAAGTATTTATTGAACAGTCTTCTTTCTCATGCAGAAGAAATCAACTGCTACAATCGTAATACTGGTTGTAAAGTATAATGCGTACAGCAAGAAGAGTATTATGAAATAATACTGTAAAAGCATGGTATGGTTTCTAAGCCATAAAATAAATACATAAATAACAAAGACTAAAAGTACTCAACTGGTGTTTCTAAAATACGCCTACCCTGATGTACCTAAGTCTAGTACGAGGGAAGAAGTAAGTAAGGTGTAGCATAGGTTTAGTTTTCTTTGCCAAGAATCTAACCAAGAGTTCTCTTAGGGTCTAATTAGCTCCATACCTTGGATTAGAATGAAGGAGGTCTGGTATCTCTGTCTCCGGAACTCGATTCCCAACATCCCGCAAGGGGAGCTTGGAAACACTGGAGCTGGATTCTCAGCGAGAGAAAGGCAGCCTCTCTGTCAGTGCGTCAGCTGGAGGGTTGGCTTCCTTCGGTACTTGATGTAGCGAAATGCGTCAAGCAAGTAGATAGTCGAACTGCTCCACACCACCGTGTGTTTGCTAGGTCAAGTGTAGGCATATTTATACCTTAAAGGTGCCTGGATTGACGTATGGTCAGACATAATAACCTCACCAAAGAATGGTAGTTATTTGAAAAACCCATGATTTCTAGGACAAATCAATATTCAAGAAAGGGGATGTCCCTGACTGCTGAAGCCGAGTTTTCCAAGAAATCGTTGTGGCTTTTTGGAACTAGTGGAAGTAGCCATGCCTGTATTAGGACTGCATAGGCTATGTCTAAATATGGGTATGATTTCTATGCCTATATAAGGGCAAGGTGATTTGTACCTATATAAAGTCATGAATCGGGAAAATTACACTAGGGTCCTAAAACGCTAATCAACACCCACTCCACTTTATTATGTTCAATATTACTAAATCCTAAGCAAAAATATATCTAAAGCACGTGTTTACAATCCCACCAAAGTACATAAAATGGATTTGAAATGATTGTACACGAAAATGAGCATTTGTGCTGTACGCATTGTAAAAAGCAATATTTTCATTCAAAGCATGTAGTGTGACATTGGAAAAATGCTTATCAGAATGAGTCATGGAAGAAAATGTATGAAATGGCTCTTAAATACAGAAGAAAGGTCGAGACCATTCCATGACAGAATATATAAACTGTTTTGATGGTGAACAAGGTCAAATATTGTCTCTTGGAAGTGTTCAAAGAATTCTTGTTCTCTAACAATAGTTCTACTTTAAGCAGATTACTTTGTGCCAAAAAGAAAAATTTGATTTGGAAAAAGTTAATTCGAAGAAAAATAGAGTTCTGAAGTTAGAAGTTTTGTTTTGAAAAGTGAAGGTCGAATTCAGAGTTCATCAGAACTCTGTGCCCTAACTTCAAAAGTCACTCTCGCTGTTGGGAGAAAACATCAAGGGCCAGATGTAGGTAGCCTAATACCAGTCGGTAACGGACGAAATTACCGAATTTCAGGCGTTACCCACCGGTATTAGGCATTTGTGAACGAGGGGCAAAGCTTAAGGATTCAGTAATTTACTGAATCGGTAATTTAAGGTATCAGTAAATTACCGAATTCTTAAATACAGATTCGGTAAATTACCAAATCCTTAATGTAGGGAGCACTCAAGTGAGTGCATTTCCCATTTAAGGATTTGTTATTTACCACCAACTATAAGTTGGTGTTAATAACGAAAACCGCTTAAAGAGCAATTTTGTGCTTTTTAAACAGTGGCATGTGGCAGACATACATGCCCTTAGGGCATGTATGTGTGCCACATGTGCACCCTAGTCTTCAGCAAACAGCGCTATTACACAAGTATCACAACAGCCCATTATAGAAAACGTCATAATCTCAGGAAACCAATGCTTGATGAAAAGCTTATTATTCAGATATGACTTGAAACAAATCCCTCAAAACATCAGGTTTCCCTGTTCAGTCCTACACAGCATAAAATTGCTTAAAAGAACATTTCTCAAGGAGCTCCTTATCTGCCACTGACACAAAACAGAAGGCGTTGGTTTTCCAGCTCTTCCCAATCTAATCTCTAGCCCGACGTAGTTTATCTAGCTCTTTTACCCCGTCCAATCCACTAAAAGCAAAAACGAGAAGTTCAGGGGTCAAAGAGTCTTTGACTTGAGCATTTGCTGTGGAAGAGTTCTGCCTGATTGTACCCTTCCCAGTGGCATAAGAAAACCTCAGGGCCCCATTGTAAGGTAAGGTGAGGGGGCCCCCTTGCCCATTCCCTACCTGCCTTGCTGCCTTATTTGTTTTCAACTGGACAGCCCAAAGGGGGATCCTTTAAGGTGAATGATAAGGGCCCCCCAAAACACGGCAAGCGATACAGTGGCCTCCGCTTTGTAGCCCTGGAGTGCCAGGTAGCTGATTCCAATAGTGTATTGAGACCAGTAATTGTAAGCGGGACCCTAGAAGGGCAGCTCCAATGCAGCTTGTGGTAGAGCCAGGCAACAAGAAGTCTAACAAAAAAAGAATAGAGGAAGCAGGGATTTAATGTTGGCTCCTTACTCCTGGGCTTGTCTGCCCCTTGCAGCCCTCCTGTAGCACAGATGTGGCAATAAAGCAGCAACAAGTAGCAATAAGCAGAAAAAAGCATGGTGGAAGGAACAAAGACAGAGCCCCAGTGCCTGTGGCGAATCTGTAATAGTGAATGGCTACTGCTCATTCCTATGGGCCTCCAGGCCCAAAGGAATGAATGGGAATTACAGAATTGGTAAATATCGATTCAGTAAATACCCAATCATACCGATTCGGTAAAAGTTACTGAATAATTACCTACATACTATTTACCTATATTTAAATACCAAATCGGTAAAAATCAGTATTTAAGAATAGGTAAATAGAGATTACCTACACATAGCCCCAAATCTTCTAAGTTTTAAAAGAATTTGTCTACTATTGTAGGTGAAAGTTGGACTAATTCGTTAAGCCGATCAATTGTACACAGATGAGAAGCATTGCCGACAGCGTCAGTCGCATTAGCAATGTTCGCAGTAGATGGTACCTGTGCGCCTGTCGGTCCACATATCTCACCATCAGCTGGTTGTGCTGGTGAGACCTCCATGAATGCCGTCATCAGGATTGGTAGCCGCTGGGGATAACACAATGTATAAGCAGTTACCGAACCCAGCAAAGCATCAACATCCGTTGGCAGTGCTGATGGAAGTGTTAGACAGATGTCTAGCACGCATTCTTCTCCACATAACAGGCATAGTAGAACAGGTAAGATGAAATCTTTCCAGATTGGTCTGAATGAAAGAAATCATGTGGTATTCAGATCTCTTAAATGAGCCAAGCCCATAATTTTGATTATGCGCTCACAACACTTCATTGCCAGGAGAGTGTTCTCGATGGTAATCTGGGTGTCGTTGGTGGATTGGCTTGCCATATCGAAGCAGAAGTAGCAAAAATAAAATTCCTGCTGCGAGTCCCAAAACGAAAGGCAGTTTGCCAAACACCGAGTTCACGAAGTTTGGAAATATGCTCAGGAGAGCTTCAAAGGGTGCTAACAGTCCCGAAAAAAATCATCTTAAATACATGTACAATACCACTGGTATCAGACATGATACGACCTAACATTTCTGTGAAATGCATGGGGCAGTTTGTTGATAATAAGTCATGTATCTCTGCAGAGGACCTTGCAACTTGCAGATCATACGTCCCTTTAGACGAGGTCAGTGGCACAGTTTTTTGTAAAAAAATGGCTTTCATTCTGCTTAAAGTATCAATTCGAATAGAAAAGATGTTCAGGTAAGGCCATAACGGCGACTGCCCTGGCTGACACACTTACGAGATAGGCAATTCCTGGCATCATTCCACAACAGCTGTGATCATTCAACATTATAGAGCTCCCAATGGAAAGCTGCCTAAAAATTGGATCTATCACTGATGCCGGAGAACCTTGCAGGTGGCAGGATAAGTTGGTCGAAGATCCATCTCACGCTCCATGTAAATTATTACCCTGACATAAAGGTGTACCGCTTAGTGTGCTGTTACATTTTGTGCCACTAAGAAATACTTCTTTTCCTCCACTCCAATATTTGTGTGTGTATGGTAAATCCCAGGTTGACTTAATGTATTCTTTACTCAACCTTTCATACTGGCCGGCTGGTATGTGTTCCAAGCAATACTGAAACTGGAAAATCGTCACTGTTAACGTAATAGTGCCATGAATTATCCATTCTATGGCTGGTTTCTCAGAAACAGTTAATGGTAATCTTTCCAGTTTTTCTATGTTCAGCACCGTATAGTCTGCTCCCCTTTGTGGCAAAGAGATTTGTTTATCAGTAAGGTTAAATCCAGTAAACAATAACGTGGTGTTGATTAGACGCCAAGGCACATAGCCAGATCAAAGATTTTGTAACGTCCAGCCTAGCAGCATTATAGCAAGCAATTGAGAATGTCCATGTTGTAACATGAGCAAGTCCTGTTCCATTACGTCTATGGCAGACGATACAATGCTGTCCAAAGAATAAATTCTGGATGACAGAGTTGTTAACCCATTATCAACTACAGATAGAGCTTTCTCTAAATGAATGCGATCACTTTCTCGTATTTGTTCTGCAGTTTTCATTTGCGTGACTTTCCATGCTTCATTATAAGCAGCATAAATACCGGCATATATGAAACATTTATGACGTGGTTCATGAGGCCCTAGTAAGAAGTCTCTCAAATCAACACCATCTTCATGTAAAGTTAAGTGTTGGTTAACCTCTGTAAGTGTAGATTGTTGTAGCCATTTGAGGCATAGTTTTCCTGCACTGTAAGTTGTTACTATCCCTGGATGATGTCTCTGGACATATCTTGGGTCTGGTCTTGTTACTGTAAACCCTTGTCTCTTGTTCAGGAATCTATTTTGAGAGTTATTCATGTCTGTGGGCCAGATTAACCATTTTTTCCAATCAGGATCAGTTCTGTTTTTTAGTAAAATAGTTTTTACGTCGACCCCTCCCTCTGAGGTGTTTTTACTATCAGTTGTAGGTACAGGTATGGACGGTTTATTTAAATCTTTTATCTTGGCTAGTCCAAGACAGGATGTTTGTTGAACAGTATCATTCAAAAACATTATTTGCTCAGGAATAATGCAGGATCGGAATAAGGCTTATATTCCCTGCACTTGCCAGTCTTTTGAACCCCAGACAGTTTTTGTTTCTATGTTGTCTCTCCAGAAGTCGAAACCTAATGAGGACAACTGGGCATAAAAGGCTGCAGAATAAATGTGCTTTGTATTTGTCAACATACTTTTCATTCCTGTCCTATTAGCATTTTTAAAGTAAAATGTTTCCGGATTTGTGGTATTAAAACCTGAGAAGTATGGAAATTTGTTATAGAATGTTTTTGAGCTACCTCTTGGTGGCATTGGACAATGTTCCCATTGATTGAAAGTATAAGCATTTCTAGGGCTTGCAGATTTGTGCAAGTAATGATTATCAAAATGATTATAACAATGCATTTGTGCATAATCTGATGAACCTATTAAGTATTCATGTTTTGTACATTTTGCAGACCTTTCTAAATCTGACATCATGTCATTAACAGTCTCAAAGTCCCAATCATCAGAAAATGTGCTGGCTGAAACAAAGTCACTCAGAGAAACCTTGAATTGATGTGGAATCTTCATCAGCTTGGCCGGACCATGAATGTCATAATCAGTTCTGTCCCATGCTATACCACCTGGTATAGGAACAGCTGTGATGTTCACTGATGACATGTCTCTTTGTTCACAATGAGAATATTTGTGTGGTTTTAGGAGCAAGTTGATATTCTTACTTGCTGTGTCCATGTTACTATATTTTCCATCTATCAGCATTCCCAAACTTAAAACAAGAATGAGCCAAAGTAGGAGAAAAAGTACACCCAACACAATCCAAAATTCAACCCATGGTGAAACCAGATAGGTCTTTTCTAGTTGCTGAAAAAGTGTTGTTATTTTGTCTTTAAAAGTTTTGTTTGCTGGCATTGTTTCGGGCTCACTGGGATCCTCAGAAAATGTATCAAAGTTGATAAAATAGCCAGAGACAGTTATGTCAATTGTTGGTATTGCATCTGGATTACTTGAAATCGCTGGAGCTCCTGGATCTCTAGCCATATTAGTATAGTCCGAGGCTACATCATTGTAAACAGGAGTGTCTTGACGAACTGTTATTTGAGTTTCAAGAGGCACAAGTTCCATTGCTTTGTTGCATAGTCCTTCTTTTTTTACTGCAGATTCTTCAAAGGTGATGAATCTCTCAGTTTGAACCTCTTGGATAGAAGTCTACTGGGCCTACTACTTATTATCGGCCACATGGTGTGGTTTTACCAGGTCAATTGATATGAACCGGTTCTCCTTTCTTCCACCAAGGGGCAGCAGTAACACTGCTCTTGATCCGTGGATTGCTAGCACTGGTACTGGTTTTCTATATGAAGGCCCAAATTCCTTCTTATCCGCGATCTTTTCTCTGACTAGATCCCAATCTTTGGAATCCAGACAAACCTTGCTGGGACAGGTGGTTTTTCTTCAGTGGTAGTTGGCATCTGTAATGTGTTGCTTAGACTCTTTCTTGTTTCATTTAAGTCCTGCAGAACAGCCAAACGGTCTTTGATATCAAAGGGTTTTTGTTCTACCACTGAAGTATGACGAACGAGGTGTTCGACTATCATTCTAGTACCAAAAATGATTTCATATGGAGTGATTCCACCCAGAGTATTTCTTGGCAGATTGTTAAGACTACGTTGGACACTTATTAGATGTTTGACCCACCGGTTTCTCGAGCCTAATACCCTATCTGTTATAGATTGCTTTATATCACGTTATTTTCTTTCCACAACCGAATTTCCCTCAGGATGGAATGGACTTGAGTACCGCAATGCAATGCCCAGATTGGCCATGGCCTCTTTGTAAGCTCGAGAGCTAAACGCAGGACCCTGGTCAGAATGTAGCGTGCCGATTGCATATGTGCCGATAAAGACTCGCAAATCTTTTATAACAGTTCAGGCGTCAGCCAAGTGCTGAGGCCACATCCAAATGAATCTTGAACATCAATCCACTGCGACCATGATATATTTATAGTTGCCATCCCTCTGTAAGGGACCACAGTGGTCCAGATAAACACATGCTAATGATTTAACCCTTTCTGCGTAAATTAGAATGTAAGTTCTTCCGAAATTTAGGAAACCTAGAATTGACTGTAAGTTTTTCAGCGTTTTTGGAGGTTGGAGCAGCGCACATTTCTCTAAAAAGTTTGCTGCCAGGCTTTTGCCTTCACTTGAAAGTTTGTATTCTAAGAATAGGATGTTGAGGTGGGCAATTCTTGATTTTTTAAAGTTGAATTTGTACGATTCAGATGCGAAACCAAGTATTATGGTGTTCACCTTGTTCAAGTGCCTGTTCAAGTCATCATCTGTAAGATCGATGTCATCGACATAAGAAAATGCCTCATCATCATACGTTTGTAGTAACTCTGTTACTCTGGCTGAAAAAACCCTTGGACTATTCTTGAATCCCTGGTGGAGACGACAGAAGTGACGCTGTGACCCCATAATTGAGAAAGCGGTCTAGTACCTGCTTTCAGGTGCGATATTTTTCCCAGAGGAAACCGTTTGAAATATCTAATGTAGTTTTATACTTTTTGCGCACAATGTTATTCATCAGCGCTGCACTGTGTGCATTTTGTACTGCAAATGTTTTGCAACAAGAGTTTAAGGGCCCGATGTAGGTAAATCTAATTTACCACTTCTAAAATACTGAATCATACTGATTCGGTATTTAAGAAGTGGGACATTAAAGGGGGGAAATGTAGGTAAATCTGAGTCGATAAATACCACTCTGTAAGATTCGGTATTTACCGATTCTGTAAATACCGAATCGGCATCCCCCATTGATTCCTATGGGCCTTGAAGCCCATAGGAATCAATGTGGAATACCGAACCGGTATTTACCGATTCGGTAATTACCTATTCTTGCAAGGGTGCAGGGGGTGTCACTTTGACACCCTCTAGCACCCCAATTACAGACTTGTGTGCCATGTGGCACACATACATGCCCTAAGGGCATGTCCGTGTGTCACATGGCACAGGTGTGCATGCACAGATGTGCATGCACACCTGGATTCGTTATTGTACCACCCAATTGGATTGGGTGGTAAAATACCGACTCCTGAAGGCCTGTGGCACTCTTCTGAGTGCCACCTACATCTCTATTTAACGATTCTGTACATTTACCGATTCGGTATTTTACCGAATCAGTAAATGTACAAAATCAGTAAAATTACCAAATCTGTACTTCTGTAGCCCCCTACATTAGAAAACCATAATACTGGTCGGAAACGGCCGAATTCGGCCGTTTCCGACTGGTATTAGGGCCCCTACATCGGGCCCTAAATGTCTGTAGTCCAAAACTAGACGATATGCTTTGCATGGTTTGGAGACAGGAAACAAAGGATTGGTCATGGATGAGGTGCATGTTTCAATCACCCCTTGGTATTCAAGTTGATCTAAGATCTCCCGGACCTGCTTTTTAGCTTCTTGCTTAACTGGATACCGCCTCTGAGCAGTTGGTTGATTTTTTAACTGGATTTTATGGAGAGGAGAATCCTCATCCCATCCTACATGATTTTTATAAAATGCTGGAGAATGGACTACAGCCCATTTTCTGGCGTGGGTGTATTTTAAATTAATTGGAATATGATTCAAGAAGGCTTGCACAATGATGTCTTCGCCGTGTGTGCACTCCCTGACAAATTTTGGCGGCCAGTCTGTTTTAGCTAGAAGAATGTCATAACCCTTAGAGAGCTTCTCCCAAAAGAGTCCTCTTATTTTCCTAGTTATGTCCCCCTCCATCCGGAGTGGTACTTCATATAACATATGGGGTACACTAACTCTGGTATCAGCAGTTTTAACTTAAATATACTCATTCAAGTCCACTGTCTCTAGATGATCCTTCAGGATCTAGCGAGCTATGGTGACTTCTGCTACACTGTCCAGTATTGTCTGGGCCCACTCCCCGTACTTGAGTTGTGTCTTCAAGATCCTCGGCATGTCTGATTTTTAGACCAGCTACCTTCTTTTTGGTGAATTGGGTTTTCTTATTTTTTTGAACGTGTTGATTGTCTTTGGACTTCACGTGTTCTTCCTTGTGTTCTGACCGTCCTCTTCTTTCCGATTTCTGTGAAGAACTTTGAAAGGTACGAGAGGAACATGTATCAGTATCTTGATATCTATCAGGTTTTCTCAAATTATCCCTATTCCTGAGGTTATACCTCTTTTGAGAGGGCTTCCTTTGAGGAGACCTACCTCTAGATTGAGAACACTTCTCTTTGGGAAGTGTCTGTCTAGTATTTTCCCACTTCTTTTTAGGAGTAGTGAGAGTGTTTTTAATAAAAACTTTTTCAGGATTTTCTGTTAGTTGGGGCTTTACTGGTTTTCCACCCAAACTATCTCTACTAGTTCTTCATAGGATTTTTCAATTATTCTTGCTAGTTCATATGGTTGCTCAGTTACATCAAGCACTTTTAATTTTTGGTGGATCACCACAGATGCTGCTTCACCTTTAATATTAGCTAATATTATAGATGAGACCTGTTTGAAATCTTTAAGTAATTTCATACCTAGATTCAAAGCAAGCTCTGGCCCGTATTCATTTTGAATCTGTTTCAGGACGTCTGGTATTACCGCCATAGACGGAACACCATGAGTTTTTGTGTAGATTGCAGCAATAAACTTACCCCAAGTGTCGCAGTCCTCCAGATGTGGTGCGAACCCCATTGGTAAACAGATTGTTAAAATTCTGTGTTTCTCATGAGGTATACTGTCAGGAAATACTGCCTCGATTTGAGTGATTTTTTGAGCTAACCAGAATGGAATGTGTTCCTGTTTTGCGGGCAATTTACCAATGACTGATTGTATGGTCTGTGGTGTAATTTTATTTGTGTTCCCCTGATGAGGGGTTTGCTGTGGAATCCTGCTAGCAGGTTGGACTTTTAGAGTCCGTATGACATATTGAACCAATTGTCTATGTATTTTGATTAATTGTTTTAGTTGAACTAATAGTTATTCACTTGACATTTCTTCAATGTCAGGATGTAGTGTATAGCTGGCTAGTACCAGCCATGTTGCTCCTGGTCTACCTAGTGGACTAAGCCTGGTAATGTGATTTTGATGTTGTAGGGTGCCTTTAAACCAGAGCTGATGCTCTTGGTAAGTTAGTGGAATTTCAATGTCCTCAAAAGGAATGAATTCCATTGGAGATCCTCTACTTTGTAGAAGTGGAACACATGTTCCCGTGGGGTGTTTGTTGCGCTAATAAATTCTATATACATACATACATGCATACATATACGTGTGTTGTCAGGGCAGACAATCCATGAATAGAATACCTCTGTCGGCTGATATTCCAGTGCCTCTATGATAAAAATTACCCTACCACCTCTTGATGATAGGCCATTTGTTATTAGCTTTATAGTGATGGCTTTCCTTAAGTTTTCTGGGATCATTATAGCATCCATGTCATTTTGTTGGAAACCTATAATGTCTAAACATGGTCGGGTTGTAGACGCTCCAGTTCCACTGGCCCCAGGATTAATCTCATCGGCCATTTTGTTGACTGAAAGTTTTGCAGAGCAAGTTTCAAGGAGACAAAGATAAGGTGCACAATATTTTGGAACACTGTAACCTTTAATGTTGAATCAAACCAAAAACTAATACATAGGATTTTCGTCCTACTCAGTTATGGCGGATATTTTATCATTTTACCCACTCCAGACGTCTATTGGAGTATTTTACGGGAAAAAGGGGTCTCTGTGAAAAGTACGACTGAGTTACTCTAGTATCTAGCATTAAATTAGTGCCTTACCAAACGTTGGGCGCCATGTAATGTAGTTCCTATATTCCCAATAGGCTCTGCGCTTTGGAATAATATATCCTATAGATGTGACGTAGGACTTAAGTCGACTAGATCTCTATCTAATATATTAGACTTAATTGTGAGTGCCAGCTAGCTCAGAGGTTAATAGAAACTTTTTCGAATACACAAGAGGGGATTAGTTTCTGACAACCGCATAAACATGACAACTTTGTTTTCCCAAGAATAAAACTGATCTTCAGAGTCATGGAAACAATATATAGATATTTTACTCAGTCAATCGTGCATGCTTCGTTTCACCAGAGATGCAGAGAAATAGAGAGTCCGGCGTTTTCAATAAAAGTATTTATTGAACAGTCTTCTTTCTCATGCAGAAGAAATGAACTGCTACAATCATAATACTGGCTGTAGAGTATAATGCGTACAGCATGAAGAGTATTATGAAATAACACTGTAAAAGCATGATATGGTTTCTAAGCCATAAAATACATACATAAATAACAAAGACTAAAAGTACTCAACTGGTGTTTCTAAAATACACCTACCTTGATGTACCTAACCTAAGTCTAGTACGAGGGAAGAAGTAAGTAAGGTGTAGCGTAGTTTCAGTTTCTTTGCCAAGAATCTAACCAAGATTTCTCTTAGGGTCTAATCAGCTCCGTACCTTGGTTTCGAATGAAGGAGGTCTGGTATCTCTGTCTCCGGACTCGATTTCCCAACACCCTGCAAGGGGAGCTTGGAAACACTGGAGCTGGATTCTCAGCAAGAGAAAGGCAGCCTCTCTGTCGGTGTGTCAGCTGGAGGGTTGGCTTCCTTCAGTACTTGCTGTAGTGAGATGCGTTGAGCAAGTAGATAGTCGAACTGCTCCACACCACCATGTGTTTGCTAAGGCAAGTGAAGGCATATTTATACCTTGAAGATGCCTGGATTGACGTAAGGTCGGACATAATAACGTCACCAAAGAATGGTCGCCCTTTGAAAACGCCATAATTTCTAGGACAAATCAATATTCAAGAAAGGGGATGTCCCTGACTGCTGAAACTGAGTTTTCCAAGAAATTGTTGTGGCTTTTTGGAACTAGTGGAAGTAGTCATGCCTGTATTAGGACAGCATGGGCTATGTCTAAATATGTGTAGGATTTCTATGCCTATATAAGGGCAAGGTGATTTGTACCTATATAAGGGCATGAATTGGGAAAATTACACTAGAGTCCTAAAACATTATACAGCAGTTGTGTAATATATTGTTGCAGATTCCATATACTTTGTCAAATTACATTTGAGATAATCCGGTGTTGTCTAGACTGCTTGTATCTTGGCTATATATGTATGGATACTGCCTACTAGTTAGTGTTCACAGCGCTGGCTTCTCTGTCCTCTTGTTTTTTTTGTTGACAACACGGGTCCTCCTTGGACTTGTTTTATTTATTATGGGATACTATTATTATACCTAGACTTTAATATTATGAGAACTGTTTAACTTAGGTAAACTAGAATAAACTCACCAGTTTCTCATAATTCACTATTCGGGTAGTTGCAATTGTATGACTTTTTCCTCTGGCCTTGCCTTTTAAATAGATATACTTGGACCCTACTATTATTGAAATATATATTTACGATGCAAGGGACAAATCTATCAGCACCTTTCTTCTAGATAACAGTTACGCTGTGCTGTATAATACATTTTTGAAGACTGCCTGTATCTTTGTTATACTTAAGGAAACTGCTTATTAGTTACTGTGTATAGCGCTGGCCTTTCTTGTAATGTTGTTCTCTTGGTGACAACACCGGTCCCCTGTTTGCTTATAGTTTATGGGGATGTGTATTATTGACTATGGGGTCCTACTGATAAACCTGGGTTATTGTATTATGTTAGCCTTTTAACATAGGAAGACTGGAATAAACTTACTAGCTTTTCCTTATTTATTATGTGGCAGAGACTATTTTCTGTTGCTGTTTATAATGAATTCAACTAATACGAAGGTCACAATGAGATATTGAATGCTTGAATAACATGGGGTAAGTGTCTCTCTTCTACTCAGTGATTAGGTTATAGTTTTTCTACGGTCCTTTTAGATTTAATGGAAAATTGAATTAACATTATTTCAATTTTGTGGGTCAGATTTTAGGATTTTGCCATTCTTTTTGGGGATAACAGCAATATTGATGCTTGGCTGAATTTATGGTCACCGTGCATTTTGACTCGTTACTGGACACTAAGTTGTTTTGGTGAGCCCCTTTTGGTCTATGTCATTTCATTTCTTTGGTTTTGATATTTCCTTTTCCCTTGGTTCCTATATATTTCTGCTTGTAATTGGACTATTATATGCGGTGCTTTATAGTGTTGCGGTCCTTTTTTTGGACTAAGGGTTAATCTAAAAATGTGTCTATAACAGCTTGTGTTTGCCTTATTTCTCACATGGTGTTTTCTGCTTTTGGTCACGTTTTATATTGGTGATAGTTTCTGTTTGTGGCACTTATGCCCACTAGTAACTTGTGTATTTGTCTGTTGTAGCCCTGATGAAGTCTGAGGTTATGTGCCTAGACAAAACACATGTTGGCTAAACTTGTGGCTACTTGTTACATTGATGAGTGAAGCACATTGCATTTGAACATACATGAAAACTGAATAAATCGTCATGAAAAAGGAGTAAGAAGATCATTATTTGGACTGTCTACGTTGTTCTGTGAATGTGGCTCTGGATTTGATACCTGTATGTGTCAGAACTGATTGTCAGTAAAACCAAAGCTAAGAGTGTGATGAAATCCAAGAAATAATTGGTTAAGAACCAAGAGTTAATTTAAAAAAAGGTGAATTTGAAGTGGTACCGTTGTTATAGTGCATCACATTTAGCATCTAGCAAATCCTGTCCTGCTCTTAAGCAAAGGTGTTCCAATTGTGGGGTGGTTGGACACTTTGCTAAAATATGTAGAAAGAAGGAAGGCAGGAGAGTGAAATGTGTGGATGATGCTGAAGAGAGTTCAATTTGATGAGGAGTCCAATATAAAAAAACTTTCCTTAAGAGACTGTGGTAATGGGAAAGAAAATGCTGTTTCTGAAGAAATGTTCATTTGGAACATTAGTGGCAATGGAGATACACACAGGAAGAAACCTTTAAATTCTATGTCAATTGGTGGGGTTGTTGTGCAAATGTATGCGGACTCCAGGTCTCCTTATACTATTGTGGATGAAGAGACCTGGAAGACCCTATTTTTCAAATGGTTAAGTGATATATTATTGAAAGCTGATATCCACCCAGAAGGATATTCTGGTGAAAAGATTGACATGGTTGGTTATAGATCATTAGTTTTCAAATTCAAAGATAGAAAGTCGGTTGGTAAGTTGTATGTTGCGAAAGTAGGACCTGCAGTTTTAGGCTGGAAGGATCAGGGAAATGTAGACATTATTTTAAATCCTAACAGTCCAGATCCTGCTATGGTTTTAAAGGACAATGAGTTGCTTTGCAGTGAGATTTTGAAGTAGTTTCCTAAAGTCTTCAGTGGAAAAATAGGAAACCTTATTAACTTTGATCATCGTGTTGTGTTAAAACCTGATGCATGTCCCAAAATACATAAAGTAAGACATATTCCTGTTTTATTAAGGAAGGACTTAGAAAAAGACTTAGCGAGATTAGTTAAAGCTAACATTGTTGAGCCTATTGAGTCCGCTGAAGGGATTTCTCTGATCGGTGTGGCCAGACATAGTAATGACAAACTCAGGTTGTGCATAGATTGGAGACATTTCAATAACAGCATTCTTGTGGACAAGTTTCCCCTTCCCAAAATATCAGAAATGTTGTCCCTTGTCAAAGATCCCAAATGGTACTCGTCCAGCGACCTGTCTGCTGCATACCACCAGATTTCCGTATGTGAGGAAAGCAAACCATACACAGCATTTATTACACCATTTGGATGTTTCCAATATAAGAGGTTACCATTTGGGCTAGCTTCTGGTGCTGTAATTTTTCAGAGTCTCATGTACCAATTATTTGGTAAATGTGAACAAGTAAGGTGTTTCTAGGATGACATTTTAATTTTCATGTAAGAATAGACAAGAACATGATAAGATTTTAGAGGAAGTTTTGAGAATCCTGGAAGCAAAGGGATTGACAGTAGAAGATTCTAAATGTACGTTACTAGGTGCCATCCAGAATGCACCTACTTCAAAGAATAAGGATGAAGTAAGATCATTCCTTGGATTGGTGGAATTCCACTCTAAATTTGTTAAGGATTTTTCTAAAAAGGTTTTTTGCATTCAACAATTACTTAAGAATAATGTCAGATGTTCTTGGAGCAAAGAGTGCCCTCAAGAATTTGAGGTTATCAAGAGAGCTATTTTTCAAGCTCTTGCTCATAAAGGATTTGATTATGAGTTGGATAACATTGTTGCTGTTGATGCCAATACCAAGGGGCTGGGCGGTGTTTTATCTCAAACTAATGTTGATGGTAAGGAGACTATAATAGCATATGCTTTGCGTCCTTTGTCTCCCACTGAAGAGAAATTATCAGTCATTGAGAAACAAACCTTAGCATGCATTTGGAACATTTTCGCTCTTTTGTGTGGGGCAAATATTGCAAAGGGCGTAATGACTACAAACTATTGGTAAAGCTTCTATTGGAGGTCTTTTCGTTGCATCTGCAAGAATGTCTATGCAATTGCAAGACTTCATTTACAAATTTATATATGATCCTGGAAAGAAAAACGTTCTTGCAGATTTTTTTGTCACGCATGCCTATTGATTTGCAAGAATGTTCTAGTCACAAATGGGATGACATGCAAGTCGCATTAGTACATGATTTTGGTGTGCGTAATATCACAGAGGAAGAGTGGAAGAAACAATATGTTTTAGATCAAAATTTACAAAAACTGTTAGAGTTTGTAACTCTTGGTTGGCCCAATAATTCAGATTCGTAATGCCTTGAGACCCTTTTGGGAAATACGTCATGAACTCAGTGTAATCAAGGGTTTTGTTCTTAGGGGTCAAATAAGAGTGCCTCCTGATTCCTTGAAAGGTGATATTATGAAGTTGTGTCATGATGAGCATTGTGGTATTGTTAAGACTAAGCAAAGAGCTAAAAATGGTGTTGGTGGAATGGTATGGATGTGTACATTGAGAGGATTGTCAGAGACTGTATGTGGTGTGCGAAGGATATTCTGGTGAAAAGATTGACATGGTTGGTTATAGATCATTAGTTTTCAAATTCAAAGATAGAAAGTCGGTTGGTAAGTTGTATGTTGCGAAAATAGGACCTGCAGTTTTAGGCTGGAAGGATCAGGGAAATGTAGACATTATTTTAAATCCTAACAGTCCAGATCCTGGTATGGTTTTATAGGACAATGAGTTGCTTTGCAGTGAGATTTTGAAGAAGTTTCCTAAAGTCTTCAGTGGAAAAGTTGGAAACCTTATTAACTCTGATCATCGTATTGTGTTAAAACCTGATGCATGTCCCAAAATACATAAAGTAAGACATATTCCTGTTTTATTAAGGAAGGACATAGAAAAAGACTTAGAGAGATTAGTTAAAGTTAACATTGTTGAGCCTATTGAGTCCGCTGAAGGGATTTCTCTGATCGATGTGGCCAGACATAGTAATGACAAACTCAGGTTGTGCATGGATTTGAGACATTTCAATAACAGTATTCTTGTGGACAAGTTTCCCCTTCCCAAAATATCAGAAATGTTGTCCCTTGTCAAAGATGCCAAATGGTACTCGTCCAGCACCTGTCTGTTGCATACCACCAGATTTCGGTTTGTTGAGTAAAGCAAACCATACACAGCATTTATTACACCATTTGGATGTTTCCAATATAAGAGGTTACCATTTGGGTTAGCTTCTGGTGCTGTAATTTTTCAGAGACTCATGTACCAATTATTTGGTAAATGTGAACAAGTAAGGTGTTTCTAGGATGACATTTTAATTTTCATGTAAGAATAGACAAGAACATGATAAGATTTTATAGAAAGTTTTGAGAATCCTGGAAGCAAAGGGATTTACAGTAGAAGATTCTAAATGTACGTTAACAGATGCCATCCAGAATGCACCTACTTCAAAGAATAAGGATGAAGTAAGATCATTCCTTGGATTGGTGGAATTCCACTCTAAATGTGTTAAGGATTTTTCTAAAACGGTTTTTTGCATTCGACAATTACTTAAGAATAATGTCAGATGTTGGAGCAAAGAGTGCCCTCAAGAATTTGAGGTTATTAAGAGAGCTATTTTTCAAGCTCTTGCTCATAAAGGATTTGATCATGAGTTGGATAACATTGTTGCTGTTGATGCCAATAACAAGGGGCTGGGCGGTGTTTTATCTCAAATTAATGTTGATGGTAAGGAGACTATGATAGCATATGCTTTGCGTGCTTTGTCTCCCACTGAAGAGAAATTATCAGTCATTGAGAAACAAACCTTAGCATGCATTTGGACTTTGGAACATTTTCGCTATTTTGTGTGGGGCAAATCTTGCAAAGTGCGTAATGACTACAAACTATAGGTAAAGCTTCTATTGGAGGTCCTTTCGTTGCATCTGCAAGAATGTCTATGTGATTGCAAGACTCCATTTACAAATTTATATATGATCCTGGAAAGAAAAACTTTACTGCTGATTTTTTTGTCACGCATGCATATTGATTTGCAAGAATGTTTTAGTCACGATTGGGTTGACATGCAAGTCGCATTAGTACATGATTTTGGTTTGCGTAATATCACAGAGGAAGAGTGGAAGAAACAATATGTTCAAAATTTACAAAAACTGTTAGAGTTTGTAACTCTTGGTTGGCCCAATAATTCAGATTCGTAATGCCTTGAGACCCTATTGGGAAATACGTCATAAACTCAGTGTAATCAAGGGTTTTGTTCTTAGGGGTGACATAAGAGTGCCTCCTGATTCCTTGAAAGGTGATATTTTGAAGTTGTGTCATGATGAACATTGTGGTATTGTTAAGACTAAGCAAAGAGCTAAACAATGGTTTTGGTGGAATGGTATGGATGTGTACATTGAGAGGATTGTCATTAGACTGTATGTGGTGTGCAAATTCGGACAAGTCGTTAGTCACCTTTAGGCCTAATATGTGTGAACCTATAATTCCCACTAAGCCCTGGCACACCGTGGCAGTGGATATTATGGGACCTATCGGAGGAGAAGCTTTATATGTACTAGCTCTTATTGATGTGTTTTGCAGGTGGCCTGTATTGGAAATTGTGAACAAGATAACTTATGAAGTGATTTTGAAATTCCTTGTTAGAGTGTTTATTGAACGAAGATTACCAGTACAAATCATATCTGATAATGAAATACAATTTATGTCAAATGTTGCCAAAGAATATTTTGAAAGAGTAGGTATTAAGCACAGGACTACATCTTTGTAAAATCCTAGTGGAAATGGTATGATTGAAAGATTTCATAGAGTACTCAGGACTGCTATACAAATGGCTGTCAAGAATGGTGGTAATTGGAGGTTCAGACTTTCCGAAAATTATGGATGTACAGGACTACACCTCATGAAGCTTTGGAGGTGCCCCGTTTGTAGTCATGACATGTGGTACGAGAACAAAATGTAATCCTGAGTGGATGTTGGAGGCTGCTACCAGCAGGGTCCCTGTGGAGGTTGTTAGTTCCAGAATAATTAATAAACATTAGAAATCTAAGGAAGCAATTGATCTTAAGCATGGTTCTAATGTAACGTCAATCAAAATTGAATGTTGGGTTAAGGTGAAAAAAACATGGAAGGTTAAAAAAAGTGAAAGTCAACTTTTTGAACCTTTGAAAGTGACAAAGGAGCTGAGAAATGCTGTTCAGTTAAGTGATGGGAAGGTTTGGAATTTGAGACATGTGGCTATTTTCCACAAAAAGTTTGATTCTGTTGAAAATAATAGCAACAGATCTATGGAATTTGATTTGGATGATTGTGTAGATAGCTCTAGTAATGGTTCTGTAAATGGTTTAAGTAAAAGCACCAGCGTGCTTGCTGATGTTGCTGTTTGTCCTGGCAGTGTTAGCAATTGAGAAGTGGGGAAGGATTTTGGCATTGAAGATTGTTCGGAGAGTATGGGTGTTGAGGAAGACTGGTGTAAAGAAGATTGTCAAGTAGGGAAAGATCCTGCTGTTGATGGTTGTTCAGGTAGTGTAAGTATTGAGGAGGACAGGTGTGAGAAAGGTCACAACATACGTCTGCGTGTTAAACCCAAATGGATGTCAGATTTTATTTGTGATGACGTAGATTTGGATGTTAGATTTTATTTGCGATGACATGTAGATTTAAAAAGTTTTTTTGAAAAAAAATATTTTTATTTGTTGTACGAGGAGAAGATGTGTTGTGTTTACTTCATTGTAATCTGGTTCCACGTTCCATGCATGCGATCTAGCTCCTGATCTAAGTCAGTGATTCGATTCTGGAATTCGGTAATGGATGTTAGAGCTGGACTAGTGCAAAAGGGTTTCCTTTCTCTCTGCTGTATACTGTTACCAGTGTTTCATGAATAATGGAGTTACTTACAAATGCGTGCCCGACTCAACTTTACACACTGCTTTGTGCAACGATCGCCTTGTATTACTTTGAGGGGCACTGAAGTATTTGTCCACATGGCTAGCAGACTACAACTTGTCTGTGTCTAGTTGATAAAGTATTCCCCATGAGGCGTTTTGAAGCACTTGTCCAAGCAGGTAGCAGGCTACACAGGGCCGGGGTGTAACTGGAAAAGTGTTGTTTTTGCCTTAAACCTATGTTGGAAGTGTTTCTTTATTGTAGTGTGGTTATCATGTTATAGGATGCAAATTAGAGGTGTGATAAATGAGGAAGTGTGAGAGATAGACACACATTTTTTAAATATTCTAGCAGCTCTGCAGGTCCATTCATTGTGTTGATAGTTTATCCTCTATGTTCTTGATAAGACTTCTTCATATGCTGGCTGTGGCAGGAGGTCATCCGCTCTGTGATCTTATATATCTTCAAGCATTGATAGGGAAAGCTGCCTACATAGACTGCATTACAGTCCTCCTTTATATATTTGTAATGTCAATTGAAATGATTTGCCATGTACTGTGTTATTGTCATTCTTTTTGTCATTATATGATGCCAATGCTCAGAGTATGAGACTGTTTGGGACCTGCAGGGTGTATTAAGTTAGAGTTCTCTTTTCCCAATAGTTTATGGCTGATCTGTTTAGTTTCAGTAGGCATGCCTAGTCAGCATACAGTGGTTAGTTAGGTATGCTGGTATAGCTTGTATCTATGAATTTATGTGTATTGCACACACCAATATTATTCTAAAGATTGACGTTGCTGTACTGTTAAATTATCAGTAACTGTTGTAACTATTAGCGTGCTGATCAGGGTAGTGTGGCTGCCTTGCACACTGCGACTGATATATCTGTATTGCAAGCAACTTGTTACTTTACAACCTGAACTCATAGCTCTAATAATTTATCAACGAATATGTGTCTAAATTTTAATCATTCAAATTAATTTTTTAACTAAATAATTAATGAGCAATATACCATTGCTACTGTACGTTCTTTTTCAATTTTTGATACTGATGTATTCGGCAATATGCTCAAAGTACACTCCAATAATACAAAAAATTGGCCAATTTAACAAAATTACAAAAGTAAACAGGCATCTATGATGAATTCCGTTGCACAGTGCATTTCGGGATGTCTGTCCCTTCTTCAGTGGGCACTGTAACAAATGTAAATACAATGAAATAAGGGAGGGAAATATCACACAATACAGTGCAAGTACTCAGACCAAGCAGCTTATAGCATAATCGTGCATGAAGGTTTGAAAATAGTATTGAGTGACAGACCATGAACCAATTCTAAGAAATACAAACTCAAATTGTGTACCTGTGAGATCAGAAATGAAGAAAACCATCACAACAAAGAATGAGATACATAGCCTTGTGTGACTGTGTGTCTTAAGAAACCATGAAGGCTAAAACAGAAATCATGTTATCTTTTAGAACCAATATGAATAAATACCCTAATGGACTGTTGATCTCCTAGAAAAGAACTAGTTCTCACAGCTCAAGATTCCTATGCTGTGCGTCTTCGTGCGAAGTGTGACAATGATATTCCTACTGTTAAGATTCTAAAAAGAAGTAAATCAACCGTCAAAGTTGAAGGAGAGAATACCAGTGTGAGTAAAATCACCTGTGTGTTCATACCTTTAAGTAGGCACCAACCATGCCAATTCTCCACCACTTTCGAGAGTGTTTTGTAGAGGCCACTATGAAAGAGGTGGAGTTTAGTTGTAGATAAAGCTGTTGGTGCATCAAGTTCCCTGGGTCTTATGTCTGTAGGCCAGTGATTGCGCCATCATCCATAGGCCATGATCTCGGTTTTTCTATCTTAAGCTTTAGGTGGTTATTTATTATTCATGCATATAAGGCACAAAGAACATATAGAGGTCTTTTGGAGCATCAATGTTTAGACTTATTAGCCTTTTATTAAATTAGCTGTAACATTTAATGTTGAATGATCTGATCAGGTCAGGTAAGGAGGTTATGTAGATGTTGATTAGGAGAGAAGAGGTGATTGACCACCTGAGAGATGCCACAGTATTCGGTAGGAGTGGCAGCTATGAAAGGCGGTAAGAAAACCAAACTTTATTTCACTTTGAGATATTGAGGAAGTCTTTCTTCAAGCTCTATAATATGGATAAAACAGAAGTCTGTCTTTGTGGTCTATAAGATAAACCCTACAGCACAATAAACATCAAGGAAATTAAGGTGTATAATTAATGTCTGAAGGGATTGATAGGAAGAATTTCTCAATGTGTATGGTAAATAAGGATATTAAATTATGATTATTACATAAAATTGAAAACTTTCTTCACTTTCCAAGATTGATTACAGTGATAGGATAGTGAATAACATTTAACAACGATATATTTCAATATTAAATATGCTCATGAATTTGTAGTTCTTATGAAATATTTACCACTAATTTACAAAACCGATATTTGAATTTCCTGAATGGTCGTTTAAGAAACATTCACTCTTTATCTCCATTATGCTTTCACTTATTGTTTTTTCCTAATCTTCAGTTCAAATATGAGGCAATTTAAAACATGTTTGTGAACATGACCAAGGCATGATGAAATGCTTCGCCTTCTCTGGATTTTACACAGTAATAAAATAGCAAAACCACTACGGGTTTGACCTTTCACTTTTGCAACTCATCTTCCGCTGTGTGAGAGTACACAATTATCATTAATTTATTTTAAATTACAACATCCTGGCAGATAGTCAGGCCTTCTGTAGAGATTCTAGCAAGATTACTGTATTATACATCTACTGCGAAGGGTTACCAAAAGGGGTAACCATACTAACATCTTTCCCTACAAAGGTAATCTGTGAGATGTCATGTAGCTAAATACCTACCTGTAGGCTTTAACACAGTGCACAACAAATGCACCTTTAAAGGCCTATTAAATTTAACATGTGCTACACAGTAAATAAATCTGCCTACATTCTTTTGTGTTCCTTTTCTTAATAAACAGATCTGACATACGGCACCTGAAATTGTTTCCCTAGTGAACACACCAGCCCTATAGCTGTTATTAGTGGCTTATCACTTTAACTAGCTGAAGCCTGTTGTATTGAGGTAAAGCTTTCCCACAAGGTAAACAACAGTCAAAAGATAAAAAGGGTATACAAAATTACAGTTGGTTAAGCAAAATACTACCTCTTCAAAGAGGGCCCAACAAAGATCCTTGCAGAGCAAATCTACTATGGCTTGTCACATGGAGTAACCAACATCAAAACCCTTACCTACTACAGTAATCTGCAAAATTTTATGCAACAAATCCCTTCTCCGCAGGCTTTCATAGAGAGTAGATAAATGCACACTTAACCACTTCAGTGTGGAGGACAGGTCCGAGCCATACTCTGCAGCTGTCCTTGTGTGCTAAGGTCCAGGCCATCCTCGCATCCGAGGCAGGAACTAGTTCTGGTGCAGGTAACGGAGGAATTTAAAATAGCCTCTGGAGATGGGGAAGAGCCTCCCTAGCTCCCGAGGCTATTTCATTTTTCTTCTCTGAAATGACGATCGGCATGTGGCATGTTGACATCATTTCAGAGAAAGTGAAATTAGCTGATCGGCTCATTTCACTTTCACTGCTTTGGTGCTCGGGGGCATATCTCAGTCCCCAAGCACCGAGGGACACATGGGAGAGATATTGTTGAAAAGGAGAGAATCTCCTATTTCCAATGGCACCTTTCTTCCGTGGCTCCCTGCTTGGGGATTGCCTCAGGGCGGCGATCCCCAAGCATGGGTGCATTCCACTAGACCCCAGGGACTCTTTTTTAAGGGGGGCTGCCCCCTCACAATGGGCTCATTTCCCCCCCTTCCTCAGCCCTTAAAGTCTTTCTGCCCGCTCGGGGGCAGGTTGGAGGTTTTAACCTCCATTCTTCCCTCGGGTGGTAGAAAGCCCAATAGACACCGTTTTTTTTAATAGGGGCATAAATGGGTGGGGGCAGCCCACCCAACCTTTGGGTATAGTCCCCACTCTTTTTTTACAAAAAAGCCTGGCAGTCTTTCTGCCCCCGGTGGGGGCAGATCGGGGATGTCTTCCTTCAATCTGTGCCTGTCTGGGGCAGAAGGCTCACTAGACCACCAGGGAATATATTTGGAAGGTGGGAGCATCCCCCGGCTATGGGCTAGGCTCCCCCCGGGGGCAGAAAGAAGGTAAGCACACCAAACACTAGAGATTCATTTTTGAAGGTAGAATGGGTGAGACGGCCCTCCCAGTTATCAAGCCTAGCCGCCAGCCACCCATATAGCCCCCAGCAGTCTTTCTGACCCCTCGGGGACAGGTAGGATGTATTTTCCTCCAATCTGCCCCCGGCAGGAGAGAAGAAAGCTCACTAGACTACCAGAGATTATATTTGAAGGGGGAAGTGCCCCCCCACCAGGCAATGGGCTAAAGCGGCCTACACTCTCAGGTCCAAAATGTCTTTGTGCCCCCCTGAGGGCATAATGGATTTTCTTATCTTCAATCTTATCTGGGGAGGGGGAGAAGCACACTAGACATCAGGGGCGATTTTATTTATGAAGAAATGGGTATGGTGCTTGACCGTTAAGGCATTGGGCCTAACTCCACCCCTCAAATGACCTAAAACAGTCATTCTAACTTCCCCCTGGAGCACAAAAGAGGTCATTGGTAGGAGAGGCAGAAAGTTCACTAGATACCAGGGAGTTTTTTTTATTGCTATAAGGTGTGGGGGGGCTGCCCACCTGCCCACAATTCGAACCTAGCCTTCATCTCCAATCTGACCCAAACATCGATTCTGCCTCTCTGGGGACTAAAGCATCCCCATCTTTTTTTTAAAAAGGGACATTTTGATATTGGATGCTTTTTTATGCATATATATAGCAAAGTTGGGCTAAGTCCCAATATCTATGCTGAATCGCTGCACTTTTCAGGTCGGGTCAACTGCCACCTGAGGAAACGTACCAAATCCAGATATTTCTGAAAACTAGACATCCTGGGGAGTCCAGGGTGGTATGCTTTGTGTGCATACCATAAACCTTTCTTACCTGAAAAACCTCAAATGTGCATGAAATTGCACATTTACCTTGCATTTGTGTGATGTAAACTTCTGGAATCCATAACATTCCTT